>NC_069501.1:1036544642-1036853392 GCF_027579735.1 Bombina bombina
AACTTGCAAAAGGGACATGGGGGGTTGGTAAGAGTTCAAAGCAATGTGGGGGTCATGGTTATTTGCATTGTAGTCAAGGGTTGATCTACGTTAATGAATGTATTTATTTATTTTAGCCGTTGTATATGAAAATATTTTAAATAGATACAGAATTTGAAATAAAATTCCTTTATTTTACATGATTTCCAAAGTTTGCTGAATTCCTTATAAAATGACTTTGCTATAACAGATTTACAGTCTTTAAGAAAAGCTTTTTTTCTGGAAAACTTTTTTCCTTGAATTCAATAAGCGCTGGATCTTGAAACAGAACAGATTAGGAATTTGTGGAAGAAACCAATATCTGAGGAAGAAAACAATAATTCTGTCCTACCAGAGGAACTAAAGCTGAAAACTACTTTCTCTTGGACAGACAACCTTGAATTCAATAAGCGCTGGATCTTGAAACAGAACAGATTAGGAATTTGTGGAAGAAACCAATATCTGAGGAAGAAAACAATAATTCTGTCCTACCAGAGGAACTAAAGCTGAAAACTACTTTCTCTTGGACAGACAACCTTGAATTCAATAAGCGCTGGATCTTGAAACAGAACAGATTAGGAATTTGTGGAAGAAACCAATATCTGAGGAAGAAAACAATAATTCTGTCCTACCAGAGGAACTAAAGCTGAAAACTACTTTCTCTTGGACAGACACCACATAATAAACCCTTCATTTTCTCTAAATGGTCAATATAAATACTATCGTGGGGGGGGGGGGGAGCATTGGGAGGAAATACAAACTGGTCTGAACCATATGAAAAGAGCTTTTAATGTGACCTAGCAGATATATAGTAGACAATAAAAACTGCATTTGCTAGAATACATTTACAAGGCGTATTGTTACCCTGGTAGCAGTGGGAGGATCATAAGAAGGAAAAAGTGACAGGCAGGCCTGAGTCAAAAGTAGGGTAAGGAAGCCAGTTTGAACAGGAAAAAGGTGCAAATTATGAAAAATCTAAGCAACATAGTCCAAATCATGGTCAGTAGCAATCAGGTAAGTTCAAGAAGAAATGCAGAAGAAAAATCCAAATCCAAAGAATCAAGTTAAAGTAAAAATAGTACATCCACTTTCAGGAAAACCAAACAACAATCAGACAAATACATTAGTTTCTGTGTGATTTAAAGAAAAATATATAGCAAATGGCTGTGTATTGCATTATAGATATAAAAATGGCACAGAACTAACAGATGTGCATGAGAGAGTAAAATTCAGGTGAGAACAAAGAAAACTTGTCAAAACCTGAAAAATTGTGTTCAGGGAAAGAGAACAGGGCAGCCAACTGCTAGCACAGTAGCAAGTCTTTATCGGGTGTCAAAGACGAATGAATTTTGATTGGTATATTAGAAAAAAACTTGTTTCCCCAAGAAATATTTGAAGGACATGCTTCCAAATTCACACTCCTAAAGAGAAAGACTGAGAAGAATCTGCTTGAAGATGAGGCTTCGGTAGTCTTACTTAGAATAGCTCTTTTGAAAGACTTATAGCCCCATTGTAATTCCTTTGAAAAAGGAACCATCTCATCTATAAGAAGAAGGCTTTTCTCATATTAGACTATACCTAAGGGAGCTACAATCAGCAGCCCGGAACTTTAACCATGAAACGTATGACTAATGTTAGTACATTTTATAACTTTCGTGCTACAGTCCACAAAACAGCAAATGAGCAAATTCAATAAAGCTAATTTATCAGACATAAGTAATGCAAACTGCAGAGGCCTGAACACGTATGGGCCTGAGCAGATACCACAGAATATTAGTGTAAGCTTTTCAATTGTAACAACTACCCAGTGCTGTAAAGTAATTTTGCAAGAAGATACATTCAATAAAATACAAACCATGTTAGAAACAAAGACTGAAATAGGAGAAACCATTCCGTTGATAACAGCATTAATAATTTATTACCTCACTCAGGTAAAAACATACTTTTACAATTTAAAGCTATAAAAAACATAATTTATGCTTACCTGATAAATTTATTTCTCTTGTAGTGTATCCAGTCCACGGATCATCCATTACTTATGGAATATATTCTCCTTCCCAACAGGAAGCTGCAAGAGTCCACCCACAGCAAAGCTGCTATATAGCTCCTCCCCTAACTGCCATATTCAGTCATTCGACCGAAAACATGCAGAGAAAGGAAAAACCATAGGGTGCAGTGGTGACTGTAGTTCAAATGAAAAAATTACCTGCCTTAAAGTGACAGGGCGGGCCGTGGACTGGATACACTACAAGAGAAATAAATTTATCAGGTAAGCATAAATTATGTTTTCTCTTGTTAAGTGTATCCAGTCCACGGATCATCCATTACTTATGGAATACCAATACCAAAGCTAAAGTACACGGATGATGGGAGGGACAAGGCAGGTACTTAAACGGAAGTTACCACTGCCTGTAAAAAACCCTTTCTCCCAAAAATAGCCTCCGAAGAAGCAAGGTATCAAATTTGTTAAATTTGAAAAGTATGAAGCGCAGACCAAGACTCTGTCTTGTAAATCTGTTCAACAGAAGCCACATTTAAAAAAGGCCCAAGTGAAAACCACAGCTCTAGTAGAATGAGCTGTAATCCCTTCAGGAGGCTGCTGTCCAGCAGTCTCATAAGCTAAATGAATTATGCTTTTTAACCAAAAAGACAGAGAGGCTGCTGAAGTCTTTTGACCTCTCCTCTGTCCAGAATAGACAACAAACAAGGTGAACGTTTGATGAAAACTGTAGTAGCTTGTAAGTAAAACTTTAAAGCACAAACCACGTCCAATATTGTGTAATAGACGTTCCTTCTTTGAGGAAGGATTAGGATACAAGCATGGAACAACTATCTCTTGAGTGATGTACTTGTTAGATACCACCTTAGGAAAAAACCCAGGTTGGTACGCAGGACTACCTTATCCGTACGAAGGACCAGATAAGGAGAATCACATTGTAACACAGATAACTTGGAGACTCTACGAGTCGAGGAATTAGCTACCCAAAAGGAACTTTCCAAGATAAAGATTGATATCTATGGAACAAAAAAGGTTCAAACGGAACTTCCTGAAGAACCTTAAGAATCAGGTTTAAGCTCCATGGCGGAGCAACAGTTTTAAACACAGGCTTGGATCTAACCAAAGCCTGACCAAATGCCTGAACGTCTAGAATACCTGCCAGACGCTTGTGCAAAAAAATAGACAGAGTAAAAATCTGTCCCCTTTTAAGGAATTAGCTGACAACCCTTTTCTCAAAAACATCTTGGAGAAAAGATAATATCCTGGGAATCCAGACTTTACTCCATGAGTAACCCTTGGATTCATAACAATCAGATATTTACACCATATCTATGTTCAATTTTCCTAGAGACAGGCTTTCATGTCTGTATTAAGGTATCAATGACTGACTCGGAGAAGCCATGCTTTGATAACATCAAGCGTTCAGTCTCCAGGCAGTCCATCTCAGATTGATTCTATTTAGATGGTTGAAAGGACCCTGAGGTAGAGGGACCTGTCTCTGAAGCAGAGACCGTGATGGAAAGGATGACATGTCCACCAGATCTGCATACCAGGTCCTGCGTGGCTACGCAGGCGCTGTCAAAAACACCAAAGCCCTCTCTTGCTTGGTCTTGACCTCCGGAGGAAATCCCACTCCCCCGGAAGAAAAGTCTGACGACTTAGAAAATCCACCTCCCAGTTCTCAACACCTGGGATATGGATAGCTGATAGACAAGAGTGAGTCTCTGTCCAGTGAATTATTGTAAGACTTCTAACATCGCTAGGGAACTTCTGTTCCCCCTTGATGGCTGATGTAAGCCACAGTCGTGTATATTGTCCGACTGAGTATGATGTACCTCAGAGTTGCTAACTGAGGCCAAGTCTGAAGAGCATGGAATATCACTCCCAGTTCCAGAATATTTATTAGAAGGAGGGTCTCCTCCTAAGTCCACTATCCCTGAGCCTTCAGGGAGTTCCAGACTGCATCCCAACCTAAAAGGCTGGCATCTATTGTAACAATTGTCCCATCTGACCTGCGGAAGGTCATACCCTTGGTCAGATGGACCCGACATAGTCACCAGAGAAGAGAATCTCTGGTCTCTTGGTCCAGGTTTAAATCTGTGTAATCCCCATTCCTCTGACTGAGCATGCATAGTTGCAGCGGTCTGAAATGTAGACGTGCAAACGGTACTATGTCCCTTGCCGCTACCATTAAGCCGATTTCATTCATGTACTGAGCCACCGAAGGGCGCGGATGGGATGAAAAAAACACGGCAGAAATTTAGAAACTTTGACAACCTGGACTCCGTCAGGTAAATTTTCATTTCTACAGAATCTATCAGAGTCCCTAGGAGGGAAACCCTTGAGATTGGGGATAGAGAACTCTTTCCTTGTTCACTTTCCACCCATGTGATCTCAGAAATGCCAGTACTACGTCCGTATGAGACTGGGCAATTTGGATGTTTGACGCCTGTATCAGGATGTCGTCTAAATAAGGGGCCACTTCTATGCCCCGCGGTCTAAGGACCGCCAAAGCGACCCCAGAACCTCCATAAAGATTCTTGGGGCTGTAGATATCCCAAAGGAAAGAGCTACAAACTGGTAATGCCTGACTAGAAAGGCAAACCTGAAAAACGATGGTGATCTTTATGCATCACAATGTGAGGATAAGCATCCTTCAAATCCATTGTAGTCCTCTATTGACTCTCCTGGATCATAGTTAAGATGGTACGAATAGTTTCCATCTTAAATGACGGAATTCTGAGGAATTTGTTTAAGATCTTTAGATCCAAAATAGGTCTGAAGGTTCCCTCTCCTTGGGAACCACAAACAGATTTGAGTAAAAACTCTGTCCCTGTTCCTCTCTTGGAACTGGATGGATCTCGTACACAATGTAAGAATGCCTCCTTCTTTATCTGGTTTGCAGATAATTGTGAAAGGCGAAATCTCCCCTTTTTCTGGGGGGGAATCTTTGAAATCCAGAAGATATCTCTGGGATATAAATTCCAATGCCTAGGGATCCTGGGCATCTCTTGCCCACGCCTGGGCAAAGAATGAAAGTCTGCCCCCTATAGGATCCGTTACCGGATAGGGGTCCGTTCCTTCATGCTGCCTTAGAGGCAGCAGCAGGCTCCTTGGCCTGATTATCTTTGTTCCAGGTCCGATTGTCTCCAGACCGCCTTGGACTGAGCAAAAATTCCCTCTTGTTTTGCCTTAGAGGAAGAGGATGCCACACCTGCCCTGAAGTTTTTAAAAGGTACGAAAATTAGACTTTTTTTTTTTTTGCCCTTGATTTAGACCTATCCTGAGGAAGGGCATGACCTTTTCCTCCAGTGATATAAGCAATAATCTCCTTCAAACCAGGCCCGAATAGGGTCTGCCCCTTGAAGGGAAGTTAAGTAGCTTATTTATTAAAGTCACGACAGCTGACCATGATATAAGCCATAGCGCTCTGCGCGCCAGTATAGTAAAAAACAGAATTCTTAGCCGTTAGTCTAGTCAAATGAACAAGGCATCAGAAAACAAAGGAATTGGCTAGCATAAACTTGTCAAATATATTCATCCAATGGAGTCGCTTAACTGTAAAGCCTGATCAAGAGACTCAACCCAGAACGCCGCAGCAGCAGTGACAGAAGCAATGTATGCAAGGGGCTGCAGGATAAAACCCTGTTGAATAAACATTTTTTATCCATTGGATCTAAAAAGCACAACTGTCCTCGTCAGAGGTAGTGGTACGCTTAGCTAGAGTAGAAACTCTTCTCTCCACCTTAGGAACTGTCTGCCAGAAGTCCCATGTGGTGGTAACTATTAGAAAACATTCTTCTAAAAAATAGGAGGGGAAGAGAACGGCACACCTGGTCTATCCCATTCCTTATTAAAAAATTTTTTTAGTAAACCTCTTTAGGTATTGGAAAAACATCAGTACACACCGGCACTGCATATTATTTATCCAGTCTACACAATTTCTCTGGCCCTGCGATTGTACACATTCATTCAGAGCAGCCAAAGCCTCCCTGAGCAACAAGTGGAGGTTCTCAAGCATAAATTTTAAATGTAGAAATATCAGAATCAGGTTAAATCATCTTCCCTGAGTCAAAAAAAAAAAATCACCCACAGACTAAGCATATTGTGAGGTAGTATCATACATGGTTCTTAAAGCGTCTGTATGCTCTGTATCTACCCCCAGAGCTAACTGCTTTCCTTTAATTTCAGGTAGTCTGACTAATACTGCTGCCAGAATATTATTCACCACCTTTGCCATGTCTTGTAAAATAAACGCTATGGGCGCCCTTGATGTACTTGGCGCCATTTGAGCGTGAGTCCCTGAAGCGGGAGTCGAAGGGTCTGACACGTGGGGAGAGTTAGTCGGCATAACTTTCCCCTCGACAGAATCCCCTGGTAAAGAAACGCTATGGGTGCCCTTGATGTACTTGGCGCCATTTGAGCGTGAGTCCCTAAAGCGGGAGTCAAAAGGTCTGACACGTGGGGATAGTTAGTCGGCATAACTACCCCCACGACAGAATCCTCTGGTGATAATGTTTTTAAAGACAAAAAATGATCTTTATTGTTTAACATGAAATCAGTACATCTGGTACACATTCTAAGATGGGGTTCCACCATGGCTTTAAAACATAATGAACACAGAGCTTCCTCTATGTCAGACATGTTAGAACAGACTAATAATGAGACTAGTAAGCTTGGAAAACACTTTAAATCAAGTTAACAAGCAAATATATAAAACGTTACTGTGCCTTTAAGAGAAACAAATTTTGCCAAAAATTGAAATAACAGTGAAAAAAGGCAGTTAAACTAACAAAATTTTTACAGTGTATGTAACAAGTTAGCAGAGCATTGCACCCACTTGCAAATGGATGATTAACCCCTTAATACAAAAAACAGATTAACAAAACGAAACATATGTTTTAAACAGTCATAGCAGCTCCTACTTTTGAAGCCCTTTTGAGCCCTTCAGAGATGTCCTATAGCATGCAGGGGACTGCTGAGGGAAGCTGAATGTCACTGTTTGTAATTTTAACTGCACCAACTGTAACTTTTATACTATAACAGTGGAAAGCCTCAGGAAACTGTTTCTATGCAAAATTTAAGCCAGCCATGTGGAAAAAACTTAGGCCCCAATAAGTTTTATCACCAAACATATGTTAAAAAACGATTAAACATGCCAGCAAACGTTTTAAAACACATTTTTACAAGAGTATGTATCTCTATTAATAAGCCTGATAGCAGTCGCTATCGCTGCATTTAAGGCTTTACTTACATTACTTTGGTATCAGCAGTATTTTCTTAGTCAATTCCATTCCTAGAAAAATATTTTACTGCACATACCTTATCTGCAGGAAAACCTGCACGCCATTCCCCCTCTGAAGTACCTCACTCCTCAGAATGTGTGAGAACAGCAAATGGATCTTAGTTACGTCTGCTAAGATCATAGAAAAACGCAGGCAGATTCTTCTTCCAAATACTGCCTGAGATAAACAGCACACTCCGGTGCCATTTAAAAATAACAAACTTTTGATTGAAGAATAAACTAAGTAGAAAGCACCACAGACTCTCACAACCTCCTATCTATGTTGAGGCTTGCAAGAGAATGACTGAATATGGCAGTTAGGGGAGGAGCTATATAGCAGCTTTGCTGTGGGTGGACTCTTGCAGCTTCCTGTTGGGAAGGAGAATATATTCCATAAGTAATGGATGATCCGTGGACTGGATACACTTAACAAGAGAAATGCCTCATTATTTAATATGTTACATAAACAACTTACTCATCGTCCTCCTAAACCTAATGGGAGAAAAGCTACAGAAAATATATAGGCCTAGC
This sequence comes from Bombina bombina, assembly GCF_027579735.1. Classification (NCBI taxonomy): domain Eukaryota; kingdom Metazoa; phylum Chordata; class Amphibia; order Anura; family Bombinatoridae; genus Bombina; species Bombina bombina. The sequence goes on from NC_069501.1 coordinate 1,036,552,475, forward strand.
TGATGGTTTTGAATCTGAGGAATATTAGGAAGCAAATTACGCTTCCTTTGAGCCACAGTATAACAAGGTCCAGAATGCTAGGATTTATTCTTATGCTTCATGAGATGGCTCCAAGGCACATGACTAGGGGCCCGATCCTCTAAAGCAGTGCTTTCCAAACTGTGTGTCGGGACACACTAGTGTGTCGGCAGCAGTGTGTAGGTGTGTCCCTGCTTCAGCACAAATTTTTTGTAAAATTTTTTTTTGGTTTCTGACTTTCCGCCTGCCTGCTACGCATATCACATGGTTGACACGTGATTGATACCTAGAGGGACACAGATTATCTTAACCTATTGGCGCAGCTCAGTGGGAACTGAAACTATTCCCATTGGCGGCACTTTGACTGACTGCACGTGTAGTCTAATTAATTGGCTCGTGACTGCATATATAGTCAGTGAGTGGAACAGCAGTGTGTATGCAGCGCGGGCAGTAGTCAATCGGACTCACCGAGCTCTGAGGGTGGCAGCTTAAATGCTGAGCTGAAGTCAGTGGTGTTTTTTTGCAGCTAGCTCCCAGTAGTGCATTGCTGCTCCTGCTCTTGATATATGGATAGGAAGTGGAAGCTTAAAAATGCTTGATAATGAAGTGCGAGTGTCTTTATCTAATATTCCACCAAATATTCAGAAATTATGTTCATCCCATCAACCTCATACATCCCATTAAAATAGCAAGTAGCTATTGGTGTTATTAAACTGTTTTTAATTCTTGCACATACTTACTGTTACTTGTAAATACATTTCATTATTATATAATTTATGTATGTGTCCGTATCTCTTAAAACAAGTTAGTATAACCTCCTTTTTGCAAGTACAACTAAATTACTGTGTCGCGAAATGATGTAGGTCTAAAAAGTGTGTCACCAACATGAAAAGTTTGGAAAGCTCTGCTCTAAAGCTTTCTGGTCTAGTGAGATTCTATAGGATGTCTTGACAGTATTATGAGGTCGCTCAGGAATTGTTTAAAATGCATTTTGTCCTGGCAACCATGTATATCGTTAAGGGGAGTTCAATAATATAAAGGCTAATTTATCCTGCTTGTGACTCTAAGCATAAGTGAATTCCATAGGAGAGTACCATAAATGATAAGTATCATAATGATAATTGAAAGGGTAAACGTTATGAAGTCTACAAGTCTAGATACTGGCATGTCAATTTAGTATTTCACCTCCAGCAACATCAGATATTTAAATTCATACTCAGCACATGCACGTAAAAGTATGTTGAGTCATAAATTAAATAATATAGGTGCTTGATAATGATAAAATCAAGTGATGAACTCAAAGGTACATTTTTCATGAAACTCAAGAGAAAACCAATTCGGCTCCAAGACAAGGTGGTTACAATGGGATTTATGAAACTCCCGGGAATGACTCCTCAAAGGACTTTGATCACAGTATATCTACTACCTATTTCAAGTATAACCATCCTGATGACAGAAGAAAAGAAGCCAGCTCTTGAGGTAGGCATAACAGAAACAAACCACAATCTAGATAAGTAATTTTAACCCCTAACATTATAGTAAAGTGGAACCAGTTTCAATGTAAGAAAACAGAACACTATAATATGACATGTTATACTGACCTAGGCTTACCCAGGCTATACTTGACATGTAGTAATTTTACAATGTTATTTCTATATAATGTCACCTTCATTATTACTTTATTTTTATGACAACTACGAGTATTCAGTAAAATAATGTTAGAGTGGGCTATAATTTTTAATTTCATTTTTACTACTATGTGAAAATATACTATAATCAATGAATGATCTAGTGTATTTATGTTACAGTTTGCACAACTGCAGAGGATAAAAGTACTGACATCTTTTAGTAAGTGAGAATGGTTGAATTTCTTTACTTACAGTAAATGTATATTTATTCAATCAAAGTGTGCCAAGTTCCAACATGTAGGAAGTTTAAATACATAAAAATGTAAATAGTTTGACCACTTATAATTAAGGAGTTCAAAATATTATAATCATAAATATTGCATAACATTAAATATATGAATAATATTTAATTTGTATCACTGTCAATGTGCTAAACTTTTGATAAATACTCTTATATGTTTTTTTGAATGATTATTACTTAAGGTCAAAATTAAATCTGACTTGTAAATGGCTTGTTCCCAAATCTCAAGCTGTCATACAGTGCTCAAGGCACACATTCTTAAAAAAAAAGGATACAAAGAGAACTAAATACATTTGATAACAAATAAAATTGATTTTTTTTTTTTAAATTTCATATTCTATCCGAGCCATGAAAGTTTGGTTTTGATTTCATATCCCTTTAATACATATTCAACCAGTTCAAAACTCTTCTTTTTCACTTTTAGTTATGATTAAGAAATAATTAAAGAATGCTTAACAAAATTGTTAGTACAGATCACATAATAGTTATCTCTAAAAGGAAAAAAATAATGAGAAAAGGTAATTACAGATTATTAATATAACAAAAATGGAAAATCCAGCTGAAAGTATATCCCTTATAAATAATAATATATAGTTATTTATAACAAAACAATGAAAACTACTATAAAACCATAGGAAATTATAGCCTTGTGCACTAAACAATATTACTGGAAATCACTGTTTTCTTCACAGTGAAGCATCTAAAATGTTAATATGTACAGTGCGATTTTTGATGCTTACAAACACATAATTTAAATGATCCTTTTTCTTAAAATATGAGATCTCTGCTAACAAGAATACATATATCATGAGTTTTACACCAAAAAACATAAGCTTTGGATTATAAAGCCAATGGCCTAGATTCCAGTCAATACTTTACTATTTTGGAATTTAATACAGATATAGGGGTCAATTTATTATAGTGCGAGCGGACACGATACAATGTAGCGTATCATGTCCGCTGCACATTGATAAATGCCGACAGCATACACTGTCAGCATTTATCATTGCACCAGCAGTTCTTGTGAACTGCTGGTGCAAGACCACTCCCTACAGATTCGCGGCCAGGGGGTGTCAATCAACCCGATCGAGAGCAGGCGGACAGGTTATGGAGCAGCAGTCTTTAGACCACTGCTTCATAACTTCTGTTTCTGGCGAGCTTGATAAATTGGCCCCTATAGTTACCAGCACTTCACCAACACTCTCAGTATTTACAAGTATGGAGGGGTCGTTGCACAGTCGCACCAAATCTTGAATAAATACAATCCAACCACACAATATCTGACCCCACTTTATTATGACATAAAGTTCAGTCATCATGTCAACGTTTCAGGCTCCAAACACTTACTCGTGGCATGAGTAAGGGATTGGAGCACGAAACGTTGCCATGATGACCTTGACCTTTGTGTCATAATAAACCCAAGTGGAGACAGATATTGTGCTGTTGGATGGTATGTTTTAAATAAGTTAATGTCAGATCTCTTAACTGTCCTATACTAAGAACACTATATACATCAATAACGTGACAGGTTATTTACTGTTTAACAGGAAGGAATACTGTACTGTAAGTAAGTGTGACAGTGCTTGTGATAAGCCAAGCAAGAGTTTCTGAAAAGAGCTGTGCATGTGACAGCAGAGGATTGAGCGTGGAGTCTGCATGTATGAGTTAGAGTGTGTTGTGTCCAACCTGTGCTAATAGTTGAGTTGGAGTAACAAAGGGGAGTGAAAGGGAGCAGACTTGTGAGAAGGTCATGAAAATGCAGGTGTGAGAGAAGAAGATGGATGTACCAGGGAAATCCATCCAACTAATTGTTAATAATCTTGCCAGTTTGCTTGTGATCTAATATTTATACATCCAGTTTAGTTTGGTACTTTATTAAGAGATTAACGCTTTTTCTTTAGGCCATATATTTTAATGTGTAAATATCATTAAAGCTTTGCTTTATAGCCTTTCCTGTTAAAAATGTAAGATTTTAAAGGTGAATCATCCTTTGCCTAAAGTCTTGTCATATCAGCAGTACAGACAGCATTTATTGGAAATTGGTCTTTTAAGTTTATTCTTGTAGCATAGCTGTTTTTGCTCAATTAAACTACCACCCATAGTAAAAAATGTCACTTCCTATGTATTGGGCTTTGTGTATAGAGAGAAATAATAAAGATCTGTCAGAAATTTTATGCAGGCTCTGGATATTTTAATGGGCACATTAAACAATAGACTGTGGTTTCAATAGGCACGCTAACCCGATGCATGTAAAAAGTCAAACGTAGAATATCGTGCGCGATAATGCATTCCCCCATAAATATTAATGGAGATAAAAAAAGGGTAAAAAGTAAGACCCCTTTTCGTGAGTTGTTCTACAGAATATGTTCTATTTATTTATAAATACATATTTCTACATATATATGATGGTATTTTGGTACAATATATATCTATATATATATATATATATATATATATATATATAAATGATTAGGAATATCTATGTGAAATATTTACAGTACAAACACAGTTAAACACTTTATTAAATATGAATATTGCATACATATTCTTTTTCATGTTTTCATCTACTTACAGTTGTAATCAAAATTATTCAACCCCCTTTGCAAAACAGGTTTATTGTCAAAATTGACAGACTTTCAGCTGTTTGCAATAAACAAATCAAACAAAAGCAATTGAAATAGCTCAACACAACTAATGCTTCAAGTGGTTTCCCCAAATTTAACCAAAATGCTGCTTTTTAATGAATTCTGCAGTCTCAAAATTATTCAACCCCTTCATGGCAAGCATCTTTAGTACTTAGTAGACTCTAGAGCACCCTTTTGCTGTTAGGACCTGCTGCAAACGAAATGCATAGCCAGACACCAGCTTCTGGCAGCGTTCCTGAGGAATCCTTGCCCATTTCTCATGAGCTTCAATGCACTTACAGTATCCCACAGAAGTGAATACACCCCTCACATTTTTGCTACAATGTAAAGTAGTGAGTGTACAGCCTGTATAACAGTATAAATTTGCTGCCCCCTCAAAATAACAACACACACATTAATATCTAAATCGTTGGTAACAAAAGTGAGTACACCCCTAAGTGGAAATATCCAAATTGGGCCCAATTAGCAAATTTCCCTCCCCGTTGTCATGTGGGAGTGTGAATAAGGAGCAGGTGTTTTAAATTTGGTGTTATCGCTCTCACACTCTCTCATACTGTTCACTGGAAGTTCAACATGGCACCTCATGGCAAAGAACTCTCTGAGGATCTGAAAAAAAGAATTTTTGCTCTATATAAAGATGGCCTAGGCTATAAGAAGATTGTCAAGACCCTGAAACTGAACTGCAGCATGGTGGGCAAGATCATACAGCGGTTTCCACTCAGAACAGGCCTCACCATGGTCGACCAAAGAAGTTGAGTGCACATGTTCAGCGTCATATCCAGAGGTTGTCTTTGGGAAATATGGGAAATATACGTATGAGTACTGCCAGCATTGCTTCAGGAGGTTGAAGGGGAGGGGGGTTAGCCTGTCAGTGCTCAGACCATACACCGCACACTGCATCAAATTGGTCTGCATGGCTGTTGTCCCAGAAGGATGCCTCTTCAAAATGTGATGCACAAGAAAGCCCGCAAACAGTTTGCTGAAGACAAGCAGACTAAGGACATGAATTACTGGAACCATGTCCGATGGTCCAATGAGACAAATATAAACTGATTTGGTTCAGATGGTGTCAAGCGTGTGGGGTGTCAAACAGGTGGGGAGTACAAAGACAAGTGTGTCTTGCCTACAGTCAAGCATGGTGGTGGGAGTGTCATGGTCTGGGCCCGCATGAGTGCTGCCAACATGTACTGTAACATACTGAAGCAGAGCATGATCCCCTCCCTTCGGAGACTGGGCCGCAGGGCAGTATTCCAACACGATAACGACTCCAAACACACCACCCTATTGAGCATCTGTGGGGAATCCTCAAACGGAATGTGGGGAGCGCAAGGTCTCTAACATCCACCAGCTCAGTGATGTCATCATGGAGGAGTGGAAGAGGACTCCAGTGGCAACCTGTGAAGCTCTGGTGAACTCCATGCCCAAGAGGGTTAAGGCAGTGCTGGAAAATAATGGTGGCCACACAAAATATTGACACTTTGGGCCCTATTTGGACATTTCCACTTCTGTGAGATACTATATATATATATATATATATATATATATATATATATATATATATATATATATATATATGTGTGTGTGTACATATGTATTTATGGGTTTATATATGTATATATGTCTGTAAATACATATGAACACATATAAATAAGAAAAGGAATCACAGACTGCAGGGGCTCTTGAAAGGAGCAAACAGATATAGAGCTTTCTAATAGAACAATTCTCAGTTAATCAATTCAGGATGCAGTAGCTAAGTAGACGAACTTGGATACAACAGGGAAAAAATGCTTGTATTCCTCGAAAGGAGGTAACGTGTAGGACACTTACGGATCATGCAGAAGACAGGTAAAAAGAGGTCTTCTCTCACCACAGAAACTTCCAATGTAGCACCGCCACCGCCGCGCCTCAGGAGGACAGGGGAAAAGATCAGCCTCATCCTCACTCCATCTGCAAACACCTGTGTCGTAAATGTCTATGTATGTGTCATTTACCTCTAGAAAGTAGAATGTAATATTATCCAATGTTTTGGGTTATATATTTCTATATGATATAAAATTTCAATTGCTACTGTGTCTCTTCCCACTTGTAAAGTTAACAAAAAGTATCCACTGCTTTCACAATGTGTTAAACAATTCAGCTGTAATGCATAAAATTGTAATCACTAGTATCCAATAGTATGTCAGTATTGGTTTTAAATATGGCGGTATTTTTACCAAGCTTATGTCTATGAGTAAGGCCCCAAGCCGAAACATGTCAGACTCTTGTTGATGACTGTTATATTTTTAATTTGACCATTAAAGTTGGACTTTTTAATCTTCAGCACCGGATGATTTGCCTTTTTTTTTCCCCTACAAACACATATAAATACATATGTACACATATATAAATATATATATATATATATATCTAGCAGCACAAATTCCAATATATCAATTATCTACTTTATTCTGCTTTTGACAAATCTGTTGCAGAATGGAGGTGCACGGAATAGTAAAGTAAATGCATTACAAAAAAGATTCTAGGGTACAAACACCAAGGAAAGTCCCCAGAAAGACTATGCTAAACCAGCACTGATTAAATCAAATAAGCAAAAAACTCCAGCAAGTGTTACAATAAAAAAAAAACTTCAATCATGTATACATCAAATTTATTTATAGGTATAGTAAGCCAAGACAATATATTATTGTGTTAAATACCCCAAAAAATCAATCACAGACGCAAAACGCAAAACCTAAAAAAAAAGTACATAAAAACAAAACAAAAAAAGCACATGTATATCAAAACATCAACTGGTTCAATAATAACACACTTCCCGGGAAGGAAGGAAACCATTACTAGTGAGGACTGTTAGTAAAGAAGTATATCCTCTTGTGTAGCTTGTGGTCACAAGTAGTAACTTGTCATAGCTTGTAGTGAAACAAATGCTACTTCATAGGTGAGTCCAATGTAATTAGTAAAAGATACAATGCTACTGAACCCATACGGGAAGATCTGTGTTGTCCAGAAGAAGCTCTCTCTTGCGGAGGCCCCCTCCGATCCTCCACAAATGCAGAAAATCCCTTAGGTATGTTAATAATACTTGGTGATAATAGCGGAAACCCTTTAAATACGGGGATGGTTAATTCACAGCAGTGTAAACCGATATTGCAGAATCATACCTGTATAGTAATACACCAGGTCAGTCCTTGCCGATAGCGATTTCCTCTAAGTAGTCACCGTGAACCGGGAAGATGCAGATACTGAGCAGGAGTTCAGCTGAAATCCCCTGCATATCAAAAAAACATGGCTACGCGCGTTTCACCCGCCAAACTTTTGTCAACCTTCGTCTGGCCTGTATGGCGCTCAGTCATTGGTCTGAACTTTATTAGCGTCATTTGGGTACGCCCACTGGGTGAAATAACTTAAACAGCAATATACATGGATTAAATCATTATACAAAACATTAATTGGGTATATAGATAATTTCATCTTGCAGTTACAGCATGATATGAAGTCCCAAAACCTAACCACATATAAATATCAAACTTAATCATATTTACAAATAGGTATACATATAACCAGATTGACCATATTTAATATATTTCATATATCGCGGATAGTAAATAGTTCATATACTTAGAAATAATCAATATTCTTACAAAGCGAATGTATAAAAAAAATCTTGGTTAGCAGTATTTCAGCAAATCATAATTAAATAATTACGACATTCATAGACAATTTAAATAAATACAACTAATTCATATCATCTTTTTATTCTGGTAATTCTTATGTCAGAGATAAGGGGATAGTAACAGATTGTGTCAAGGAGGCCAATTCATCAAGCTCCGTATGGAAACAGAAGTTATGAAGCAGTGGTCTAAAGACCGCTGCTCCATAACTTGTCTGCCTTCTCTGAGGCCATGGACAGAAATCAACCCAATCGAATATGATCAGGTTGAATGACACCCCGTGCTAGCGGCTGATTGGCTGCAAATCTGCAGGGGGCAGCATTGCACCAGCAGTTCACAAGAACTGCTGGTGCAATGATAAATACAGACAGCGTATGCTGTCAGCATTTATCGATGTGCAGTGGACATAATATGATTATTCTGTGTATTAAAGTAACCAAACCAAAAGTATAAAAAATAAAAATAATTATGAGAAAAAAAAAACAGGTATGTGCATGTAGTACAATTTTGGAAATGAGTCACCTGTTCCTAGCAATACTTGTAAATAATTTCAATACATATTTTGCAATCTTTATCAAACTTTTTTCAAAGTAATCAATGGGACATAAAAGTGCATAACGCTCCTATGTGTTAAAACATTTTATAACTTCACTATTGCTTGCATTTAACTATGTTTTAACCTCTGCAAATGGATTGTTAAAGTCAGCTCTAGGACAGTAATGCACTACTTGGATCTAGCTATTAATTGGCGGTACAAATCTTTGCTTCTTGTCTTTGGCTCATAAGATGTGTTTATCTAGGTTCAAATAGTGTTTAACTCAAGTTTCTTTTTGCAATGTAATGTCTCCTTAAACAGGAGTACTGTTTTTATCATGTACAACTCTTACAGTAAAATTGTAAAAAAAAAAAAATCTGTTATACATTTTTCAAAGCATTCTCTTTTAGTGAGAACAAAGAACTATTTTGAGTATCATTTTCCATTTTTGAATTTGGTGAGCATGCACTTCTATATAATCTACAGAAGATGAATACTGCACCAAGATAATTGCTGTGTCTCAATTATAAAAACAATTTTGAGGGGGAAAAAAACAGAACAGTGATAAAGTTTCTTAATATGTTGACGGAGTATTTCCAAGATGTTAAACATAAAAAAGACCCTCTAAAATATATGCCATTTAAATATGGCCAAAAATGGGTTTTGAAGTGGTCAAGACTGTTGAAATAAAAACTCCAAACATTATGTAAAAAAATAAAAATAAATGTTTTCTGATGAATTGTCTCCATCCATTGGATTTAGGAGGATGTGTGGTACAATGGGAACTAAAGAACAAGTGATAACTGAGCTTTCAAATTGATTGGAATGGCTATGCATAAGGTTCAAATCCTTCTGTGTATTGTGGGGGTGAACCCACTCCCCATATTGCATTTGGTTCCACATGGACATGGCACAATCATGTAATCACTGATAGCCAAGTACATGAACCCTCCTATTTGTATGTATAGTCCCTGCCACTTAGAAAAAAGGTGTTAAAGGAGTATTGTCCTTCATGTTCTTCTATGGGGTGTGGGGGCTGATAAAATGGTGAAAATTATGTCAAACTGTCCAAAAGTCAACACAGATACTAGGGTTAGGAGGGACCTCTGGTTTCTCCTTTTCTATTCATATTTGCTGCGCACATATGAGCCTCGACAAGTAGTAGTAAATGTGGTTAAAACAGAGGAAATTTAAATTTTATTACAAAAATAAATAAGCAAATAATATCTGAGATTTGTCACTAATGTTGCTGTTTTTTCTCCAACGTTTTCCTCCTACAGGGGTTTAGTCCTATACTAAACACTTTGAATAAAATGTTATCAAAATAGATTTTTATAGGTTTCTTTCAGACAGACAATCACTAGGAAATTTTATGTCTATCAGTTTTGCAGTTATACTGTATATTTAATGGGTCTGGTTTAGGAGTTCCCCCCTGAGACACTGATAAAATCTAGGAAAACCTAGCAATGTTTAAGCAAATTATTACACTTTTTTATAAATGAAAGAATAAATAATTGCTTAGGTGGTTTTAGTTTTTATCTTAAAATAATGAATTTAATTCTAGTTAACTATTTGGGAAATACTTTTTTTATGATAGGGTCGAGCATAACCTGTGATCTGGACACAGAAAAATATATTTCAACTACGTAAACTTGCAGAGTCTACCTCAGTATACTTGCTCATTGAATCATATTGTCTAAAGTCCGAGTATGATTTAATTCAAAATCCTACAAAATATTTTATTCAACATACAAAAGCTCCTCAGTAATCTTTCCACATACAGTATAGTACACCAGACATTTTCAAATTAAGATTCTTGGGCCAAACCTTGGTGGTTCCTTTTTCAAATTCCATATACAATTCTTTGGACAAAAACATGGCAAATGTATTTCTGTTGATCACATTTGAGCAAAGTAGTAATCCTTTTCAAGCTGCAATTGTATACATCTGTGTGTGGCAGGTGGTGGTAAAAATAATTTAATTTTAAATTGAAACTAATATAAAACAGTATCTGTCATATGAACTTGCTAATGTTCATAGGGTACTGTGGCTAACCAACCCTTTCCCCCTTAACCAGTTTGTCACAGTCTAGCGACTCCAGCTAAGCCTGTGACTTCAGTGGAAGTGCAAGGGTTAAAAAAAAACCAAGAAAACACTCAATCAACTGTAATAGACCCAGAAAAATACCCCCTTTAAAGCCACCCACACTAAACTATTTATGCTGTCACCAATTTGGAATTTTTATATGGTAAATCCTAAGGAAAAAAGGAAATTTATTCTTACCCGATAAATTTGTTTCGCTTATGATACGACGAGTCCACGGATTTCCTTCTTACTTGTGGGATATCGCCTCCTGGTCAGCAGGAGGAGGCAAAGAGCACCATAGCAGAGCTGTATATATAGCTCCTCCCTTCCACAGCAAAGGTGCCGAGGTGACTGAAGTTTAACAAAAATAACAACCTGTCTTAGAAAAACAGGGTGGGCGGTGGACTCATCATATCGTAAGAATACATTTCCTTTTCTTTTAAAAGATACGATAAGTCCACGGATTTCATCCTTACTTGTGGGATACAATACCAAAGCTATAGTACACGGATGAAAGGGAGGGACAAGACAGGGAACCTAAACAGAAGGCACCATTGCTTGAAGAACTTTTCTCCCAAAAACAGCCTCAGATGAGGCAAAAGTATCAAATTTGGAAAAAGTGTGAAGAGACGACCAAGTTGCAGCTTTGCAAATCTGTTCAACAGAAGCATCATTTTTGAATGCCCAAGAGGAAGCTACAGCCCTAGTGGAATGGGCCGTAATTTGTTCAGGAGGCTGCTGTCCAGCCAAAAAGAAAGAGGTAGCCGTAGCTTTCTGACCCCCTACGTTTCCCTGAATAAATGACAAACAAGGAAGACGACTGACGTAAATCCTTAGTCGCCTGTAAGTAGAACTTCAAGGCACGGACCACGTCCAAATTATGTAACAGGCGCTCCTTCTTAGAAGAAGGATTAGGACACAAAGATGGAACGACTATTTCCTGATTAATATTTTTATTAGAAACAACCTTAGGGAGAAACGTACCTTAGGTACGTAACACCACCTTATCAGAATGAAAAATAAGATAAGGAGAATCACATTGCAACGCCGAAAGCTCAGAAACTCTGCGAGCAAAAGAAATAGCAACCAAAAATAAAACTTTCCAAGATAATAACTTAATATCTATAGAATGCATAGGTTCAAATGGAACCCCTTGAAGAACCTTAAGAACTAAATTCAAACTCCAAGGAGGAGCAATACTGGCCTGATTCTAGTCAGAGCCTGACAGAAAGACTGAACATCTGGAACATCTGCCAGACGCTTGTGCAACAAAATAGATAAAGCAGAAATCTGTCCCTTTAAGGAACTTGCTGACAATTCTTTCTCCAATCCATCTTGGAGAAAAGACAAAATCCTGGGAATCCTAACCCTACTCCATGAATAGCCCTTGGATTCGCACCAATAAAAGGTATTTACGCCATATCTTATGGTAAATTTTCCTAGTAACAGGCTTACGTGCCTGAATCACGGTATCTATGACTGAATCAGAAAAACCTCGCTTAGATAAAATTATAAGCGTTCAATCTCCAAGCAGGTAGCTGTAAAGAAACTAGATTCGGATAGTGGAAGGGTCCCTGAATGAGGTCTTTCCTCAATGGGAGCTTCCATTGATGAAACGGTCTGGAATAGACTGAGAAACGCGTTGCAAAATAAATACTGTTTGTTTTATACCACGACCCGGTATTTTTGCTTTTTTCCACGATCCACTTGTTTTTGAAACAGGACTTTTACCACGGAACCTTTCATACACTGACACTGTCAGTTTTGGAGAAAAATCTTGGTGGCGTGAGTGCAGCAGGAGAACACCTATCAGCTTGCAGCTCACCTGGTCCGGCCATTGGCCCTAAAAAACGTGGGTGCTACTTTCTAGACGCCTATCTGGATTCCACAGGTCCTCTGGGTGAGACCTCCTGCGTACTGACTGCTGGAATTTGAATGTCAGCCTGCTTTATCGCACCTTATTCATTTAAGGTGCCACTTTCCTTGTGAGTAGTTTTTTGCACATTACTTTTATATTTGTTGTTTTAACGATTCACACTATGTTGGCGCCCCTCGTTTATCTTCCATTCTAGACACCCTGACCCATCGCACCGCGGGACACAAGAGGAGCACGCCAAACACCTGAACACATCACCGTTCACATATTAGGATAGGACACTTATTTTTTACATCACAGCATTTTTTGGGACATTGATAAGTACTTTTTATATATTTTACTCATCGCCACAAATATCATTGTTTATATGTGATATCTGATTATTTCAATGTATCACTAATATTATACACAAATTGTCCTGAGCACGTTTTACTCACAATTTATTTTTGTCATTATTATTAATTTTTCACACATACCAAACACTGTGCTGTTTATATTTATTTATGCATACGGGTACAAACCCAATCATAAAGTGTTAGGTCCTACTTTGATAACCTGTGTTCCAAGCGCATCCTCTTAGGTTTTTCCTCCTCAGGAATTTCTTTTTATATCTTTTTTTATGGCAGGCCATGAACCAAATTGCAAGCATTAGGTAAAGTTATACGATAACTTATAATTTGATTTAGGTATATACAGTGCCTATACACTTATAATCAACCCCATTGTGACATCATGAGGATATTTGGTCACCCAGGAGCATAAAAGTGATTAAAACATATTTTGAGCTATCCTAGAGTGTGATCTCTAACTGATCTCTCTAACTGATCTTGGGTCTGTGTCTTGATAGAGGATACCATATTCTGTCACTCTGTGTTGACAGCTTGGCCCATAAAGATCTCTCTCCTGAGAAGAGAGTGAATTACACCTTGTATCTGGTTAACCAGATGTAGGCAATAAAATCATTGTTCCCAAAAGTTTAACTTTTTAGGTAGGGTTGTGATAAAGAGTTGTAAATAGCAAACATTGAAATAAAGAACAGAGACAAAATAATTAACCTGAAATCAAGAGGTCTTCATGACAGGTACAGATGCTCAAGATCAGCGAATAAGCATTAACAGGAAGCACCCAGTCAGTCAATGCGATTTTACACAATTTATACTGATGTATTAGTTTCAATTTAAATTTTACTGCACATATTTACACACACAAACAAATGTTTATTGGAAGGTTGTTTGATAAGTTGTTTGCTTTATTTATAGGATATCTTTACATGGCAGGCTGGAATAACACACAAGTAAAGGAATTTATTCTTCAAGGACTTACTGATAATCCAAAACTCCAGATTATTCTGTTTGTTCTTTTCTTTATTTTTTATATTGTTACTCTTCTAGGTAACATTGGTATCATAGTTGCCATAAGGGCAGACTCTCATCTTCACACACCCATGTATTTTTTTCTTAACAATTTGTCCTTCTTAGACCTTTGCTATTCAACTGTCATAACCCCCAAAACACTGGCAACCTTTTTATCCAAGACAAAAGCCATCAGTTATCATGAGTGTGCATTACAGATGTATTTTTTTGCTGCTTCAGTAACAACTGAGTGTTTCTTACTGGGAATAATGGCCTACGACCGGTATGTTGCCATTTGTAATCCATTACTGTACTCTGTTGCTATGAGTAAGCAGCTTTGCATACGTTTAGTGGCAGGAGCTTATACTCTGGGTTACATGAATGCAACTCTTCATACAATTACTACCTTTCGACTTCCATTTTGTAAAACCAACAAGATTGATCATTTCTACTGTGATGTGCCACCACTCATAAAGCTCTCTTGTACAGATACCACAATGAATGAAATTCTTATGTTTATATTTGGTGGATTTGCCGAAACAAGCTCACTTACAACTATTATAGTGTCCTACAGCTACATTATATCAACTGTACTTAAGATTCGCTCAGTAGATGGCAGGAAGAAAGCTTTTTCAACATGTGGATCACATCTGGCTGCTGTCACTATATTCTATAGCACCATACTTTTTATGTACTTGCGACCTGCCTCTACATACGCAATGAGCCAGGATCGAGTTGCTTCTGTATTCTACACTGTGATTATCCCAATGTTGAACCCACTTATCTACAGCTTGAGGAACAATGAAGTGGCACAAGCACTCAAGAAGATTAAAACAAAATACTGTTGCAAATAAACCAGAAAGGAAGTCTCAATTCTGTTTACTAATAATATATTATATACATACACACATAGTCATATGCAAAAGTTTAGGCACCCCTGTCAATTTCCATGATTTTCATTTATAAATAATTGGGTGTTTGGATCAGCAATTTCATTTTGAAATATCAAATAACTGAAGGACACAGTAATATTTCAGTAGTGAAATTAGGTTTATTGGATTAACAGAAAATGTGCAAATTAGACAGGTACATACATTTGGGCACCCTTGTCATTATTTGAATACCTGTAACTACCTAGCACTGATTAATTGGAACACACAATTGGTTTGGTGGGCCCATTAAGCCTTGAACTTCATAGACGGGTGCATCCAATCATGAGAAAAAGGTATTTAAGGTGGCCCATTGCAAGTTGTTGTTCTCTTTGACTCTCCTCTAAAGAGTGGCAACATGGGGGCCTCAAAACAACTCTCAAATGACCTGAAAATAAAGATTGTTCAACATTATGGTTTAGGGGAAGGCTACAAAAAGCTATTGCAAAGCTGTCAGTGTCCACTGTGAGGAACATAGTGAGGAAATGGAAGACCACAGGCACAGTTCTTGTTAAGGCCAGAAGTAAAATGACAGGGAGGCAAAGGATGGTGAGAATGGTCAAAAACAGCCCACAGACCACCTCCAAAGACCTACAACATCATCTTGCTGCAGATGGGATCACTGTGCATCGTTCAACAATTCAATGTATGGGAGAGTGATGCAGAAGAAGCCTTTCTTTCTGCACACACGCCACAGAGTCGCTTGAGGTATGCAAAGGCACATTTGCACAAGTCAGCTTCATTGTGGAAGAAGGTGCTGAGGACTGATGAAACAAAGATTGAGTTATTTGATCATATCAAGGGGCATTATGCATGACAGCAGAAGAACACAGCGTTCCAAGACAAACACTTGCTAGCCACAGTAAAATTTGGTGGATGTTCCATCATGCTGTGGGGCTGTGTGGCCAGTGCCGGTACTGGGAATCTTGTTAATGTTGAGGGTTGCATGGATTC
Organism: Bombina bombina; assembly: GCF_027579735.1. Taxonomy (NCBI): domain Eukaryota; kingdom Metazoa; phylum Chordata; class Amphibia; order Anura; family Bombinatoridae; genus Bombina; species Bombina bombina. The sequence continues at coordinate 1,036,568,466 of NC_069501.1, forward strand.
CACTCAATATCAGCAGATACTTGAGAATAATGTTGAGGAATCAGTCACAAAGTTGAAGTTACGCTGGAGCTGGATATTTCAACAAGACAACGACCCAAAACACTGCTCAAAATCTACTCTGGCATTTATGCAGCGGAAAAGGACAATGTTCTCGAATAGTAATCCCAGTCCCCAGACCTGAATATCATTTAAAATCTGTGGGGTGATTTGAAGCGGGCTGTCCATATTCAGCAACCATCAAACCTAACTTAACTGGGGATGTTTTGCAAGGAGGAATGGTCCAAAGTACCTTGATCCAGAATCCAGACACTCATTACAGTTTATAGGAAGCGTCTAGAGGCTGTTATTTCTGCTAAAGGAGGCTCTACTAAATATCATTGCAATATTTCTGTTGAGGTGCCAAATTTATGTAACTGTCTAATTTCATTTTGATGCATATTGCACATTTTCTGATTATCCAATAAACCTCATTTCACTACTGAAATATTACTGTGTCCTTCAGTTATTTGATAGATCAAAATGAAATTGCTGATCCAAACACCCAATTATTTGTAAATGAAAATCATGAAAATTGTCAGGTGTGCCTTAACTTTTGCATACGACTGTATATACATAAAACAGATGGTATTGGTGCACATCCATTTTCAAATAAACAATACATTTTTAAATTCTGCAAAAAATTGCCTGCAAACAAAAACAAAACACACATCTATGCTTTTATATTAAAATAATATGGCTATATTCTGCTTAGCCAGTCACCAACTTACAAGGTGTCCCAATGTTGACTGGTCCTAACACTACAAGACTTTGCCTTTATGGGCTGAACCATTCCTACCTTTTCTCTTTATAACAGAATGAGACTCCCTGGCTTTATATATACCACCCACTACATGTGAGTGCACCTGAGCTTGGGTGTAGTACTATAACCAATAGAAAATGGTCAGTCTCCCTTTTTTTAAATACAAATCGACAAAGTTTGGACTAGCACAGCTTACAAAAATGTTTAAATACATCTTTGAGAGCGCTGCCAATTAGACCAAATAGTTATACAAAACAGAGGGAATTGGTGCACACCCACTAAATAAAAAAAATAAACTATCATTTTCAAATGCGGCAAAAAAAAAATCCTAATACAGTATATAAAAAAAGTTTGTGTAATTTGGTTTGATCTATAGAAGATAACCCTTCAACTAAGGGTGATTTATGTAAAAACAGAATTTATGCTTAGCTGATAAATTACTTTCTCCAACGGTGTGTCCGGCCCACGGCGTCATCCATTACTTGTGGGAAATATTCTCCCCCACAGGGAAAGGCAAGGAGAGCACACAGCAAGAGCTGTCCATATAGCTCCCCCTCTGGCTCCGCCCCCCAGTCATTCGACCGACGGTTAGGAGAAAAAGGAGAAACTATAGGGTGCCGTGGTGACTGTAGTGTATAAAGAAAAACATTTTCAACCTGATTAGGAAACCAGGGCGGGCCGTGGACCGGACACACCGTTGGAGAAAGTAATTTATCAGGTAAGCATAAATTCTGTTTTCTCCAACATTGGTGTGTCAGGTCCACGGCGTCATCCATTACTTGCGGGAACCAATACCAAAGCTTTAGGACACGGATGAAGGGAGGGAGCAAATCAGGTTACCTAAATGGAAGGCACCACGGCTTGCAAAACCTTTCTCCCAAAAATAGCCTCCGAAGAAGCACAAGTATCAAATTTGTAGAATTTGGCAAAAGTGTGCAGAGAGGACCAAGTCGCTGCCTTACATATCTGATCAACAGAAGCCTTGTTCTTGTAGGCCCAAGTGGAAGCCACAGCCCTAGTAGAGTGAGCTGTGATTCGGTCAGGAGGTTGCCGTCCGGCAGTCTCATAAGCCAATCGGATAATGCTTTTCAGCCATAAAGAGAGAGGTAGCAGTAGCTTTTTGACCTCTCCTCTTACCAGAGTAAACGACAAACAAAGATGAGGTTTGTCTAAAATCTTTTGTTGCTTCTAAGTAGAACTTTAAAGCACAAACAACATCTAAATTGTGTAATAAACGTTCCTTCTTTGAAACTGGATTCGGACACAGAGAAGGAACAACTATTTCCTGGTTAATATTCTTGTTGGAAACAACTTTTGGAAGAAAACCAGGCTTAGTACGCAAAACAACCTTATCTGAATGGAAAACCAGATAGGGTGGATTACATTGCAAAGCAGATAATTCAGAAACTCTTATAGCAGAAGAAATAGCAACCAAAAACAGAATTTTCCAAGATAATAACTTAATATCTATGGAATGTAAAAGGTTCAAACGGAACCCCTTGAAGAACTGAAAGAACTAAATTTAGACTCCAAGGAGGAGTCATGGGTCTGTAAACAGGCTTGATTCTAACCAAAGCCTGAACAAAAGCTTGTACGTCTGGCACAGCTGCCAGTCGTTTGTGTAACAAGACAGATAAAGCAGAAATCTGTCCTTTTAGAGAACTAGCTGACAACCCTTTATCCAAACCTTCTTGGAGAAAGGAGAGAATCTTTAGAATTTTAATCTTACTCCAGGAGAATCCCTTGGATTCACACCAGCAGATATATTTTTTCCATATTTTATGGTAAATCTTTCTAGTCACAGGTTTTCTGGCTTGGACCAGAGTATCTATCACAGAATTCGAAAACCCAGGCTTGGATAAAATCAAGCGTTCAATTTCCAAGCAGTCAGCTGCAGAGAAACTAGATTTGGATGTTCGAATGGACCTTGTACTAGAAGATCCTGTCTCAAAGGTAGCTTTCATGGTGGAGCCGATGACATATTCACCAGGTCTGCATACCAAGTCGTGCGTGGCCACGCAGGAGCTATCAGAATCACAGAGGCCTTCTCCTGTTTGATCCTGGCTATGAGCCTGGGAAGGAGAGGAAACGGTGGAAACACATACGCTAGGTTGAACGACCAAGGCGCCACTAATGCATCCACTAGAGTCGCCTTGGGATCCCTGGATCTGGACCCGTAGCAAGGAATCTTGAAGTTCTGACGGGACGCCATTAGATCCATGTCTGGAATGCCCCATAATTGGGTTAACTGAGCAAAGACCTCCGGGTGGAGTTCCCACTCCCCCGGATGGAAAGTCTGACGACTCAAATAGTCCGCCTCCCAGTTGTCTACTCCGGGGATGTGAATAGCAGATAGATGGCAGGAGTGATTCTCTGCCCATTGGATAATCTTGGTTACTTCCTTCATCGCTAGGGAACTCTTTGTTCCCCCCTGATGATTGATGTACGCAACAGTCATTATGTTGTCCGACTGAAATCTTATGAACCTGGCTTCCGCTAGCTGAGGCCAAGCCAGGAGCGCATAGAATATTGCTCTTAGTTCCAAAATGTTTATCGGGAGAAGCGACTCTTCCCGAGACCATAGGCCCTGAGCTTTCAGGGAGTCCCAGACCGCGCCCCACCCCAAGAGGCTGGCGTCGGTCGTGACGATGACCCACTCCGGTCTGCGGAAACTCATTCCCTGAGACAGGTGATCCTGGGTCAACCACCAGAGAAGTGAGTCCCTGGTTACCTGATCTACTTGAATTTGGGAAGACAAGTCTGTATAGTCCCCATTCCACTGATTGAGCATGCACAGCTGTAATGGTCTTAGATGAATTCGAGCAAAAGGAACCACGTCCATTGCTGCGACCATTAGTCCTATTACTTCCATGCACTGAGCTATGGAGGGTTGAGGAATAGAATGAAGAACTCGACAAACGTTTAGAAGCTTTAGCTTTCTGACTTCTGTCAGGAAGATCTTCATTTCCACAGAATCTATTATTGTTCCCAGAAAAGGAACCCTTGTGGACGGTGACAGTGAACTCTTTTCTATGTTCACCTTCCACCCGTGAGATCTGAGAAAAGCCAACACAATGTCCGTGTGGGCCCTTGCTTTGGAAAGAGACGACGCTTGGATTAGGATGTCGTCTAGATAAGGTGCTACAGCGATGCCCCTCGGCCTTAGGACCGCTAGAAGGGACCCTAGCACCTTTGTGAAAATTCTGGGAGCGGTGGCTAAACCGAATGGAAGAGCCACGAACTGGTAATGTTTGTCCAGAAAGGCGAACCTCAGGAACTGATGAGTTTTGTGGATTGGAATATGCAGATACGCATCCTTTAGATCCACGGTAGTCAAATATTGACCCTGCTGGATTGTCGGCAAGATTGTCCGAATGGTTTCCATTTTGAAGGATGGAACACTGAGGAACTTGTTTAATATCTTTAAATCCAGAATTGGCCTGAAAGTTCCCTCTTTTTTGGGAACCACAAACAGGTTTGAGTAAAAACCTAGACCTTGTTCCCCGGAGGGGACTAGGTTTATCACTCCCATCTTTGATAGGTCTCTTACACAATGTAAGAATGCCTGTTTCTTTATCTGGTCTGAAGATAAGCGAGACAGGTGGAACCTTCCCCTTGGAGGAAGTCCCTTGAACTCTAGCAGGTATCCCTTGGAGACTCTCTAGTGCCCAGGGATCCGGAACATCTCTTGCCCAAGCCTGAGCGAAGAGAGATAGTCTGCTACCCTACCGGATCGGGGCTACCCCTTCATGCTGTCTTGGTAGCAGCAGCAGGTTTCTTGGTCTGTTTACCCTTGTTCCAGCCTTGCATGGGCTTCCAAGCGGGTTTGGGCTGGGCCGCGTTACCTTCTTGTCTAGCGGCAGTGGAGTTATTAGCCGGTCCGTTCCTGAAATTGCGAAAGGAACGAAAATTAGACTTGTTCTTAGCCTTAAAAGGCCTATCCTGTGGGAGGGCATGGCCCTTACCCCCAGTGATGTCTGAAATAATTTCCTTCAATTCCGGCCCAAAAAGGGTCTTACCCTTGAAAGGAATATCAAGTAACTTAGTCTTGGACGACACATCTGCCGACCAGGATTTCAGCCAAAGCGCCCTCCGCGCTACTATAGCAAAACCTGAGTTTTTCACCGCCAATTTCGTTATTTGAAAGGCGGCATCCAATATAAAGGAATTAGCTAATTTTAATGCGTGAATTCTGTCCATGACTTCTTCATAGGAAGTCTTTCTGGAGCGAACCAAAAGGACGCCGCTGAAGTGACAGTAATAACACACGTAGCTGGTTGAAGGATGAACCCTTGCTGAACAAAAATCTTTTTAAGCAATCCTTCCAATTTTTTATCCATAGGATCTTTGAAAGCGCAGCTGTCCTCTATAGGAATAGTGGTGCGCTTAGCTAACGTTGAAACAGCTCCCTCAACCTTCGGGACCGTCTGCCATGCGTCCCTTCTAGGGTCTACTATGGGAAACATTTTCTTAAATATAGGAGGTGGGGCAAAGGGTACACCTGGCTTCTCCCACTCCTTTTCCACTATGTTCGCTACCCTTTTGGGTATTGGAAAAGCGTCGTGCACTGGGACCTCTAAAAATGTGTCCAATTTGCACAACTTCTCTGGTACTACCATAGAATCACAGTCATCCAGAGTAGCTAATACCTCCTTTAGCAAAGCGCGGAGATGTTCTAGCTTAAACTTAAATGCTACTATATCAGGTTCTGCCTGTTGAGAAATTTTTCCTGAGTCTGAAATTTCACCCTCAGACAGCCCTTCCCTCACAGCCAATTCCGATTGATGTGAGGGTAAAATAGATAAAGCATCGTCAGCGTCTGATTGTTCATCCCTTTTATCTGTATTTAAAGCTGAACAATCACGCTTTCTCTGAAATGCTGGCAGTTTGGATACAAGATTTGCTATAGAATTATCCACTACTGCTGTTAATTGTTGCATAGAAATAAGCACTGGCACGCTAGGTGTCGCCTGCGCAGGCAAAGCTGGTGTAGACACAGAAGGAGAGGATGTAGAACTATCCCCACTACCTTCATTAGATAAATCATCTTGGGCAACATTATGAAATGTAAGAGAGCTGTCCTCATTTTGTTTGGACGCTATGGCACAATTATCACAAACACTCGAAGGGGGAACCACATTTGTCTCTACACACACAGAACATAGGTTATCTGATGGCACAGACATGTTAAACAGATTTAGGCAGGCAAACAATGCAATAAAAACGATTTTAAACAAAAACGTTACTGTCTCTTTAAATAATAAAATGACACACTTTATTTCTGAATGTTCAAAAAACTATGAAGGCAATATCCGATGTTTCTGAAATTTGGACCCCAGTGTCTTAATGCTTAGAAAGTATTGCACAGCAAATATGGAGACTCTAGCTCTTAAAACAAGCAAACCGGAGCTAATTGTTGGATTTAACAGTTTTTATACACCACAATCCCTGCTTACAGCATTGCTGCAGCTTTTACCTTTCTTAGGGGTCAATCATCCACAGAAATAAGCCTTCTGGAGTCACTTTCTGAGCCACAGGACCCTCTCACATGGAACTGCATGCACTGCCTTGAAATTAACTGAAGTGCCAAAATGAGGCCTCCTCCCTCAGTACACTAGAGTGAAGGGGCCTTCCTGACTAGATTTAGGTGTCTAAAGCAAGCCAGATCAATCAAAAACGTCCCCAAGTGTATATGAGCTTATAAAACATTTCAATTGACATCATATTGTAATAAAAAACAATCGATTTGGCCCCTGACAGTGTCTACCAGCATAAAAATAAAAAAGGGGAAGCCTGTTATCTTTTTTGCTGAGGTGAAAGAAAAATAGCTTACCGTTTTCCCTGAGGGGAAAAATGACTGTCATCTAGCATTAGCCTGTGACCAACTAGTCATACCTGAAGCAGATGAGTCTGCAAACTGTTACCCCCAACTGAAGTTCTCTGGTTTCAACAGTCCTGCGTGGTAACAGTAATGGATTTTAGTTACTTGTGCTAAAATCATAGCCCTCTTAAACAGAAATCTTCATCACTTTTCTGTTGTAGAGTAAATAGTACAAGCCAGCACAATTTTAAAATAACAAACTCTTGATAGAAGAATAAAAAACTACAACTAACACCACAAACTCCTCACCATCCCCGTGGAGATGATACTTGTTCAGAGCGGCAAAGAGAATGACTGGGGGGCGGAGCCAGAGGGAGAGCTATATGGACAGCTCTTGCTGTGTGCTCTCCTTGCCTTTCCCTGTGGGGGAGAATATTTCCCACAAGTAATGGATGACGCCGTGGACCGGACACACCAATGTTGGAGAAATATTTTATATTTGATTAAAACAGATGTTACAAATATTGTAAAAATATTTTTATGGGAATATTAACTATAATATTACATTATAAATGATTTCAACATTAATCTGTTTTGTTGTGTGACCATGATGTATAGATAGCAATCTACATAAATACTGAGTGATTCTCCGTTTGAGTGTGCTTGTGTCTAAGCTAAATTATATTTTTTTTAATTTTGCAATTGCAATGGGGGCTCTAAACATATAAATTACTGAGTTAGCATGGCTTGAATAAATTGAGTGGTACTTGAAAGATAAACCTAATCATAATCCTTTCACTTCAAATGATAGATTTTACTGTACAGCCTTTGTAAATTAGATGGCGAAAACTGAGCATTTCACTGAATTTAAATATCATTTAAAAAAACAAACTCGTACTGTAATATTATTTTGTTATTAGATTTGCTTTTCACAACATGGGAGTGCTAGTTCATGTGAGCCATATAGATAACATGATGCTAACGCCTGTGGGTTGTGGCAGACCCTGCACTAATTGGATAAAATGAAAGTCAATAGATAATAAATAAAAAGTCATATGATGAGGGTGTTGTCAGAAAATGCTTAGACACAAGATAATCACAGAGGTAAAAAGTGTATTAACATAACCATGTTGGTTATGCAAAACTGGGGAATGGGTAATAAAGGGGTTATCTATATTTTTAAACAATAAAAATGTTGGAGTAGACTGTCCCTTTAAGTTGAAGGCATGTTTATATACTAGACCAGTGATGGCTAACCTTGGCACCCCTGATGTTTCGGAACTACATCTTCCATGATGCTCAACTTAGTGCCTAAGCATCATGGGAAATGTAGTCCCAAAACATCTGGGGAGCTAAGGTTAGCCATTGATGTACTAGACAATGTTATACAAATTGTAGTGTCAAAGCTCTGTTTGCAATAAAAAAAAAAAAAAAAAAAGAGTGAAATTCTGAAAGCTTTCAGCAACGCACAATTAAAGGGACAGTCTACTTGATTTGTATTTTTGTCTAAAAAGCTAGATAACGCCTTTACTACCCATTCCTCTGCATTGCATAATCAACATTGTTTTATTAATATATTTTATAATCTCTAAATCTCTGCATGTTTCTAAGTCCCTGCAGGCCGCATCTTATCTCAGTGGTTTTTAAAGCCAGATAGTGTTAGTTCATGTGTGCCTTATAGATAACATTGTGCTCACTCCCATGGAGTTATACAGGAACCAGCACTAATTGGCTAAAATGCAAGTTCGTAAAAAGCACTGAGATAAGATGTTTAGATACAGGTAATCATAGGAGGTAGAAATAGTGTTGGTTTTGCAAAACTGGGGAATGGGTAATAAAGGGATTATCTATCTTTTTAAACAATATCAAGCGGACTGTAGCTTTAAATTAGAAAGACCTTTTTACTTTAGGAAACACACTGCTTGCAGCCTCTTTCCTAAAAACCCTGGAGTCACATATTTGTGCTAAAAGTAGTCTGAATAACAGATACACAATCATTAATGCCTTTAACTAAAATCAAATTGCCAATGTAGATTTATCCTATACATGTATGTTTGCAGGTGGAAAAAATGTAAAGTGTTTTTTTTATGGGAATCAGGAGATTAAAGTTTACAGTATCATTAAAACCTTTAATCCTGTTACAGATTGTTTGAAAGTGCAACACACAAAGATCTGGATTCACAAATCTTTGCGTGTTTCATTTTCAGATGAATAAATCCGGCTCTAAAAAGGAGCCTAATGCAGCTACTAGCGGCCATATTTGTCATTCATAACAATGAATATACACACCTACCCCTGAGTGCAGGTTAAACAAAACGTTAGAAAAGAAATATATATATATATATATATATATATATATATATATATATATATATATATATATATATATATATATATATATATATATATATACACACACATATATATATATATATATATATATATATATATATATATATATATATATATATACACACACATATACACACACACACACACATATATATATATATATATATATATATATATATATATATATATATATATATATATATACACACACATATACACACACACACATATATATATATATATATATATATATATATATATACACACACACACACACATATATATATATATACACACACACACACACACAGCAATATTCATGTGATTCTTTGAAAAATAAAATCAGTAGATCATGTAGGAAATATTTGCAATACCAGTTCTCTGATTCAGATACAATTCCATACACAGGTTGTTTCATTTAACTATGGCAAACTTTACTTGATAATGTCTTAGTTGTCATATTCTACAATCAACATTCAAATATTATACATTTTAGATGACACATAGAATAAATTTAGAACAGTGACGCCCAAACAACAGACCACATCTCTCACGCCACGGTTTTGTGTGGCCCTTAGCACCACTTAGCAGAAAACAGACATCAGTAACATGCTAGCAAATAAGCAATTATAAACTTCTCAGATTATAAAGCATGTGTATTTGAACCATATTTTGTTTGTTTGAGAAGTATATAAAATTAAAATATATATATATATATATATATATATATATATATATATATATATATATATAAATAAAACAGATTTCTTGTGTCGGTGTTTCTCAGTGTGCTGCTCCATGAAAACGCCATAGGTGTGCCGCTGAATTTTGGTAGTAAAAATTACATTTCAAACAAATTACAGTGCAGTTTTGCTTATTTATATAAAAAAAATGTGCCAGCCTAAAATTTAGGTATAATCTGTTTATTCTGCTGAAAATGTAAAAGTGTCACAAATCAATCACCAGTAATGTGACAATGATTGCTTCATCAAGTACCACGGGCTGATTAAATTAACATGATAGGTTAAGGAGGTTAAGGAACCTAATGAAAAAAGGCTAAGTCAATGAACAAAAAGTATAGCGACAATAATTTTAAATAAAATTCTCAAGGACAAGCGATTCTTACTACCAAATGCAGTTATGTCTTGTACTAGTGGGAAAGCCTGCCCAGAGGGCAGTCTATTGTAGTGACAGAACCACCCTGACATTTTTCGAAATTTTGGATTCCGAAAATGGCAGGGTGGTGAAAGAATCCACCTGGATCTTACGCTGCATCCAGGTGGATTCTTTCACCACCCCTTTAACTTTCTCTCTCCCCCCTCTCTTTTGCTCTCTCTCTCCCCCCTCTGTTTTGCTCTCTCCCCCTCTCTCTTTTGCTCTCCCCCCCTCTCTTTTGCTCTCCCCCCCTCTCTCTTTTGCTCTCCCCCCCCCTCTCTCTTTTGCTCTCCCCCCCCCTACTCTTTTGCTCCCCCCCCCACTCTTTTGCTCCCCCCCCCCACTCTTTTGCTCCCCCCCCCCACTCTTTTGCTCCCCCCCCCACTCTTTTGCTCCCCCCCCCCTCTCTTTTGCTCTCTCTCTCTCTCCCCCTCTCTCTTTTGCTCTCTCCCCCTCTCTCTTTTGCTCTCCCCCCTCTCTCTTTTGCTCTCCCCCCTCTCTCTTTTGCTCTCCCCCCTCTTTCTTTTGCTCCCCCCCCACTCTCTTTTGCTCTCCCCCCACTCTCTTTTGCTCTCCCCCCTCTCTCTTTTGCTCCCCCCCCACTCTCTTTTGCTCCCCCCCCACTCTCTTTTGCTCCCCCCCACTCTTTTGCTCTCTCCCCCCCCCACTCTTTTGCTCTCCCCCCCCCACTCTTTTGCTCTCTCCCCCCCCACTCTTTTGCTCTCTCCCCCCCACTCTTTTGCTCTCTCCCCCCCCCACTCTTTTGCTCTCTCACCCTCCCACCCTTCTCTTTTGCTCTCTCTCTCCCCTCTCAGTCTGTGTTAATAAAAGAATTAAACTACAGAAAAAAACAAATAAAACCTAATCCCTATGAAAATAAAAACATAATTTATGCTTACCTGATAAATTTATTTCTCTTGTGGTGTATCTAGTCCACGGATCATCCATTACTTGTGGGATATTCTCCTTCCCAACAGGAAGTTGCAAGAGGATCACCCATGCTATATAGCTCCTCCCCTAACTGCCATATCCAGTCATTCGACCGAAACTAGCCGAGAAAGGAGAAACCATAGGGTGCAGTGGTGACTGTAGTTTAAAATTTAGACCTGCCTTAAAAGGACAGGGCGGGCCGTGGACTGGATACACCACAAGAGAAATAAATTTATCAGGTAAGCATAAATTATGTTTTCTCTTGTTAGGTGTATCCAGTCCACGGATCATCCATTACTTGTGGGATACCAATACCAAAGCTAAAGTACACGGATGAAGGGAGGGACAAGGCAGGTACTTAAACGGAAGGGACCACTGCCTGTAGAACCTCTCTCCCAAAAATAGCCTCCGAAGAAGCAAAAGTATAAAATTTGTAAAATTTTGAAAAGGTATGAAGCGAAGACCAAGTCGCCGCTTTGCAAATCTGTTCAACAGAAGCCTCATTTTTAAAGGCCCAGGTGGAAGCCACAGCTCTAATAGAATGAGCTGTAATCCTTTCAGGGGGCTGCTGTCCAGCAGTCTCATAGGCTAAGCGTATTACGCTCCGAAGCCAAAAAGAAAGAGAGGTTTCCGAAGCCTTTTGACCTCTCCTCTGTCCAGAGTAAACAACAAACAGGGAAGATGTTTGACGAAAATCTTTAGTCGCTTGTAAGTAAAACTTTAAAGCACGGACTACGTCCAAATTATGTAAAAGACGTTCCTTCTTTGAAGAAGGATTAGGACACAATGATGGAACAACAATCTCTTGATTGATATTCTTGTTGGAAACTACCTTAGGTAAAAACCCAGGTTTTGTACGCAGAACTACTTTATCTGTATGGAAAATCAGATAAGGAGAATCACATTGTAAAGCTGATAACTCAGAGACTCTACGAGCCGAGGAAATAGCCATCAAAAACAGAACTTTCCAAGATAAAAGTTTGATATCAATGGAATGAAGGGGTTCAAACGGAACTCCTTGAAGAACCTTAAGAACCAAGTTTAAGCTCCAAGGAGGAGCAACAGGTTTAAACACAGGCTTAATTCTAACCAAAGCCTGACAAAATGCCTGGACGTCTGGAACCTCTGCCAGACGCTTGTGCAAAAGGATAGACAGAGCAGAAATCTGTCCCTTTAAGAACTAGCTGATAATCCTTTATCCAAACCCTCTTGGAGAAAGGACAATATCCTAGGAATCCTAACCTTACTCCATGAGTAATTCTTGGATTCACACCAATGAAGATATTTGCGCCATATCTTATGGTAGATTTTCCTGGTTACAGGCTTTCGTGCCTGTATTAAGGTATCAATGACTGACTCGGAGAAGCCACGCCTTGATAAAATCAAGCGTTCAATCTCCAGGCAGTCAGTCTCAGAGAAATTAGATTTGGATGATTGAAAGGACCTTGTAGTAGAAGGTCTTGTCTCAGAGGCAGAGGTGGAATGGATGACATGTCCACCAGGTCTGCATACCAGGTCCTGCGTGGCCATGCAGGCGCGATCAAGATCACCGATGCTCTCTCCTGTTTGATTTTGGCAATCAGTCGAGGGAGCAGAGGAAACGGTGGAAACACATAAGCCAGGTTGAAGAACCACGGTGCTGCTAGAGCATCTATCAGCGTCGCTTCTGGGTCCCTGGACCTGGATCCATAACAAGGAAGCTTGGCGTTCTGGCGAGACGCCATGAGATCCAATTCTGGTGTGCCCCAAAGATGAACCAATTGAGCAAACACCTCCGGATGGAGTTCCCACTCCCCAGGATGAAAAGTCTGACGACTTAGAAAATCCGCCTCCCAGTTCTCTACACCTGGGATATGGATCGCTGATAGATGGCAAGAGTGAGTCTCTGCCCAGCGAATTATCTTGGAGACTTCTAACATCGCTAGGGAGCTCCTGGTCCCCCCTTGATGGTTGATGTAAGCCACAGTCGTGATGTTGTCCGACTGAAATCTGATGAACCTCAGGGTTGCTAACTGAGGCCAAGCTAGAAGAGCCTTGAATATTGCTCTTAACTCCAGAATATTTATTGGGAGGAGTTTCTCCTCCTGAGCCCACGATCCCTGAGCCTTCAGGGAATTCCAGACTGCACCCCAACCTATAAGGCTGGCATCTGTTGTTACAATTGTCCAATCTGGCCTGCAAAAGGTCATACCTTTGGACAGATGGACCCGAGATAGCCACCAGAGAAGAGAATCTCTGGTCTCTTGATCCAGATTTAGCAGAGGGGACAAATCTGTGTAATCCCCATTCCACTGACTGAGCATGCATAATTGCAGCGGTCTGAGATGTAGGTGCGCAAATGGCACTATGTCCATCGCCGCTACCATTAAGCCGATCACTTCCATGCACTGAGCCACCGAAAGGCACGCAATGTAGTGAAGAACACGGCAGGAATTTAGAAGCTTTGATAACCTGGACTCCGTCAGGTAAATTTTCATTTCTACAGAATCTATCAGAGTTCCTAGGAAGGAAACCCTTGTGAGGGGTGATAGAGAACTCTTTCCCTCGTTCACTTTCCACCCATGCGACCTCAGAAATGCCAACACTATGTCCGTATGAGATTTGGCAATTTGGAAGTTTGACGCCTGTATCAGGATGTCGTCTAGATAAGGGGCCACTGCTATGCCCCGTGGTCTTAGGACCGCCAGAAGAGACCCCAGAACCTTTGTAAAAATTCTTGGGGCTGTAGCTAACCCGAAGGGAAGAGCCACAAACTGGTAATGCCTGTCTAGAAAGGCAAACCTTAGGAACCGATGATGATCTTTGTGAATCGGTATGTGAAGGTAAGCATCCTTCAAATCCACTGTGGTCATGTACTGACCCTCCTGGATCATAGGTAGGATTGTCCAAATAGTTTCCATTTTGAACGATGGAACTCTGAGGAATTTGTTTAAGATCTTTAGATCCAAAATTGGTCTGAAGGTTCCCTCTTTTTTGGGAACCACAAACAGATTTGAATAAAATCCCTGTCCTTGTTCCATCTGTGGAACTGGATGGATCACTCCCATTATTAGGAGGTCTTGCACACAGCGTAAGAATGCCTCTTTCTTTATCTGGTTTACAGATAATCTCGAAAGGTGAAATCTCCCTTGTGGGGGGGAAGCTTTGAAGTCCAGAAGATATCCCTGAGATATGATCTCCAACGCCCAGGGATCCTGAACATCTCTTGCCCACGCCTGGGCGAAGAGAGAAAGTCTGCCCCTACTAGATCCGTTGCCGGATAGGGGGCCGTTCCTTCATGCTGTCTTGGAGGCAGCAGCAGGCTTTCTGGCCTGCTTGCCTTTGCTCCAGGACTGGTTAGATTTCCAGGGAGGCTTGGATTGCGCAAAAGTTCCCTCTTGTTTTGTAGCAGAGGAAGTTGATGCTGCACCTGCCTTGAAGTTTCGAAAGGCACGAAAATTAGATTGTTTGGACCTTGATTTGGCCCTGTCCTGAGGAAGGTTATGACCCTTACCTCCAGTAATGTCAGCAATAATTTCCCTCAAACCAGGCCCGAATAGGGTCTGCCCCTTGAAGGGAATGTTAACTAATTTAGACTTTGAAGTCACGTCAGCTGACCAAGATTTAAGCCATAGCACCCTACGCGCCTGGATGGCGAATCCAGAATTCTTAGCCGTTAGTTTAGTCAAATGAACAATGGCATCAGAAACAAAAGAATTAGCTAGCTTAAGTGTTCTAAGCTTGTCAAGTATTTCAGTCAATGGAGTAGCTGTCTGAAAGGCCTCTTCCAGAGACTCAAACCAGAACGCCGCAGCAGCAGTGACAGGAGCAATGCATGCAAGGGGCAGCAGGATAAAACCTTGTTGAATAAACATTTTCTTAAGGTAACCTAATTTTTTATCCATTGGATCTGAAAAAGCACAACTGTCCTCGACAGGGATAGTGGTACGCTTTGCTAAAGTAGAAACTGCTCCCTCCACCTTAGGGACCGTCTGCCATAAGTCCCGTGTGGTGGCGTCTATTGGAAACATTTTTCTAAAAATAGGAGGGGGGGAAAACGGCACACCGAGTCTGTCCCACTCCTTAGAAATAATTTCTGTAAACCTTTTAGGTATTGGAAAAAACGTAAGTACACACCGGCACCGCGTAGTATTTATCCAGTCTACACAATTTCTCTGGCACTGCAATTGTGTCACAGTCATTCAGAGCAGCTAAAACCTCTCCAAGCAACACCCGGAGGTTCTCAAGCTTAAATTTAAAAGTAGACATATCTGAATCAGGTTTCCCTGAGTCAGAGACGTCACCCACAGACTGAAGCTCTTCCTCAGCTTCTGCATATTGTGACGCAGTATCAGACATGGGCCTTAAAACATCTGCGCGGTCTGTATTACGTCTAACCCCAGAGCTATCGCGCTTTCCTCTGAATTCAGGCAGTCTGGCTAATACCGCTGACAGGGTATTATCCATGATTGCCGCCATGTCCTGCAAAGTAATCGCTATGGGCGTCTTTGATGTACTTGGCGCCATTTTAGCGCGAGTCCCTTGAGCGGGAGTCAAAGGGTCCGACACGTGGGGAGAGTTAGTCGGTATAACTTCCCCCTCGTCAGAATCCTCTGGTGATAATTCTTTTAAAGATAACAGCTGATCTTTATTGTTTAAAGTGAAATCAATACATTTAGTACACATTCTCCTATGGGGTTCCACCATGGCTTTTAAACATAATGAACAAGGAGTTTTCTATGTCAGACATGTTTATACAGACTAGCAATGAGACTAGCAAGCTTGGAAAACACTTTAAATCAAGTTAACAAGCAATATAAAAAAAAAAAAAAAAAAACGTTACTGTGCCTTTAAGAGAAACAAATTTTGCCAAAATTTGAAATAACAGTGAAAATAGGCAGTTAAACTAACGACATTTTTACAGTGTATGTAACAAGTTAGCAGAGCATTGCACCCACTTGCAAATGGATGATTAACCCCTTAATACAAAAAAACAGATTAACAAAACGAAAAATATGTTTTTTAAACAGTCATAACAACTGCCACAGCTCCTACTTTTGAAGCCTTTTGAGCCCTTCAGAGATGTCCTATAGCATGCAGGGGACTGCTGAGGGAAGCTGAATGTCACAGTTTGTAATTTTAACTGCACCAACTGTAACTTTTATACTATAACAGTGGAAAGCCTCAGGAAACTGTTTCTAGGCAAAAATAAAGCCAGCCATGTGGAAAAAAACTAGGCCCCTATAAGTTTCATCACCAAAGCATATATAAAAACGATTAAACATGCCAGCAAACGTTTTATATTGCACATTAATCAGAGTATATACCTCTGATAGCAAGCCTGATACTAGTCACTATTAAATCACTGTATTTAGGCTTTAACTTACATTAATCTGGTATCCACAGCATTTTCTAGCAAATTCCATCCCTAGAAAAACTTAACTGCACATACCGTATTGCAGGATACCCTGCACGCCATTCTCCCTCTGAAGTTACCTCACTCCTCAGACATATGTGAGAATAGCAGTGGATCTTAGTTACTTCTGCTAAGATCATAGAAAAACGCAGGCAGATTCTTCTTCTAAATGCTGCCTGAGATAAAATAGTACACTCCGGTACCATTTAAAAACAATAAACTTTTGATTGAAGAAAAAACTAACTATATTTTACCACTTTCCTCTTACTACCTCCAGCTATGTTGAGAGCTTGCAAGAGAATGACTGGATATGGCAGTTAGGGGAGGAGCTATATAGCAGCTCTACTGTGGGTGATCCTCTTGCAACTTCCTGTTGGGTAGGAGAATATCCCACAAGTAATGGATGATCCGTGGATTGGATACACCTAACAAGAGAAAAAGCCCCCCAAAAATAAAATCACCCCCTAATCTAATTCTAAACTAAAAATAGCCCTTAAAATTGATTTTTGTAGGGCATTGCCCTAAGTTAAACAGCTCTTTTGCAGTTACCAAAAATTCCACCACCTACCAAAATGAATAAACCTAACACTAAAAAACCTAAACTATCCATTGCCCTGAAAAGGGTATTTGTATGGGCATTGCCCTTAACAGGGCATTCAGCTCTTTTGCTGCCCATCCCTAAGCTAAAAATATATATATTTAAAAAAAAAACTAAGTCTAACCCCCAGAAATTAAACCTAAGTTACAGAAAATAAAAAAAAATATATTACAGAAAAAAAAAAAAATTACCAAAGTTTACAAAATTAAACCTAATCCCTATGAAAATAAAAAAGCCCCCCAAAATAAAAACACCCCCTAATCTAAGAATAAACTGTCAGTAGCCCTTAAAAATGGCTTTTTGCAGGGCACTGCCCCAAGATAAACAGCTCTTTTACAGAAAAAAAGTCTAAGTCCCCCTAACAGTAACCCCCCCACCCACCAAACCCCCTGAAAAGGGCATTTGCTTGGGCATTGCCCTTAAAAGGGCATTTAGCTCTTTTACTGCCCATCCCTAATCAAAATAAAACAACCCCCCCAAAAAAAATCCTTAAAGGGACAGTCTAGTATTAATTAAACTTTCATTATTCAGGTAGGACTTTTAATTTTAATCAACTTTCCAATTTACTTTTATAATCAAATTTGCTTTTTTCTCTTGGCATTCTTAGTTTAAACTAAACATTGGTAGGCTCATATGCTAATTTCTAAGCCTTTGAGGGCTGCCTCTTATCACATGCTTTTTAAATCTCTTTTCAACACAAAGAGACAGAAAGTACACATGGGCCATATAGATAACACTGTGTTCAGGCACAGGAGGTTATTTAAGATCTAGCACAACACAATTCTAAATTTAAGACAATAGATAATAAACAGTCACAGTCATGTGATCAGGGGGCTGGAAGAAGGTTCCTAGATACAAGGTAATCACAGAGGTAAAAAGTTTATTAATATAACTGTGATGTTTGTGCAAAACTGGGGAATGGGTAATAAAGGGATTATCTATCTTTTAAAACAATAACAATTCTATGGTAGACTGTCCCTTTAAAAAAACCTAAGTATAACCCCCAGGTTGGTACTCACCGTTCCTGAAGTCCGTTGGAGAACGTCCTGTTCCAGGCGGTGAAGTCTTCTTCCAAGCGGCAACCTCTTCTTTCTTCTTCCAGGAACAATACGGCGCGGAGCTGAAGACTATTCAGTGTACAGTGGCGATCGTACGAAGAGGATCCTCCACGCTCCATGGCTCAGCGGTCGCCAGCCTTCAGCTCCGCTCCGGATGTTCCTGGAAGAAGAATGAAGAGGTCGCCAATTGGAAGAAGACTTCACCGCCTGGAACAAGACCTTCTCCGCCGGACTTCAGGAACGGTGATTACAAACCTGGGGGTTAGACTGGTTTTGTTTAAGGATTTTTTTTGGAGGGCGGGTTTTTTTTATTTAGATTAGGGATGGGAAGTAAAAGAGCTAAATGCCCTTTTAATGCGAATGCCCAAACAAATGCCCTTTTCAGGGCAATGGGTAGTTTAGGTTTTTTAGTGTTACGTTCTTTTATTTTGGGGGGTTTGGTGGGTGAGATGGTTTTACTATTAGGGGGACTTAGACTTTTTTCTGTAAAAGAGCCGTTTATCTTGGGGCAATGCCCTGCAAAAGAACCTTTTAAGGGCTACTGGTAGTTTATTTTTTACAGTAGTGGGTATTTTTATTTTGCGGGGCTTTTTTAGTTTCATAGGGATTAGGTTTCATTTTGTAAACTTTGGTCATTTGTTTTTTTTATTTTCTGTAATGTTAGCCTTTTTATTTTTGTAATCTAGCTTTTTTTGTAACTTTAGATTTTTTTTGTTTAATTTGTGTTAATTTAGGGGGGTAGGTTAGGGGGCTTAGTAATTTAGTTATTTGCGTTGTGGGTTTTGGTGGTTTAAGGGGTTAATAGGTTAATTAGGTTTATTGCGATGCGTGGGCTTTGCGGTTTAGGGGTTTATTATGTTTATTGCAATGTGGGGGTTTAGGGGTTAATAGGGTAATTAGGTTTATTGCGATGTGTGGGATTTGCCGTTTAGGGGTTAATAGGGTAATTGCGATGTGGGTGGTTGACGGTTAAGGGATTAAGGTGTTACTTTATTATTTTGCGATGTGTGGGTTTGCGGTGTATGTGTTAATACTTGGCGTGGTTCTTTTTTTTTTTTTAGTTATACTTCGTGAGGGCGTTTTTTTTTTTATTTTTGTAATGCTCCGTTTGCCTTTGCTGCATCCCAGTGGATATCTTTCACCACCCTGCCATTTTCGGAATCGGTGAATTCTGTTGGCTGCCTCGCGCCGCCAACATTCCATTGAGGATGCGTGCGCAACTGCCGATAACGACGGACATTACAAACGCAATTATATTATAGATGTGGTGAGACTCATCTGAAAGTTAAAAAGACATCTCAATAGTAAACATTCATCTCCGTCCAATCTAAATTAATATCAAATTTAAATTTGTCATTTATTACAATAAAAATATATGTATATATTGTAATGTAATTTGAACATGGCCAATGCAATGCAAACTGTAAAATACTATAAAATGCATGGTTAATTACAGGAGAGTCCAGTATGAAGAACACAGATGTGCCACAGTCTGAAAAAGGTTTAAGAACCAATATCCTATGTGATATTTAAAGCATTATCTTAAAGGTATATAGTTGTAATAAAAAAGCACTAAGCAGTGGGATACATTTAATATAAATCATTGCAATATGTATTATTCATTATTTTAACGCTGTTGCAGCGTTCTATTCCATCCTAACCGCACAGGCTTAAGAGCCGTTAGGACGGAATAGAACGTCTGAGCCGTTTGGCTGTCCTGAAGCCAACGTCGCTTCCTGGATGGAATCTCGCTCTGGAGAGCGTGCCTAGCTTCATAGGGATGCCCCCCTGACCCAATCCCATCACTGAAATGTAGACAAGTTAACCCTGACATTAAAAGGGTTAAAATTATTTTACATTTTATGTATTTGTTTAAGTTCATTTGTGCAGTGCCAGTTACCTCCGGTCACTGTCCTAAAAGGAGGCTGGGGTCTCTACAGGAAGGCTGATCTAGCGTGATGTCATAAATCTTCTAAAGTAAGTTGAACTGGCTTAGTGAATGCAAGAAAAACAGTAAGCCCGTTTTGCTCATGCTCAGAAGAGGCATGATGCAACTTAAGTTCAAAAGATGTCTGCTCTCATCTCTTGGAGAGCAGGGGATACAATGAGAAATTTTAAGTGCTAATTTTGCAAGAAAACAAGTCAATTTGTTGCTGTTTTTTAACACAATCAGTCTCTTATTTTGTTTACTTTGATTTAACATTTGTTTTTACAAAAGAAGCACTGTTTTATATCCCTTGAGCATATTATACTGTGGATCCAGGTGAATCTTTAGTGAATACTGTCCAGATAAACGCTTAAAGGGACACTGAACCCAATTTTTTTCTTTTGTGATACAGATAGGAGCATGCAATTTTAAGCAACTTTCTTTTTTTTTTTCTTTTTTTCTTTTTTTTTTTTGAAAACACATAATACAAATGAAGCATTTTGAAAAATATGGGTACAGGAAAATAATAACAATCACTAGAGCGATAATCTAATGTTGTATGACATTTCAAACAAAACAAAAAGGAGAAAGAAAGCATCGTCCTCAATTTTATATTAATAAGAAACAATACAAGAGATAAAAAAAAGAGAAAAGAACAAACAAAAAAAGATACGTGAATAAGTGGGGATATATGCTCTCATAGGGTAGTCTCGAAAAGGTTAGTGGGGCGAGGAACGGAGAGGAGGATAAGGAGAAAATAGTGGGTTAGGAGAGGGAATGAGAAGAGTGTGAGTATTATGACAAAACAGTAGTATCTAATGTTGTAGGTGTATAGTATCAGAGAGAAGTGACCAAGGTCTAATCAATGTAGAATTGGTTTAATCAGAGAATTTTTCCCACCAAGGGGCCCAAGTTGCGTGATAGAAATCTAGCTTATCTAGGGCTGAATGAGAGTAGGCTTCCATTTTAGAGATGTAGTTAACTGTAGCTGAAATCTGTGAGGTACTAGGAGGAGAGACTTGTTTCCAGGCTTTTGCAATTTCTAGTTTAGTGGCCATCAGAACATAGATGGATAAGGCCTTCTGTGTAGGTGTGAGGGCTGGGAATTTGAGGTGAAGCAGACCAATTTGGGGGCTAAGCTGTACAATTATGCCTAGAGAATTTAGTAAGTTTGTTACCCAGAGCCATATAGAGGAGAGTCTAGGGCAGAACCACCAAATATGTGCCTGAGTTACAATTTGTCCGCAGCCCCTCCAGCAGACAGGAGAGTGAGAATTGTATATCCTGTGAAGGGTAGCTGGGACTAGATGCCATCTCACTGAGATTTTATAGTGGAGTTCCCAAAGGGATGTGGAGTGTAATAACTTACTAGTAAACTTAAGTTCTCTGTACCAAGAGTCGGCGTCAACCGTGAAGTTAAGTTCGGTTTCCCAAGCTATGAACTGTGAAACTTTTTGTTGAGAGGAGGGATCCAATAATATCTCGTAATGGAACGATAAGGTTCCTTTAAGCTTGTTAGGTAAGGACCATCGCTGTTCCCATTTTGTGTCAGATCTAAGGCACTCTCTAGGGAAACCCCATGATCTGATAATGGAAGAGAGTCGGAAGGCCTCAAACTTCAACGGGGTTGGGATCCGTAATTTATTACAAATCGATGCGTGAGAGATACCTCCGGTATGACCATAGAGGTCAGCAACACGGTCAGCTCCAAGAGAGGACCATCTGGAGATATGAGTGTCAGGTAGGCAAAAGAGAGCACTAGCTATAGTTTGACACGGGGAGGGGTGGGGGCAATCGAGTCTAAGTGTCTCGTCTGATCCCAAAACTTAAGGGTATCCAGTATCACCGGGTGCGCAGTATCAAGGTTTTTCCAGTAGTGAGAGGGGATCCAAGGGAGGTCAGGTAACCTTATTCCCGAAGGGAGGAAAGACTGTTCAACTTCTCTCCATCGGGCTGAATTATCAGTGTGACCCCAATCGATCAGGTGGGTTAAACGCGCCGCTTGATAGTAGAGGATGATATTAGGCATTCCTAGGCCTCCTCTATCGCTGGGTCTTTGAAGTGTTTGTCTCGATGTTCGAGGATGCTTGCCCTTCCAGACATAACTGGTAATAAGGCTCTGAAGCTTATTCAAAATTGGTCGAGGCAGATTGAGTGGGATAGTGCGGAATAAATAGATAATTTTTGGAATATAAGACATTTCAATGGCAGCAATTCTGCCAGTCCATGAAATATCTCTAAAGTCCCAGGATTCTAGTAGTTTTTTCCAATCAGGGAGTCTCTCTGTGAAATTCTTAAGGATAACAGTGGAAACATTTGGGGAAAGGTGGATACCTAGTAGTTTTAGGGAATGAGGCGACCATTGGAACCGATATCTTTCACGTAGAATGACAAGATCTCGGGGTGCGATATTGATATGTAATGCTTCGGTTTTGGCAAAATTTAATTTGTAGTAACTTAGGGCCTGGAATTTAGAAATGATTTTGAAAACGGGAGGGAGTGACCTAAGAGGACTAGTAAGCAGGAGAGTTACATCATCCGCATACAGAGAGATGATGTGCTGATGGGGGCCAATGGTAAAGCCGGAAACATCCGGGTCTGTCCTCATAGCTTGGGCTAATGGCTCTATGGAGAAAGCAAACAAGAGCGGGGAAAGGGGGCAGCCCTGTCTCGTCCCATTGGTTATATCGAAGCTCTTAGATTGAAACCCTATTCCCTTGACCCTAGCGGATGGACTGGAGTATAGAGCTTGAATAGCAACAATGAATTTTTCAGGGATCCCAAAAATACGCAGAGTTTCCCATAAGTACTCCCACCTCACCCTATCAAAAGCTTTCTCAGCGTCCAATGATAGGGCTAACGTGGGGGTATCTCCGCTTGCGCTCTCCAATAGTATGTCCAAGACGCGCCTTGTGGCATCCGAACCTTCTCTCCGGGGGATAAATCCCACTTGATCTGGGTGTATCAAAGTGGGGGTGATTTTGGCAAGTCGATTTGCTATTATCTTTGCGTAAAGTTTGGTATCTATATTAAGCAAAGAGATCGGGCGATAGCTCCCACAATCCTGAGGGTCCTTGCCAGCTTTTAGTATAGTGGTGATGGAGGCTTCAAGAAATTCCCTTCGGAAACTGCCTTTGCTAAATACTTCGTTAAAGACCTTACAGAGGATGGGGGAAATTTGGAGATTTCCCGATTTTAAGGTCTTTAATGGCTAAGGTGACTTCAAGAGAGATGGGCGATGTCAGAGTCGATGCTTCGGTTTGGTCCAAATCGAGGGAGATCTAGGGAGGAGAGGTATCTGCGAATGCTAATGGGATCAAGAGTTTTCGTAGGGTCTGAAGAGTCCAAATTGTACAGCTGATAGTAAAAATGTTTAAAAGCTTCCCCTATATCTGTTGGAGACGTCACGAGGCCACCTGGGGTTTTTATGGAAGTAATTTTGGCTTGTGCCGTCCGATGTCTTAGTTTTCTGGCTAATAAGGTAGAGACCTTATTATTACTATGATAGTAGACTTGTTTAAGTCTATCTAACATGCGCTGGGTTTCACCAACTTCCAAATCCTTGATCTGTTTAGTGATCTCAGACAGTTGAGCACTAGTTGTAGCAGAATAGGAGTTAGAGAGCTCAAGTTTCAGGGTTCTGAGTCGACAGTTAAGGGACGCAAGCGAGGTTCCTCGCACCTTTCTAATCTGGGTAGATTTGTCAATATAGAAACCTCTGAGGTATGCCTTAAGTGTGGCCCACAACACCTCTTCCGAAAGGGGAGTGCGATTAGTACTCAAGAAGGTGGAGAGCGTGGATAAAGTTTCCGCCCTAATGTCAGGGGTAGTGACCAGAAAATCCTTAAGGCGCCACGACATGCCAACCCCATGTAGGGGAGGGTTACCTAGTTCGATTGTCAAGGAATCGTGGTCCAACCATGAGATTGCCGAAATCGTCGCGTCCGAGATCACATCTAAGAGACGTGAACTTGAGAAGAAGAAATCAATCCGTGTATGAGACTTGTGAGGAGCTGAATAGAAAGTATGTTCTCGTCTATTTGGATGTATCGCTCTCCAAACATCATAAAGATCATATTGTTTGACTAGGTTTTGGAAGGCGGAAGATAGTGAGAGCAATGCCCTCTCAGATGTGGAGATCGGGGGGCCTGTTCTATCTACTAAAGGATTCCAGATAAGATTGAGATCTCCTCCCAACATCAGTTCCCCTTGGGTCACGGCTGCCACCGACTCCAGTAGTGATCTAAGAAATCGAATTTGCCCTGAGTTAGGTGCATATACATTTACTAGTGTGAATAATCTGTGGTTGAGTTTACAAATTAGAATAATAAAGCGTGCCTGGGGACCTTTTTCTATATAAATCGCTTCATATAGTGTAGAAGAGCCGATTAGAATGGCGACCCCTCTAGCTTTGGAATGGAAAGATGATGTAACTACTGTGGGGAATTTTCTGTATGTGTATGCGGAATCTGTGTTGATTAGCCAATGTGTCTCCTGAATAAAAGCCACATCAATCTTATTACGTGATAGCATGGTAAGCAATAAACTATGCTTGGTCGGGGAATTAAGTCCTTGAGTATTAAGGGTTAAAAATTTTAATTCTGACATTATGGATACTAAGCTATATGCCTCCGGTTCCTAATTTGTGTAACTATGAGAGCGTTATGGTTAAAGAAGAATCACTGGTTTTAACTGTGAAGAGCCCACTTATTTGGGTGAAGGGAGAGGGAAGCAGCGGGCAAAAGCCGCTCGAATTGGGGGATAAAGGGCTATAGGAGGGGGAAGTAATGGGGGGGGGTAGGAGTTGCTTAGATAATAAACTTTTGATTGAGGTGTATCGTGGTGTAGAGGTAGAGATGCAGACCTTAAAGCGGGAAAAAGGATATGAGAGGAGGGGGAAGTAACAAGGTGTCCACAAGATGGACCAGTGCTGAGGGGGAGAAGGCTAAGGTTATTTACCGTGAAGTATTATCCGTGGTAACTATTACTACTGGGAGTTCAGTGGGATGGGGTCCTACAGGGACCAAAATGGGCGGTTCTAAGTGTAAGAGGGAGGGGACGATGTTAGGATATTATGGGGATGTGAGGGAGGGGGGAGGGGTGCCTGACTAGAATTCCGCTTCACTTAATGGGTTAGGATCAGGAAGGGGGAGAGTAGATTAGAGGCGGTAATATACATGAGGGGTAATAACTATTGGGGGGGGGTAAATCTGTCTAAGACTAACAGAGTAGAATAAAATCAACATGCATAACATTTCAAACATTATAACCATATCAAATATAACGTGTCAAACAAGGTGAAGAGTCAGCTGTAAAGTTGAATTGCATGAGAAACCTTGGCAGAGATTGACAACATTACTGAGCTATGCAGGAATGAGCTGCTAAAATAACATCAATATTATATAGAGAGCATGACAACAGTTTTGTCTGGAACAGCTTAGTAGCATGTAAATAATAACTTGAGAATTGGCTTCACTATGTGAGAGATAGAAAGAGCTTTGGCTTACTAAAGTCCGGTCATTTATCTCAATGTGACATACGGGTTATAAAAGGTATGATGGGTAGTTTATGTGGACCTGAGAGCTAGATATGGATACCAACTATTTTCCAAGAGGTCCGGTATGAGTTATTGTCTATGGTGTATGTTGAGCTAAGTCAAGCCGTCAAACAAAGGCTAGGGTAGAACCTGCCATGTAGATATGTGTCTCACTGTATTAAGAGGGCGAGTTAATGTTGTAAAGTCTAAGGTAAGGTGTCTAGAACCAGTAAGTTATCAGGACTGAGAGATGTATCACGTGGAGTGTACTTAGGATAGGTTCCCTAACGTAGGGTCGGCTATATTTATTAAAAAGCAGTCAATCTATGGGAGGGTTTGGAAATGAGTTAGGGGATATCTCTAAGTATAGGAGAATGAGTTGATTAGGTCTATTGTGAATAACCTAACGTAATCAAATATAACAATACAGCATAAACTACAATATAATAAGCATTAAAAACACATGAACAGGTGGCAAAATCCAAACATTAACAGATATAATTTAAATTTACGTTACCCTTCCAGCTTCTTCTAGACACTGTGGTTTGAGAGTCCCAGAAGGATAAACAGTGTCATTCAGGGGGGGGCTTCAGGGGAAGGGGAAAATGGGTAAGGGTGGCATATGAGTATAAAGGGCAACAATGGGCAAAAGGGAGGCCGTCCAATAATTGTAGGCCTGTGAGGGTTCAGGAAGGTGTATCACAGTACATTGGGAATCAGGAGCCCCTCTTCACATCTGGGACTGTTTCGGGAGTAAAGATGATGGGGGTCCTTCCATAGAGGACTGGAAACTGAAAGCTTGGCGTTGAGGCTGCCAGGGGACTGCTGCAGTGTTGAGCTTCCTGGGAGTGTCCTGGAGAACCTGAGGAAGATTGTCAGCGACTGTAGAATTTGGAAACCTTGTTCAAGAGTAGCAACAGTGTATGAAGTGTCGTTGTATTGAAAAAATATACGGACAGGGAAGCCCCATCGGTATTTGATGTTGTTATTACGGAGGCATTGAGTGACTTGGTGAAAGAGTCTTCTGCCAGATAGGGTGTGGGCAGAGAGGTCTGGGAAAACCTGTATGTCCTTAAATGGCTCCGTCAAAGTCTTCTTCTGAAATGAAGCTCTTATAATTCTTTCTTTGAATGTGAAGTAATGTAACCGCACAATTACATCTCTGGGAGACCCCATGGGTGCATTCCGTGGTCTAAGAACCCTGTGGGCTCTGTCAATTAGGCTTTCCTGACGGGGAGTAGGACCAAGTAGCTCTGTGAAGAGGGATTGCAGATAGGTAGGTAGTTCCGTTGGGGTGACTTCCTCAGAAATGCCTCGTATTCTGCGGTTATTTCGACATGACCTATCTTCCTGATCTGCCAGTTTGGTCTCCAAACCTGATATCATTTCGGCTAGAGATTGGGTATAACTTAAAAGATTGGAGTGGTCGACGTGTAGATCTTCTTGCTTTTTTTCCAGAGAATCTGTTCTCTCTCCCAAGAGGGAGATATCTCTCTTCAATTCGGAGACAGAGGCTTTAAGTTCTTGCTTTAGTGAAGTATAGTGGGAGTCCATTTTGTTCGAGAGATCTTTAATGGAGTCGAGAATGGTGGAAGAAGAATGGGTGATTCTTTCTGTAGAAAGGGAGAGGGGTCGAGAAGATTCCTTGGGAAAGGTGGTAGAGTCTCTAGAATCGTCGTCAGAAAGGTCTTGGTCGGAAGTATTCTTGTATGAGAAATGATCTGAGAGTGTCCGTTTCGGAATATCTCCGTGCTTCTGTTTCTTTCTTTGCGA
Organism: Bombina bombina; assembly: GCF_027579735.1. Classification (NCBI taxonomy): domain Eukaryota; kingdom Metazoa; phylum Chordata; class Amphibia; order Anura; family Bombinatoridae; genus Bombina; species Bombina bombina. The sequence continues at coordinate 1,036,595,810 of NC_069501.1, forward strand.
GTGAGGCATCTTACTCATGATAAACCCTATAAACAAGGGACTCACTTGGGAAGGTTCTAATGACAATTGCAGCGGTGGGACGTGGAGCAGAGATAGTATATCAGGCACCCCTCAGGTGGCGGTGCCTAGCCCAGCATGAGATAGTGAGCTGCTGATTAAAAAAAAAAAAAACAAGTGTATAAGTCAGTAGTGGTCTCTCACTGATACTGGTTTATGTCTTCTCTAGGTTCACTTAGATCTTGATTGAAGAAGTAGTGTGGGAGGCCTGAATGCTGAGTGACTCTCTCCCCAGGGGATTGCTCTCTGCCGAGCGAGTAAGGAAAAGGGGAGTGTGGGGTATGACCTGTGGGCACAGTGGGCCAACAGGAAAGGGGGGAGAGAGAGGTCAGATGAGGACAATGACAGACAGATTCACACCATGGGGCAAGGGGATAACCCAGCTAAGGTGTTGGTGAGGTATAGCTGCTGACAATAATAATAATACCTAAAGGGGACTGGTGGAAAGTTGGAGGTATCCACAGGGAGCAGGACAGTTAATCCTCAGACCTCCAAGTTAGAGCTGGTCCATATCACTATTATCAACAGATGCTGCAGTATTTAGATATGTGTAGGAAACAGTAAGTATGCTTCAATTGGCGTTGTGAGTCCTCAAGAAAGAGCAACCTCATAGATGGGGAGATGAAATGAATCTCCCTCCGTGTAGTGCTGAGAAGTATTGAGAGAGTCAAAATCCGTGTAGGTGCTGCCACAGCTTCAAATATGGTGTATCCTGTCTCTTGTCTGCAAGCAGAGTGTACTAATGCTAGTGACTCACGAAGGTGGGCCAATATTGAAGCCTCAGAGTGATTGGGTTATGCAGCAATGAAGTTTCAAGTGCAGTAAAGTTTATGAGGGACCTTTAACCTTATGCTGTATGTGCAGTTTAGGGTAAGTATAGTGTCCCCAGTAACACTTGTAACGTTTATGATGTTAGAGAATCCCACGTGGGAGTAGCTTACACTTGAGATCTGGACCGCGGTGTTTTCCTCAGGCCCCTCAATCTGATGGGTCGAAAAGGGAGATCCGGTAGTCAGAGGAGCAAGTATTGGCCTTAGTTGTGACACACCGTGTGATCGATAAGGAGGGTGAGAGGAGTCAGGCCGTTGCGCTGCGTCGGGATATGGCGGTGCACCCGGCAGGGCAGCGGTGGAGAGGAGGCTGCTTTCCGGTGAGTTCAAACAGCCACGGTTACTTAATGGCTGTGTGGGGTCAGCTGCTGGAACCGGGAGGTATGTAAATCAGCCAAAGTCCAAGGGTGATGAGATCGGAGGGCTGGAATCAGTTAGGGCTCCGAATCCGGAAGTTGGTTGACGGGAGCGCCACAGGAGAGCGTGGCGCAGTGAAATTTTTTTTTCCCAAGTTAGAAAAATTATAAGATTAGGGTAAAGTCCAATCTTCAAAGTTGTAGAGAAGTATTTCCAATGGGTTAGAGAAGTAAGGTATGGGAAATAAAATGGTTTTAAAAAAGGTACCAAAGGGAGTGAAAAGGAAAATAAACAGAGTTGGTCTGCAGAGCTCTTCTTTAGTGCGACCACTCGCTATGATGGCAAACTCCGCCCCCCTTTAAGCAACTTTCTAATTTATTCCTATTATCAAATTTTCTTCCTTCTCTTTGTATCTTTATTTGAAATGCAAGAATGTAAGTTTAGATGTTGGCCCATTTTTGGTGAATAACCTGGGTTATTCTTGCTGATTGGTGGATAAATTCATCCACCAATAAAAAAAATGCTGTCGAAAAAAAAAGAAGCTTAGATGCCTTCTTTTTCAAATAAAGATAGCAAGTGAACGAAGGAAAATTAATAATAGGAGTAAATTAGAAAGTTGCTTAAAATTGCATGCTCTATCTGAATCACAAAAGAAAAAAAATTGGGTTCAGTGTCCCTTTAAGCACCTCTGCTTTTATGTAATATTTCCCAGTGGCACTTTTATTAAGCAGTAAGTTATCTGTGATACATTATTTGCCTTTTCTGAACCTATGCCAGGGAAAATAGTTATAAAAGTTAGATGGAAATCCCTGGAGTATTCAGAGGTAGGTTTTACACAGTATTCAATATCACCTACAAATCTAGTCACATGCAATAAAGGACCTTAAACTATGGTGTCTACCTTTAAAGGAATTTCATACAACCTTGGGGACAACCTATTGAAAAATATATAATACATGACAAAGCCAGACCTTTAGCAAGTGAATCAATGCTGGCAATGGTTACTATTCACTTTTCTTTTGATCTTGCTCCTGTGCCTGCAGCAGTCTTTAAAGATATTCTCTTATTTTAACCCTTCAAAATGGCTGGTAAGTGACGTTCTACATCACACTGGGCACCACCATCTTGGAATTTAAGAATTCTTGTACTCTGGAATAATCTAGAGCATTGCAGCCTCTGTAGAATTAGAGAGTGATTTTTTTATGATTTTTATGTAACTTTTAAACTGCATTAAACACCGCAAAAACTAACTACTGTGCATACTAAAACAGAGTGCTAGGCAAATATGCTGGTAAAATCAATTATTTTTAAAAGTGCACTGTTTCTGTCTCAAGATGCAACAACTCATGTACCAAGATGGTGGCGTACAGAATAAAGATGCAGAGTTTTACCAACTGGTTTCTGTAAAATAGGAGAACACAGTCGCACAATTTATAATGTATTTACTATCTGAGTTATAACCAACATATATAATGTTTGTGTTAACCGTTACAATAACTTTTTTTTTTTTTTTAAATATGCTGGGTTTCAATGGAGCATTTTACTCAAAGCAGTATTAAATTGATTCAATTAAAAAGTATTTATTGTAGTAAAATATTACTTTGTACTGTATTTTCACTCTACAAATTTCAAACACTTTTAAATTAGTATCACCATGAAGCAATTAATGCATTAAATGGGACATAAAACTCCAAAAGGAACATAAAAAGATAAAAATGTAGTCATTCATCTCAAGTTAATTCATCTGTTTGTTTTTTAAAAAAAAAGCTCAAAAAATGTAAAGCCTAAAAATGTAGTTAACGCAAAAAATAATTTTGAAAACTGCTAAAAATGATTTTTTATTTTAAAAAAAAAGACTTTAAAAATATCCCCTTTTATTTCAGACGGAAAAAAAACAAAAAAAAACAACCCACAAAACTGCACAAAATTAGTATAAATGAAAATACCACTGATGTGAATATTTCATTATTTTAAAATAATTGTGGTCATATCTAAAAGGTTATAATAAACCGGAATCTGTTAAAAGAAAGGGCTACTAAAATAGTACATGGTCTAGCAAATAAACATTACAAAACATAGCCTTAAATATGTAAAGCATAAAAGGAGAGAGGTGCTATTTTAGAAACTTTCAAGTATATTAAACAGAGTTAATAAAGCGGAGACTAAAAGTATTTTTCAGAAAAAGGTGCAACACCAGAGCAAGGGGTCATGATTTGTTGAATTACCACCAGAACAAGTGGTTGATTAATGGAATAAAAGTCCATCAAAGGCAGTAGGGAACTTAAAAAACACTTGAGACAAGCATATCCTACAAACTAATTAAACTTACAATTTATAGGAAATATGGTTCTTACCCGTCATCAAAATCTAATTTTTTAATCTAAATTTTTCTATAATAAAAATAAAATATGGCACTCAAGAGTTTTAAAATACATAATTTATGTAAGAATTTACCTGATAAATTCATTTCTTTCATATTGGCAAGAGTCCATGAGCTAGTGACGTATGGGATATACAATCCTACCAGGAGAGGCAAAGTTTCCCAAACCTCAAAATGCCTATAAATACACCCCTCACCACACCCTCAATTCAGTTTAACGAATAGCCAAGTAGTGGGGTGATAAAGAAAGGAGTAAAAAAGCATCAACAAAGAAATTGGAATAATTGTGCTTTATACAAAAAAATCATAACCACCATAAAAAGGGTGGGCCTCATGGACTCTTGCCAATATGAAAGAAATGCATTTATCAGGTAAATTCTTACATAAATTATGTTTTCTTTCATGTAATTAGCAAGAGTCCATAAGCTAGTGACGTATGGGATAGCAAATACCCAAGATGTGGAACGCCACTCGAGTCACTAGAGAGGGAGGGATAAAAATAAAGACAGCCAATTCCGCTGAAAAAAATTAATCCACAACCCAAATCATAAGTTTTAATCTTATAAAGAAAAAGAAAAAAACTGAAATTATAAGCAGAAGAATCAAACTGAAACAGCTGCCTGAAGTACTTTTCTACCAAAAACTGCTTCTGAAGAAGAAAAAACATCAAAATGATAGAATTTAGTAAATGTATGCAAAGAAGACCAAGTTGCTGCTTTGCAAATCTGATCAACTGAAGTTTCATTCTTAAAAGTCCAGGAAGTGGAAACAGACCTAGTAGAATTAGTCGTAATCCTCTGAGGCGGGGATTTACCCGACTCCAAATAAGCGTGATGAATCAAAAGCTTTAACCACGAAGCCAAGGAAAAAGCAGAAGCCTTCTGACCTTTCCTAGAACCAGAAAAGAGAACAAATAGACTAGAAGTCTTCCTGAAATCTTTAGTAGCTTCAACATAATATTTCAAAGCTCTCACCACATCCAAAGAATGTAAGGATCTTTCCAAAGAATTCTTAGGATTAGGACACAAAGAAGGGACAACAATTTCTCTCCTAATATTGTTGGAATTCACAACTTTAGGTAGGAATTTAAATGAAGTCCGCAAAACCGCCTTATCCTGATGAAAAATCAGAAAAGGAGACTCACAAGAAAGAGCAGATAATTCAGAAACTCTTCTAGCAGAAGAGATGGCCAAAAGAAACAACACTTTCCAAGAAAGCAATTTAATGTCCAAAGAATGCATAGGCTCAAACGGAGGAGCCTGTAAAGCCTTCAAAACCAAATTAAGACTCCAGGGAGGAGAGATTGATTTAATGACAGGTTTGATACGGACCAACGCCTGTACAAAACAATGAATATCAGGAAGTTTAGCAATGTTTCTGTGGAATAAAACAGAAAGAGCAGAGATTTGTCCTTTCAAAGAACTTGCAGACAAACCCTTATCCAAACCATCCTGAAGAAACTGTAAAATTCTAGGAATTCTAAAAGAATGCCAAGTGAATTTATGAGAACACCATGAAATGTAGGTCTTCCAAACTCGATAATAAATCTTCCTAGAAACAGATTTACGAGCCTGCAACATAGTTTTAATTACTGAGTCAGAGAAACCTCTATGACTAAGCAACAAGCGTTCAATTTCCATACCTTCAAATTTAACAATTTGAGATCCTGATGGAAAAATGGACCTTGAGATAGAAGGTCTGGTCTTAACGGAAGTGGCCAAGGTTGGCAACTGGACATCTGAACAAGATCTGCATACCAAAACCTGTGTGGCCATGCTGGAGCCCCCAGCAGCACAAACGATTGCTCCATGATGATTTTGGAAATCACTCTTGGGAGAAGAACTAGAGGCGGAAAAATATAGGCAGGTTGATAACTCCAAGGAAGTTTCAACGCATCCACTGCCTCTGCCTGAGGATCCCTGGACCTGGACAGATGCCTGGGAAGTTTCTTGTTTAGATGAGATGCCATCAGATCTATTTCTGGAAGCCCCCACATCTGACCAATTTGAAAAAACACATCTGGGTAAAGAGACCACTCTCTAGTAAAGTCTGACGACTGATGTAAAGTCTGACGACTGAGATAATCCGCTTCCCAATTGTCTATACCTGGGATATGGGCAGCAGAAATTAGACAGGAGCTGGATTCCGCCCAGGCAAGTATCCGAGATACTTCTTTCATAGCATGGGGACTGTGAGTCCCACCCTGATGATTGATATATGCCACAGTTGTGATATTGTCTGTCTGAAAACAAATGAATGGTTCTCTCTTCAAGAGAAGCCAAATCTGAAGAGCCCTGAAAATGCACAGAGTTCCAAAATATTGATTGGTAATCTCGCCTCTTGAGATTTCCAAACCCCTTGTGCTGTCAGAGATCCCCAGACAGCTCCCCAACCTGAAAGACTTGCATCTGTTGTGATCACGGTCCAGGTTGGATGAATAAAAGAGGCCCCTTGAACTATACGATGGTGATCTAACCACCAAGTCATATATAGTCGAACATTGGGATTTAAGGATATTAATTGTGATATCCTTGTATAATCCCAGCACCATTGGTTCAGCATACAAAGCTGAAGAGGTCTCATGTGAAAACGAGCAAAAGGGATCGCATCCGATGCTGCAGTCATGAGACCTAAAACCTCCATGCACATAGCTACTGAAGGGAATGACTGAGACTGAAGGTTCCGACAGGCTGCAACCAACTTCAAACGTCTCTTGTCTGTTAGAGACAAAGTCATGGATACTGAATCTATCTGGAAACCTAAAAAGGTTACCCTTGTCTGAGGAATCAAAGAACGTTTTGGTAAATTGATCCTCCAACCATGTCTTTGAAGAAACACTAGTTGATTCGTGTGAGATTCTGCAGAACATAAAGACTGAGCAAGTACCAAGATATCGCCCAAAATAAGGAAACACCACAATACCCGCTCTCTGATTACAGAGAGAAGGGCACCGAGAACCTTTGAAAAGATCCTTGGAGCTGTTGCTAGGCCAAAAGGAAGAGCAACAAATTGGTAATGCTTGTCTAGAAAAGAGAATCTCAGGAACTGATAGTGATCTTGATGAATCGGAATATGAAGATATGCACCCTGTAAGTCTATTGTGGACATATAATGCCCTTGCTGAACAAAAGGCAGAATAGTCCTTATAGTCACCATTTTGAATATTGGTATTCTTACATAACGATTCAAGATTTTTAGATCCAGAACTGGTCTGAATGAATTTTCTTTCTTTGGAACAATGAACAGATTTGAATAAAACCCCAGACCCTGTTCCTGAAAAGGAACCGGCACGATTACCCCAGAAGACTCCAGGTCTGAAACACACTTCAGGAAAGCCTGTGCTTACTCGGGGTTCACTGGAATGCGTGAGAGAAAGAAACTTCTCACTTACTCTGAAACTTATTCTGTACCCCTGAGAGACAATGTTCTGAATCCGATAAATTTGGACTGTATTTATCCAAACATCCTTGAAAAAGTTTAGTCTGCCCCCTACCAGCTGAGCTGGAATGAGGGCCGCACCTTCATGCGAACTTGGGGGCTGGTTTAGATCTCTTAAATGGCTTGGATTTATTCCAGACTGAGGAAGGCTTCCAATTGGAGACCGATTCCTTAGGGGAAGGATGAGGTTTCTGTTGCTTATTCTGTCGAAAGGAACGAAAATGGTTAGAAGCTTTAAAGAAAGAGATAGGACTAGACTCCTCTATATCTAATGCAATCAACACTTCCTTCAATAAAGAACGAATATACTCCATTTTAAATAAATACGAAGATTTGACAGTGTCAATATCTGAGGCAGGATCCTCTGAATCAGACAGATCCTCATCAGAGATAGATAAATCAGTATGTTGTCGGTCATTTGAAAATTCATCAACTGTATGAGAAGTTTTAAAAGACCTTTTACGTTTATTAGAAGGCGGAATGGCAGACAAAGCCTTCTGAATGGAATCAGAAATAAATTCTCTCAAATTGACAGGAATATCCTGAACATTAGATGTTGATGGACCAGCAACAGGTAATGCAACACTACTGATGGAAATATTCTCTGCATGTAAAAGTTTATCATGACAACTATTACAAACTACAGCCGGAGGAACAGTTACTACAAGTTTACAACAAATGCACTTAGCTTTGGTAGAACCGATATCAGGCAGCAGGATTCCAGTAGTAAATTCTGAAACAGGATCAGATTGAGACATCTTGCAATATGTAAGAGAAAAAACAACATATAAAGCAAAATTATCTATTTCCTTGTATGACAGTTTCAGGAATGGGAAAAAATGCAAACAGAACAGGCCTCTGACAAAGAAAAAAAGGACCAGAGGCAAAAGGAAATGAAGTCTTAAATAATGACAATCAGTTTGGCGCCAAGTATGACGCCCACAACTGAAAATATTTTGTTGGCGCCAAAAACGCCCGCAACAAACATGAGCGTCATAGATGACGCAACCTCGAGAAAAGACTCGGCGTCAACTAAGACACCGGAAATGACGAATTTGTGGAAACAAACGTAATTCTCGAGCCAAAAAAGTCTTGCACCAAAAATGACGCAATAAATTATAGCATTTTGCCCTCACGCAAGCCTAATACAGCCCGCAATTTAGAAAAAATAATCAATTTGAAAACTTCAGGTAAAAATGTTTTTTTTTATGCATTTCCCAAATATGAAACTGACAGTCTGCAAAAAGGAAATATACTGCTAAACCTGAATCATGGCAAATATAAGTATAAACATATATTTAGAACTTTATATACAAAATGCCAAACCATAGCTGAGAGTGTCTTAAATAAATGAAACATACTTACCAAAAGACAATCATCCACATATAGCAGATAGCCAAACCAGTACTGAAACGAGAATCAGTAGAGGTAATGGTATATAAGAGTATATCATCGATCTGAAAAGGGAGGTAGGAGATGAATCTCTACGACCGATAACAGAGAACCTATGAAATAGATCCCCGTTAAGACGACCATTGTATTCAATAGGTGATACTCCCTTCACATCCCTCTGACATTCACTGTACTCTGAGAGGAATCGGGCTTCAAAATGCTGAGAAGCGCATGTCAACGAAGAAATCGTTCACCACCTCCATAGGAGGCAAAGTTTGTAAAACTGAATTGTGGGTGTGGTGAGGGGTGTATTTATAGGCATTTTGAGGTTTGGGAATCTTTGCCCCTCCTGGTAGGATTGTATATCCCATACGTCACTAGCTCATGGACTCTTGCCAATTACATGAAAGAAATTTGAATTAAAAATGATTTTGATAAATTCTCCTGAATATATAAAATGATCACCAACATAAAATTTCAATTATGTAGGTTGAACTACTATCGGATCAAAGCAACTTATTCTTCCAATACAGGGCTCCACTAACCTGCAACAAATGGCACCTACAAAATTATCCCTAGCCTTTGGAAAAAGAGTGCAGGCGTCGACTTTCACCTTGCTTTCCTTTACAGCGGAGGTTTATACTAAGTCAAGGAGACCCATTCACTACAGACAACTCTTGCCATGGATGTGTATGACACAGTTCAGGGCAGCTTTAAGGAGTGGAATGAAAACTAATGGGGATGTGTGTGTATATATACTATATGTATATTTACACAGAAATAGATAAGTATATAGACAGAAATATTTATATCCTGTGGCTGCCAAACAATTCTGGATCCTAATTTTCTGGCCTAGCTTCTAGACTTGGAACACATCTGTAAAAGCACAGTCCTAATGATGAAAGCAATCTTTGGTTAACAGCATTTTCTGACAACACATACATTAAAGGGAAAGGTATCAATGGTTAGAAATCAAGTCTAAGTTCCGTTCCCAATGCACCAACACAAAAAAATGGAAACAGTCTTTCGTGCATTGTCACAGGTGTGAAGGTGAAAAGGTGCTCCATGGAATCTGCATTGTAAAAAGACAAATAACCCTCATCGCAATTCAAAAACACGCCAATTCTCACAGGACGTTCCCGAGGGTTCAAAAGAGAATCAGGATTAGTGAAGGCATAGTAATTATCTGTATACATACCAAGTAGGCCTATTGCCCATATACCACCACTAGGTTCGATTCTAAATGATCCTTTTCTGTTTACAGACTCTTTGGCAACACCAATGCTCCAGTATACCCCACCACCCACTTCTACTTCCCAATAGCGCTTCCCAGATTTGTATCCAGTTATTCCCAAGACACAAGGTTTCACATTAAAACACTCGGGATATGGATTCATATCATTTGGATATTCCTCATATCTGGCGATTTTCCGATTTACAGAAATAAAAAGGTTTGCGTTAGCAGTTTTATGGTTCAGGGTCACGGAAACTGAAGAACAAAGAGAAAAAGGTTAAAATTTAACAATTACAATATTTAAAAAGGGTAAAAAAAACATTGTATATCACACAAAATTTGCTTTATTAATATTACCTGTAAACCTCTTCACGTATTCCCAGGTATTCAAATCCATGGTCCCAACAGAAGTTTTGCGCCTTGGCCCAAAAGACTCAAAACAACAAGCTCTAAAAAGGATGAAAGTATTTTAAATAAATAGGTGTTTAATGGAATCAAGCAGACGATTTAGCATGTTTATCTGAATCTGAGTTACCTCTGTATTTTGGTATTATTTGTGCATCTTGCCCCTTCCCATGAGGGCAACATATAGATTGCACTTTATAGTGCAATAGCTTTAGTCATTCTTTCTGTAAAACTATGGTAAATTAAGCTGTATCTCAAGAAGCTCTGTGCATCTATGGATAGGAGACATCCAAAATGAGTGTGCGAGAAGTAGTAAGTTAAGGCAGAGCTGTGGGAGTTCCCTACTGTCACTCAGCTGTTTTCTGCAGCCTCTCTCTACAGGTTGCTTGTGTAATATTGCTAAGCATGCTGCAGCAGCACATAATGCTCAAAACACAAAAGGAAACCAAGAGAAAAAAAGGGGTCATCTTGATAACAGAAGGTAGTAGTTTTGTTGTTGTTGTTTTTAAAGGGACACTGAACCCAAATTTTTTCTTGCATGATTCAGATAGAGCATGCAATTTTAAGCAACTTTCTAATTTACTCCAATTATCAATTTTTATTCATTCTCTTGTTATCTTTATTTGAAAAGCAAGAAATGAATGCTTACCTGATAAATGTATTTCTTTCCGGACATGGAGAGTCCACAACATCATTCCAATTACTAGTGGGATATTCAACTCCTGGCCAGCAGGAAGAGGCAAAGAGCACCACAGCAAAGCTGTTAAGTGTAACTGCCTTACCCATAACCCCATTCAGCCAAAGGAAATGGAAAATGAAGAAAACACAAGGGTGAAAAGGTGCCTGAGGTTTACAGAAAAAAAATGCCAAATTATGAGAAAGAGGGTGAGGTCGTGGACTCTCCATGTCTGGAAATAAATAAATCAGGTAAGCATACATTTTGATTTCTTTCCTATGAAATGGAGAGTCCACAACGTCATTCCAATTACTAGTGGGAACCAATACCCAAGCTAGAGGACACGGAATGAACAGGGAGGGAGAAAAAGGCAGGAGGACCTAAACAGAAGGCACCACCGCTTGAAGTATCAAATTTGTAGAATTTTGAGAAAAAGTATGCAGAGAAAACCATGTTGCTGCCTTGCAAATCTGTTCCCCAGAAGCTTCATTTTTGAAAGCCCAAGAAGAGGACACAGCCCTAGTGTAATGAGCCCTAATTCTCAACCAGAGCGACAGAGAAGTAGAAGTGGCCTTCTGACCCTTACGCTTTCCAGAGAAAACAACAAACAGGGCAAATGATTGCCGAAAATCTTTGGTAGCTTGGAAGTAAAACTTTAGAGCCCACACAACATCCAAGTTATGCAACAGCCGTTTTCTTTTGAGAAGAAGGATTAGGACAAAAAGGAACAACAATTTCCTGATAAATGTTTTGATCCGATACCACCTTAGGGAGAAACCCCAATTTAGTACGAAGGACCGCCTTATCAGCATGAAAGATAAGGTACGGGGAAATCACACTGCAGAGCAGAAAGCTCAGACACTCTGCGAGCGGAAGAAATAGCAACAAGAAACAAAACCTTCCAGGATAACAATGTCATATCAACAACATGCATCGGCTCAAACAGAGCGTGCTGCAAAACTTTAAGAACTAGGTGAAGGCTCCAAGGAGGAGCAACAGGTTTAAACACAGGCCTGAGTCTAACCAGGGTCTGTACAAAGGCTTGAACATCTGGTAAGTCTGCCAGACATTTGTGCAAAAGGATAACGCAGAAATCTGACTATTTAAAGTACTAACCAATAAAGCCTTATCCTGGGCATCCTGAAGTAAAGACAAAATCCGGGGAATCCTCACCCGGCTCCAGGAGAACCCCTTAGATTCGCACCAATAAAGAAATTTATGCCATATCTTGTGGTAAATCTTGCGAGTAACCGGTTTTCGAGCCTGAATCATAGTTTTAATGACAGCTTCAGAAAAACCACGTCTAGACAGTATTAGGCGTTCAATCTCCAAGCAGTCAGCTTCAGAGAATCTAGGTTTGGATGGAGGAAAGGACCCTGAAGAAGGTCATTCCTCTGAGGTAACCTCCAAGGAGTTAGAGATGACATCCTTACCAGATCAACAAACCAGATCCTGCGAGGCCATGCAGGAGCTATTAGGATCACCGATGCTCTCTCTTGTTTGATATGAGCAATGACTTGTGGAAGGAGAGCAAAACGGAGGAAACAGATAAGCCAGAGAAAACATCTAAGGAACTGCTAGAGCATCTATCAGAACGGCCCAAGGATCTTTTGACCTTGATCCATATTTTGGGACCTTGGCGTTGTGATGGAACGCCATCAGATCCAACTCTGGGACCCCCCACTTGAGGGATATCAAAGAACACTTCCGGATGGAGAGCCCACTCCCCGGGAGGAGAGGTCTGTCTGCTCAGAAAATCTGCCTCCCAGTTGTCCACTCCTGGAATGTGGATGGCAGATAGGAGACAATCGTGGGCTACCGCCCACTGCAAAATGCGAGTCACCTTCTCGGCTAAGGAACTCTTAGTCCCTCCCTGGTGGTTGTTGTAAGCCACTGAGGTGATGTTGTCCGATTGGAATATGATAAACCGGACCAACGACAGTTGAGGCCACACTGATAGAGCATTGAAGATAGCTCTCAACTCCAAGATGTTTATAGAAAGAGAGAATTCTTCCCGAGACCACAGGCAGAGCCTTTAGAGGGCCCCAAACAGCTGCCCAGCTTGACAGGCTGGCGTCCGTAGTCACAATTTCCCAGGAAGTTCTCAGAAAGCAAGTGCCCGAGACAGATGTTCCTGTGACACTCACCACGAGAGAGAGTCTCTTGTTAGAGGGTTCAGATTTATCCTCTGGGATAAATCCGAATGATCTCCGTTCCATTGACGGAGCATACAAAGCTACAGTGGTCGAAGATAGAACCGAGCAAAAAAAACTATGTCCATGGATGCCACCATCAGACCAATCGCCTCCATGCATTGGGCCACAGATGGATAAAAAGGCAGACTGGACAGAAAGGCAGGAAACAAGAATCTTGTCTTTTCTGACCTCTGTCAGAAAAAGCTTCATGGAAAGGGAATCTATTATAGTCCCTAGAAAACACACTTTGGTAGATGGAACAAGAGAAATTTTCTCCAAATTTACCTTCCACCCATGGGAACGTAGAAAAGACAAAAATGTAATGGAGCCCAGCACTATCTGCAAGCGTGTGCACGCCCTAAGGGTCCTGCCAAAAAACCCAAGTAGAAGTCAAAGTCCAAAAAAAGCAGCACCACTGAATAAGCAATTCAAACTTTATTTATTGGGACATCATGAAGACAAAAACACGGTTTCGGTCTGACTTTACAACATGATTAAGGTCAGAAAGACTGAAACGTCGTGTTTATTGTCTTCATGATGTCCCAATAAAGAAAGTTTGAATTCCTAATTCAGTGGTGCTGCTCTTTTTTGGACTTTAACGTAGAAAAGACAACAGCATCTCTGTACGAGATTGGGCTAGTTGAAAAGATGACCCCTGAACCAAGATGTCATCTAGATATGGCACTACAGCAATTCCCTGGGACCTGATCACAACCAAAAGCACCCCAAGAACATATGTGAATATTCTTGGAGCAGTGGCCAGACCAAATGGAAGTGCAACAAATTGGAAGTACTTGTCCAGAAAAGCAAACATCAGATACTGATGGTGTTCCCTGTGAATGGGAACATGAAGGTATGCGTCCATCAGGTCTATGGTCGTCATAAACTGACCTTCCTGAACCAAAGGAAGAATGGAACGAATAGTTTCCATCTTGAAGGACAGAACCCTGAGGAATTTGTTGAGACACTTGAGGTCTAGAATGGGCCAAAAAATTCCCTCTTTTTTGGGAACCACAAATAGATTTGAATAGAATCCTAAACCCTGTTCTGCTAGAGGTACAGGAACAATAACTCCCAGAGAGAATTTTTATTTTACACTGTTTAAGAAGGTCTTCTCCTTTATTTGGTTTGAGGATAGTCTTGAAAGGAGAAATCTGCCCCTTGGAGGGCAAGACTTGAATCCCATTCTGTAACCCTGGGATACTATGTCCACCGCCCAAGGGTCTGGGACATTGCGTATCCAGGCTTGACGAAAAAGAGAAAGCCTGCCCCCCACCTGATCTACACTGGAATCAGGGGCGGAACCTTCATGCTGATTTAGAGTCAGCAGAAGGCTTCTTTTGTTTTCCCTTGTTCCATGGATGGTTGGATTTCCAAGAAGATCTGGGTAGATCCGGTTTAGAAGGGGAGGACTTTTGTCCCTTAAAGTTACGAAAGGAATCAAAATTAGAGGTCTGACAGCCTTAAGGTCTATTTTTATTGTCCTGAGATAGGAAAGATCCCTTTCCACCTGTAATCTCTGAAATGATCTCTGCCAGACCAGGTCCAAACAGCGTATTTCCCTTGTAAGGTAAAGCCAAAAGCTTGGCCTTAGAAGAGACATCGGCTGACTCAGATTTTAACCACAGAGCCCTGTGGGCTAGTACCGTGAAGCTAGACATCTTAGCTCCCAGACTAATTATCTGCATATTGGCATTACATATAAAGGTATTGGCCAGTTTGAGAGCTTTGATCCTATATTGGATCTCCTCTACTGTAGTTTCCTGTGTCATATCAGACAATGCACAGCACCAATAAGATGCAGCTCCCGCAACCGTAGCAATACTCGCTGCTGGTTGCCACTGTAACCCTTGATGGATATACATCTTTTTAAGCAAGCCTCTAGCTTCTTGTCCATTGGGTCCTTAAAAGAGCAACTATCCTCTACAGGAATGGTAGTTCTCTTGGCAAGAGTAGAAATAGCCCCTTCTACTTTATGGACCATGCACCAAGAGTCACAAATAGAGTCAGTAACAGGAAACATCTTCTTAAAAACAGGGGAAGGGCAAAAAGGAACCCCTGGCTTATCACATTCCTGAGCAATAATTTCAGACATCTTCCTTGGAACAGGAAAAACCTATTCAGAAGATGGGGAATCATAGACTCTATCCAATTTAGAAGACTTTGTGGGGTTGACAGCAACTGAAGGTTCAGAGTCGTATAAAGTAGCTAGGACCTCCTTCAATAGCAACCGGAGATGTTCAAGCTTAAATCTAAAATGAACCTCTTCAGATTCTGAAGATTTCTCTGCTAAAGTGTCAGTCTGAGATCTCACCTTCAGAAGCTACTGAAGTATTATCCTCATAAGACATCTGAGCAAGAGTGGCTAATGCAGTCCTAGAGTCAGAAGCCTTAGTATCAGGCATATGTTTAGATTTTCTATTATGCTTACCCAATTACAAAGCCGCAGTTACAACAGAAGAAACCAAAGCGGAAAAATCCCCAGGTAAATAAACACCCCCAGGTGGATGAGAGGACACTGAAGGTAAAGTATGAGAAACAACTAAGGCTTGGGACGTCTGAGGAGAAAGCGGAGGCATGTCACGCACAGCAGAATCCTGAGAGACGCTTGGCTCAGAAGGGAGAATTTTTTCTTTGCATTTTAAAGTTTTTGCTAAACAGGATGAACAAAACTGCATAGGTAGGACAAACTGGTTATCTAAGTAAACATCGATCCATAGAGATAGATTGATCCTGATCTGTATCCATTGTCTAGAAAACGGTCCCTCAAGCAATGTACAAATATAGAAATTTTAATGCAAAATAAAAACTTTAATTCTTCAAAAAGGAAGATAAATATTAAATACTACAATCAATTTAAGATTAAACTTTAAAAAACTGCCTCAGATGCCTGAGGCTCCTACCAGCCAGAAAAAATGTCCCACTAGTAAGAGAAACTCTCTAGAAGTGATATCCTCTCTGGAGATCCAAATAGCTGATTAACAGAAGCCGATTCTGACAATTTCCAAGCAGAGTCAAAAGACGGATGCACTCTCACTATAACCGCTCCGTAAAAGTGGAAGTGCGGTCTACACATGATCAGGTATAAGAAAATAAACTGCAACACAGAAATTTACTCCGCTCTAAAAAGAGCGCGAAAAAACAGCAGTTTAAAAAACGGCTAAAGTATTAAGACCGTTAAACTGATACAGGATATCCGGTAGTCCAATAATGTAAAAAAAAATTTAATGTAAGACTCTGACCTAGAAGCGTAAATAGGTAACCAATAAAGAAACTCCTTTACTGTTAACCCCTAAACTCCCTTGCCAAGTGAAACTCCTCATATGAACTGAACTAATACTAATAAAAATACCCAAGTACCATGTCCTTAATAATACTCATTAATTAAGGAGTCATAAGTCCCAAATGAAGTATCTGAAAAGAGGATTAACCTCCTAAGTGCTACTAACCTTCTGTACCTAGAAGGCAAAATCACTTACCTTAGATGCAATTACATGATAGATGCTAATCCTTAGGTGTGGCAGGCGCTTCACTCCCTGTCATAGACTTGTAGAAAAAGAAAGAAGAAAGTAACTAACTCAGGCTTTCTGCAAAGGGGTAGCAAAGTGTTAAAAGTGAAGCAAAGACTTTCTCACCGCCTTTTAACTGCTAAAACCCACCACTACTCTTACTCAAAAGATTGACATGGACACATCTAGACCCCAGTCCTTGCTTGCAGGGAAAAGTACCCATAAAAGCATTAAAATCAACTTTGCACAACCTCCATTGACAGAGGCAAAGAGAATGACTGGGGGTTATGGGTAAAGCAGTTACACTTACAGCTTTGATGGCGTGCTCTTTGCCTCCTCCTGCTGGCCAGGAGTTGAATATCCCACTAGTAATTGGAATGGCGTTGTGGACTCTCCATGTCATAGGAAAGAAAATAAATCTCTCTCCAACTCCCACATTATTTCTTTGTAAAACATCAGCAGAATTAATTGTTATCAAGAGGATGCAAAGAAAACAAAAATAAATCACATACCAAGCAGAACTTGCTTTTTTTTTTTTCCTTAAAACCCCCCCAAAACAGCCCTTTGTATCATTGTCTGGAATCCAGATAGCCTATGAGTCTGAGATGACTGGGCTTACTTAATCTAAACCACTGGTTTTCAAACCTGTCCTCAGACCTCCCCAACAGCTTATATTTTCAGAATTACCTTGGATGAGAGCAGCTAAAATTACCATGTTTACTAATAAGCTGATTTTACCTGCTCGTGTTTTTCTGTTCCTGTGGAAAAGAAGAAAAAATGCTAAGAAAAAAATCATCACAATGGTGTAACAATAGTTAAGTAGCCATATCGATAGTAGATTTTTCACCTGTGTTTGACAGGGTGATGGCACACATTTTTTTTCAATATCGGCAATCAGTCCCTGGAGAAAGGACAGTTTTTCATTCAGCTTGGCCAATTTAGAATTCGTTCTCTGTGTGATTGTTTTCTCTAACTCTTCCAAGCGGATAGTGAGCATTCGCTCATGATCTGCCAAAAGCTGTCGTAGCACCGCTAATTCAGAGGTCAACAGTTTACGTTTTTGTCCAACTTCATTCTGAAAAAGAGATTTACATGTTTTTGTATTTTAATACTCCTAGTGTAGCAGTGCTGAGTAACAGGCCATCTTATAACCAGGGGACCTATTAAGCTCTGTTACTTTAAGTAGCCTCAGCGTGAAATAACATTTTGTCTGCTTAACAGTAGTAAAGGCACATGAAAAATAGAAAAAAAAGTTTTCAAACTACCTTTATTATCAAATTTGCTTCATTCACATCTTATTCTTTGTTGAAGAGATATCTAGGTAGGTAGCGTGCACATGTCTGGAGCACTACATGGCAGGAAAAAGTGCTGCCATTTAGTGCTCTTGCTAATGTATAACAGTCTTGCAAAACTACTGCAAACAAGTGCGCTCTACCCACCTCATTATAGAAGTAAATTGGAAAGTAATTTAAAATTGTATGTTCTATCTGAATCTTGAAATAATAATAATTTGGAGGGTTTATGTCCCTTTAATCATTCAGGAGAATTTTGGACAGCTTTTAATTGTTTAAACACCTGGAGTGCATTATCAGCCAAAAATATAATAATTTAGATATTGTATACCTTTTTTTCTTTAGTATGTTGTATTGCCTAATAAAATGTATACCTTAATACATATGCTAAAAGCAATAATTAAACTCTTTGCTTTTCTTAATAGGTATAATAGTTTATTCACAAAAGAAAAGAACAATCTTAAACAATAAATGTATAATAACAACTTGTTTATATAAAAGTAAAATAAATCACTACATCATCAGATAGTGCATCATATATGTCCCACTTTGGCTGGGGATTCCCGCTTACTTCAGCCCGAACGATATAGAAGATCTGGGAGTTTCAGATTTATATACAAACGACACGTCTGACCTTGGATTGAGAAGTCCAGTGAGAGAAAGTCCCAGATCCTTTATATACACTTAATAATAGTTCTTACATTAGTTTTTGCAAAAAAAAAAAGGTTATGAAACTGTCTATGTGTCTCTTATTCCTGTCAAGATGTATCCGGTCCAACAAATGTCTCAACCAAGGATGAGTCATTTGTTCTTGTTCTTTTAGAATACATATTGTTTTGTTCAGCATTTTTTCATTTAAAACAAGTTATATATAAGCTTCAAGTCTATGCCATGTCAGCAACTCAGGATTTCTTTGTCTATATAGATTCATATAGGCCAAGAAGACTGGTTCACATTCATCACACTCTATATGGCCTGCCATATCACATTTGTATCACATATGTCCCTACATTTATTAGCGCTTGTGGTGCTTACCAGTGCCGTAACTTTCAAGGTTTTATGGCACTTGTGCCTAGGCAAAAGAGCAATCCCCATGCTTAAATTTTAACACCATGTAGATTGGGATACATTGTATTTATAGTTATTGGCAAAAATACCTATGTGTTATAAAATTACCACAGGCTTGTGCATCATGTGACAAGCTGCCCTCAAGAAAACCTAGGTTAAAATATAGTGATGTACCCAAAACCCCAAAGGTGGGTTTGAAACAATTTTTAAAGAGGGGAATTTACTTTTTCTAAAGTAAATAAATATGAAATTTATATCACACATACTAATTACATGTGTTAGTATTGTAGAATATGCTTTTTTTTTTACCAAATCTACAGGGTGTTTAATGTCCCTTTCGATGGGTTTTAAATGTGCACTGGCTTTCATAGAAGTGTTGTCACTTGAATCAACAGAAACTTCAGCTACGTTTAACACCTAGTAAAAGCTTGTACCTAGCACTTGTAGACCAAAGAATAATTATAAGACAATGATTAGTGAAGTAATATATTTTCTAGCCTAAACCAAAATACACATTTCAGGCAAGTCCTTATTCAAATGTCAAAATAATGAACACATTGCACAATCTTGCCTAATGAAATAAGTGACCAAAAAAATAAAAAAGTGACAGTACGTAGTCACTCAAGTGATGAAAAAAAGTCTGAAAGTGAAGGAAATTATTTAATTTTTTAGGAGAGAATGAGTGACAGTATGAGAAAGAAAGGAAGGAGGGTATGAGAAAAAAAGTGTTAGAGTGAATGCAAGTAACAGGGTGTGTGAGATCAATTATATGAAGTAGAAATAACTCACAGTCCAGCAACAGTATGTGTGCACGTACACCAGGGACGCTTCTAATAACTCCACAATCCACTGGTGATATAACTCTTTTAGAAGTAGCTACAGCAGCAACGTTTCAATATGTCTCCCTTAATCATGCTGCTGTTTCTCATTCTGTCTGATATATGCTGCTTGTATAAAGAGTGCGGTCACCAATGGATTTTTTGGAGCGATTATATATGGAGACAGTTTTTGATTTCTCAAGGAGGAGAGATTAAAACATATTTTAACAGGTTTTTCTATAAAATAACTGAAAACTTAATTATTTTGGGGTTATTTATAAAGTATTGGGTGGCATTCAGTTACATATTTAATATTTATCTTCAAAGAAAATGAAATTCTTTGATAATCTTTTGAACTGGAAAAAATGATTTGATCATTTTTAATCGAAATACAACTAACCCAATTAGACTGCTTTATATGGTTTATTGATCTGCAATAAATGTTTCTGCCGATCTTATTAGGGGCACAAATTTACATTAGCCATACCTGAAGCATCTGAGCTTTTTTCTGTTCCTCAGTTTTGCTATTAAGAATATCTTCAACCTCCTTTTTTAATTTTTTAAGACGATCCTTCAGCTGAAGCTACAAAACAAATAAAAGATATTATAATTGTAATAAATTGTTTTAGGACATTAAGACAATCAAAGTGTGACCCTAAAAGAAAGAACTGGGCAGGAATGAAAGCATTGGTAGAGAATAAGATACAGTAAGCACTGAAGAGCAAAATACATGTAAAACGGTAATTTTAAAAGAATAAAGCATTTTGCAATTCCAGTACATATATACATACACACAAAATGTTACTTGCCACTTCTGATTCCCTCCATTGCCTGCCCACACCCTCTTTGATTATGTTTAGCCATTTTGAAACACCTTATTGCGCCGTCATTTTTAATATTTTTTTTATTTTAAACCTTAAACACATTAAATCCTTTTAATACAATTATTAAAAAAAATACATTCATTTGCTGGCCATTTGGCACAGTGTATAGACAGCATTTATGTCCCTCTCAAATGATACAAATTGTTTAAACCAGGGTATGTTCAATCTTAGGCAGCAGGAACATGAATTAAAAACGATTCAGTGCCCAATTTGCCTTTTTTTAATTTTGCATGGGCAGCAACCTGGACAACTAACCATGGGTGGCCTTTAGCTTGATAAAGGGGACAGTCATTTGAAATAGTTTAGTTTGCCTGCTGAAGCTGCCACCTATACTGATTGTGTTAATAATGCAATATTCACTATAGAAAAGCTATGTAATCAGAAATGGTGCAGTGGGGGTTGAAAAAAAGAGTCCAACCCATTTACAAAATTGTCCCTGAAGTTATTTTGAATACAAATAAATTATTAGCTGCCCTAAATCATGAAAGGAAATCATGTCCCTTGAATTGCTACTGACGACCAATCACCCTTCTCTATTTACACATGTTCCACCATCCCCTCATTTTGTATTGCCCCTAGACAGCTAGACTGGGCACTACTTACCCCGCATAAGCCACGCTCCTGCTGACGACACAACATTTGCTCACCGTCTTTCACTACTCACCACAGTTCAATTTTTACTCGCCCAGGGCGAGCCACACACACAAGCATATATATTTATATTATTTTACCAGTGATGTTAATAATAAATTAATCAACTATGTCTTTTGTGTGTTGCCACTTACTATATTTACACATTATCTTCAGTGTTTATTCTTTAGGTACCCATACCTTTTTTCAGCAGACTAAACACTAATAACTTTAGATTGTAGAAATACCTATGAGAAAATGCATTCATATGAAATTGTGAACACCAACATGGCAGTTATTATTTCAATCTTATACTATACGGTTTCACAGTTAATAGAAGTTCATCCCCAAGACTTCAAAATTTTGGATTCTATAAAAATGACTACATAGATAATTAAAAGAAAAAATTTATTATTCTTTGTCCCTTTATATCATTTTGCAGTTTTTGCACGAAACCAATAAGAATAAAAAATAGTGCACCATCACAATACTAGATAGATTTTAAAACAAAAAAAATACACAAAAACATGTATTAGAGCAATGAAGTCTAAAGTAACTAGTGGAAATGTGAAAAAAAACAAAAAACATTCTTATAGGCAATGCCCACAAATATTTGGTGCGTTCTTCTTAATAGAGTTCTAATTGTGTCCCTTCTAATCATATATATGTAGCAGTGACAGTATTAAAAAGGGACAGTCAAGTCAAAATTAAACTTTCATGATTCAGATAGAGCATGCAATTTTAAGCAACTTTCTAATTTAATCCTATTATTTTTTCTTGGTTCTCTTGGTATCTTTATTTGAATGTTAGCTTAGGAGCCAGCTCATTTTTGGTTCAGCACCTGGATAGCGCTTGCTGATTGGTGGCTACATTTAGACACCAATCAGAAAGTGCTACCCAGGTGCTGAACCAAAAATGGGCCGGTTCCTATGCTTACATTCCTGCTTTTTCAAATAAAGAAAATTTGATACTAGGAGTAAATTAGAAAGTTGCTTAAAATTGCCCGCTCTATCCGAATCATGGAAGTTTAATTTTAACTAGACTATTCGTTTGAGAAGTCAGCAAGGTGCTTTTCAGATTCTAAGAATTTGAAAATCCTCAATTTGACAAAAACATGTTTAAAAACAGTACTGTTATAACTCCCACTGGTTATGGATAATATACAAAGTCAAAACTTAGTCATTGAATATTTATATATAAAATAACAGTGTGTATGAAAATATATATTTACAAAGTTACACAATGCAAACCTATTACTTTACCAGCACAGTATTCTGTCCTATAGGTTGCGGGAGAAATAAAATGTGCATCCACTGAATGGTCCATTGCCTTCCATTTCTGATAAAATAGCTTTATCGTTATTATAGTGTTCTGAGCTATTGTGGATTTGCTTTTGATTTATTTAAACTTTAGTAGTGAAAAATCTTTCCTACAATGCACAGAAAGCAGACAGATTTGTAGACTAACAGATATGGACTTCAGAATGTATATATTTCTCCTCTTACCTTAAATTCTGCTGTTGATTCATCAAGTGGTATTACAGAATGTGTTTTATGATCAATGGACTCTCTACATATCACACAAATTTCTTCATTATCCAACTGGCAGTAAAGCTTAATTGGTTCTTGGTGCTTCTGACACAACGCATTAGTGTTGTCATCTGGTTTAGTTGCACTTATATTATTTACTATTTCTACCACATTCTCCACCAGACGGTTTGGTCTTAAAAATTTCCACCGGGATATGTTCCTGCACTGTGGGCATGAAAAGTTACAATGGATTCCTCTCCATGTGTGGGATATGCAGTGCCGACAAAAACTGTGCCCACATTCAATAGAGACAGGATCTTTGAAGTGGTCCAGGCAAATAGGGCATGTCAACTCTTCTTGTAAACCATCAATAAAATTTGGTTTTGCTACGGCCATTTCTCTAAAAGAAAATACATAGAGTGAGTGTAAAGGAATAAATACATATAGATGTGCTATAAATATCTATAGAAAATGTTAAAAGATGCATTTCTTATAGAATAGAAACAGGATTTACAAAAAAAAGGATTTAAAATAGACTGAGATTGCAGTATAAATGTTTAATTGTAATAACAAATATCTGCAATGTACTTTCATCATTTATTTTGTCCTTTTTTTCTTATAATTTAATTCTGAAAAACCTTGGCTTTCCAGAAGTGCAAACTGAAGATTTTAACATTGGATTATTTCACAGTCTTTGGCTGCACACTCTATGGACCCATAACTGTCCCAAATTGGCCTCAGAAGAGAAGGAAACCTAAGTTACAACATGGAAGCACCCATTGCTTTATGGACACTACAACTTTACACTCCCCCCCCCCCCCCCCCTAAACTAAAACAATAAAAAAAAAAAAAAAAAAAACACTGTATATTATTCTCAGGCTAATCTTTGCTTTGAATACTTCATTATATAATTTATTAAGTGTTTAATTTCACTAATATTCAATTAACAAAACAAAAGTTATACAGACTTTCCAATTTACTTCCATTATCAAATTTTGCAGTCTTTTTATATGCACACCTTCTGAGGCACCAGCTCCTACTGAGCATGTGCACAAGGAGACAGTGTATACATATAATAGTCTGATTGGCTAATGGCGGTCACATGATACAGAGGCCTGGCAAATATGGGGGGGTGGGGAACTGTCAGAAAAAAAAAAATCTACTGTTTATTTGAAATTCAGAGTAAGTGTGTTTGCATTGTCTTTTTATTATGCACTTGTTAATGATGTAATTGATTCAACTGTATTTAACCCCTTCGCTACCGGGAATTTCAAAGAAAAACTTGCCAACATTTTTAGCATTTTAGCTATCGTTCCATTTAAACAGAAATAAACCCTTTGTTTTTTTTTTGTGTTTTTTTTATTTATTTAACTATGAAAAATATATATATATATATTTAAAGTAGACAACCCAAGGTTTTGATTCAGGCCCATTTTGGTATATTTGATGTCACTATTTTGCTGCCAAATATGATCATATTAAAAAAAAAAGTTAACTTTTTTAAAAAAAAACTTTGGATTTCCAAAGAAATTTACATACTGCAGTCATAAAACAAATGGTTGTAGAAGCATCTCTGGTAATCCCTTTGTTGATAAATAAGGCATTTATGGGTTTACAATTGTTTAGTGGCAATTAGAAGGCTGCTAATTGCAGCTTCACAACACACTTCTGAAATTCCGGGTAGTGAATGGGTTAATAAGGTAGATTGTAAGGTTATTTGCTCTAGTGTGCAGGGATTACCCTCCCACCTGACACCTCTGACCCCCTTATCCCTGCCAAAGCTCTCCTCCCACTGGTCACTACCATCTTAGGTACTGGCAGACAGTCTGCCAGATGGAGTTTATGGATTTTATTTATTTTACATTTCTGTAGTATAGGGAACCCTTCTTACCCACCAACCTGCCTGATTCCCCAGAAAACAGCTTTCTGGCCCTTCCCCTCCCACTACTACCCTCCATCTTTGTTACTGGTAGCTAGTCTGCTAGTAAATAAGTTTTACTTTATATTTATTTATTTTTTCCTGTAGTTTAGGGGACCCCCCTACAAAATAATTTCTTTTTCTGCAGTGTAGGGTCCCCCTGCCCATCTTTTCCATAGTGTAGGGACCCATCCCTCCCTTCAAAATAATTATATAAATGTAGGGATCCCCGCCCCATCTTCATCCTCCGCTGGGCTGATCCACCCACCTCCCTCACACCACTCCCCTTCAGTACCAAAGATGATCTGTAATAATAAGCGATAAGTAAGGGAGCATGATCATACCATATGAAGGCAGAAGCCTTATGCCCACAGCAGCAGTCTCCGAAGTCTAAGCCAACAGCTGGGACAACCATATGCACCACAGTGTTGGACGTAGGTATCAAGTCAACACAGTATGCTGGGCAAAGTAATGTGTGACATAGTACCTAAGTCCTTACAGCGCAGGAAGTTAATGGTCCTTAAGAAGCAGTGGTTGTATGGCTGCTACTTCTTAATGTGTCCACAACCTCAAAGGTTGTAAAGTCAGGAAACCCAGGTTAATTTGTCTGGGAGAGCCGAGAAGCCCTGCTGCGCAAGAGCAATAATTAAATGCCGGTAGCCTATGCTGCTCCAGAGGCCCCTAAGGCATGTGGACAGGTTACCTCTATGAGAAACTTGTCTGCACAAAGATTAATAAATAGGGCCTATGTGTTAAACACAAAGGTAAAGTACTGTTTGGGACCTGCAGTGTACTGCAGCTTCCAAGCAGTACTTTGTGTGTTTAACTCTATATAGGGAAGTAACTAGCATTAAAGAGTTGCAAGTGTTAAAGTTATATGAATAAGAGCATTTTCTTTTTTGAATGGATAGTCTACACTAAAATTATTATTGTTTGAAAAAATATAGATAATACCTTTACTACCCATTCACCAGCTTTGTACAACCAACTGAAATATTAATATACTTTATAACATTTAAACCTCTACATTTCTGCCTGTTTCTAAGCCACTATAGACAGACTCTTAATCACATGCGTTTTTTATTTGCTTTTCATAACAGGAGACTGCTAGTTCATGTGGGCCGTATAGATAGCATTGTGTTAACGCCTGAGGAGTTATTTAAGATTTAACACAACACAATGCTAAATGCAAGTCAATAGATAATAAAGTTGTGTGATCAGGGGCCTGTCAGAAGATGCTTAGATACAAGGTAATCAGAGGCAAAAAGTATATTAATATAACTGTGTTGGTTATGCAAAACTAGGGAATGGGTAATAAAGGGATTACCTATCTTTTAAAACAATATAAATTATAATGTAGAACGGCCCTGTAAATGTTCCAGACTGCAGAGAATATCTGTAATACAGGATAAACTTTATTTGCTAGCCAGCTAATGGAATTATCCTCTTTCACCAGCATATTTTCACAATCACCTCTTATAGTAAAATAACAAGTATATCACGCACAGAGCTCAGTCCAATTATTAGTTAGAAAAAGTAACTTGAGCAATAAAACACTTACATTTGTTATAAAGGGATTCACTTGTACAAATACAATGAATGACAAAATATTTTGCATTATTATACACTTCCAGCACTACAATATCCCTATGTAGTGCATTCAGTTATATTTTCATACAGAAAATATTTGCTACACTTAAAACTAAAACACAAAACAAGCTATAATTACTTCAAAGTAGCATTTATAAAGTCCAGCTCATTGACAAGAATTGGGGAAAGGGTTAATAAACCCAAAAGCTCTGCAGAGCAAATATTTTAGTAGAGTCTCTTCTCTCAACACATGTATGTGACAAGATCAAAACAGGATGAAAGAGATAAAGTGTGTGTTTATAGACACTGTACTGATACAGTTGGTGTGTGTGTGTTCGAGAACAAAAAAAACAACTTTATCTTTTTTTTTTTTCTCTCCAAATTTACATATGGCATTTTATATATTTAGAATGTTATGAAGCACACAGCTATTTATGTATGCCAGTGCTGTCCGTATTTGTAGCAGCCTGAGCACATAGTTTAGTTTGTAAAGTAACCAGCAGCAAATGATGTGCATGTTTGCTGAATGTTTTACTGGTACTTTAAAAAAAAAAAAGAAAAAAAAAAAAGCGTGTTTTAACCTTAACAAACAGAGCTCTCATAACAAAAGTACTTAGGCTGCAACAACTACAGGCAGTCCTTGCATGCGCACACACATTATATATATATATATATATATATATATATATATATATATATATATAAAGAAAACAAACAAAAACAAACTAACTACTTGCTTGTTTGTGGCTCCTGCAGCATTAAAGGGACAGTAAACACCAAAAATGTTCTTATTTAAAAAGATAGATAATCCCTTTATTAACCATTCCACATTTTTGCACAGTTATATTAATATACTTTTTACCTCTGTGATTACCTTGTATCTAAACCTCTGCAGACAGCCTCCTTATCTAAGTGCTTTTGACAGACATGCAGTGTAGTCAATCAGTGAAGATTCTTAAATAACTTCACAGGAGTGAGCACAACGTTATCTATATGATACACATGAACTAACACTGTCTAACTGTGAAAAACTTTCAAAATGCTCTGAGCTAAGAGGCGGTTTTCAACGGTTTAGAAATCAGTTTGAGCCTGGCTAGGTTTAGCTTTTCAAAAGTCCCACCAAGGGAACAAAGCAAATTTGATGATAAAAGAAAATTGGAAAGTTGTTTAAAATTGCATGCCCTATCTGAATCATGAAAGTTTAGTTTTGACTTTACTGTCCCTTTAAGCATCAATTATGGAGGGAGAGATTGTTCTGTGTGCAGCCTGACAGAGCTCAAATGTTTCCTGAAAGTATAAACTTCAATGCTGGGCCATACCATCTTAAAAATATCAAAGGGGTACAAAACTGATGCAACATTGAACTAGCCTAACCTCCAGCTGCTAAAATATAATGGAAATATTTATTAACTGAGAAAAGAATTAGAAATGTGATTATGACAGTATTCTCAACCTTCCAGTAGACCAATATATCAGTACTGGGTCAATACAGTTAGGTGTGCCTATAAATGCAAATTAGCACAAAAATGTGTATTACTCTTTTTTTTTAACAAATATAATAAAAATTAAAATGTAGATGTCTGCTGCTGCTGGTGCTAAAAACACTTCACTATTAGAAACCTTTACAAAAGTATCAAATAGCTTGATACAATGTATAGAAATTATTACTATCTTAGTAAAATTGTATCACTTGGAAAACATGGA
Source organism: Bombina bombina (assembly GCF_027579735.1). Lineage (NCBI taxonomy): Eukaryota > Metazoa > Chordata > Amphibia > Anura > Bombinatoridae > Bombina > Bombina bombina. Next base: position 1,036,623,716 of record NC_069501.1, read on the forward strand.
GAGGGAAACCTGCATGTTAATATAATTTTCCAAAGGGATATGTAAAATCTAACCACTTTTACCATATAAAATTAGTTCCCATTTAGGTTCACCCTCTACATTAAATTATACAAATAAGTTTCAAGTTAAAAAAAGATTGAAAATATATAATTTGATACATTTAAAAAACAGCAATTTATTGTATGTAGTAACAAGGATTACAGTTGGGGGCGCCTGTGTTTAAGAAACCCCATAACTACCCAAATAAGAATCATAATAACTCGGTCACCTATCTGTTGTATTGAAACCAAATCACAACATTAAAAAGTAAAATCTACAAGATAATGTTTAGGCCTCAAACGCATCACATCATATTTCCACAATATCTAAATATATCGGTGCTGCTCACGGATTATGTATTTAGTAAAACAACGTACAACCAGCAAACTAACCTGATCAGTTACACATAACTCACACAGTTTCACCGGAAACTAGTTTTTAAGCATCCTCACATGTACTGAACTAAAATCCTAAAATGTCATCCGTGACTTCCTGTGACCTCATTATGGTAGCCGGAGAGGGCCAATTTTAAAAAAGAAAACAAAAAAAGAGTAAAAAGTACGGTATATATGATTTCTGATATTTTTTGTTATTGACGTCGTAGCAAGATATGCATAATTACTACTTCAGGGATAAGATTGTTCAGATTTAATTTTCTTACAGTGCAAAGCAATTTTAGATGTAATTTACAGACACGTACAGCAGGTCAATCTGTTTTAACATTTTGTATAATAAACTAACGATTTTTTTAGGATTAATATATATTTATAAAGTCTCGAAAGAACTGCCACATTACCAAACCTTTATAAATGTGTCCAGTGCATATGTAGATACACAAAGCATCTTTTACACTTGGATAATCAGAACTTATACAATGGCACTGCATAGATCAAGCAAAATATAAAATAAAAGCGTATATGGGAGCAAATAGTATGTGTGTGTGTGTATATATATATATATATATATATATATATATATATATATATATATATATATATATATATATATATATATATATTCCCAGAACATACCTCCCAACGTTTCAAAATTCAAAAGAGGGACTAAGTATCTCACAGTATAACACACTAACCAAAGTCCATTTTTACAATCAACTACTTGTCAAGAAACCATGTTAACCTATTAGCTCCAGTATATCTGGTACTATCTAGTTAGCTGATTCCTCTTGGTTTTGGTGGAGTGGTGCACAATAATAATTTTAGTGGCCTTCTATTGAGGATATTAAAGGGACATTAACTTATTTTTTTATATATTAATCTGATATACTGTATATCAGCAAATAAGAATTGATTTGCAAAGTTTTTTTTTTTTAAATTTCTCTTAAAATAATTTGTAGTTTTAAAATTAAAGGCAGTTCAGAGATATACCCCTTGAAAAGATGTTGGGATTTATTTCCTGGTTTCTTTTGCTGTGGACAGTTAGGGACAGATGTATAAATAGGTGAGATTTTTACAATAATTTGTTAATATTTTCTACAAACCAGAGTTCGGATCTTTGTACAATTTATGTTTAACTGTTCCTGCACCCTGATACATGGAATACAATGATATGTGTGTGTGGATCCAGCAATATTTACACATATTTATGAATGCAGTAATAGTAGGCTTTTGGCATTGTGTCATTAGTCGTCCCTCTACTCCTGACTGGAACCCTTTGTGCCCCCACATGAGTAGACCTCTGGAAGCAATCCTGCATCTATAGAGGGTGTTAAAAAACACACAATTATTTTAAAGGTATAATAAACCAATTTTTTTCTTTCATGATTCAGATAGAGCATGCGATTTTAAGCAACTTTCTAATTTACTCCTATTATCAATTTTTCTTCATTCTCTTGCTATCATTTAAAAAGCAGGAATATAAAGGTTAGGAGCCGGCCCATTTTAGGTTCAGCACCATGGATAGCACTTGCTTATTGGTGGCTGACATTTAGCCACCAATAAGCAAGCATAACCCAGGTTCTGAACCAAAAATGGACCGGCACCTATACTTTTCATTCCTGCTTTTAAAATAAAGATAGCAAGAGATCAAAGAAAAATTGATGATAGGAGTAAATTAGAAAGTTGGGTAAAATTGCATGCTCTATCTGAATCATTAAAGAAAAAAATTGAATTTAGTATCCCTTTAAGATTCAGATAAATCCTACAATTTTACTTTCCAAATTACTTCTTTTATCCTATTTGCTTCATTCTCTTGGTATACTTTGTTGAAGGAGCAGCAATGCACTGCTGGGAACTAGCTGAAAGCCAATAACAAGAGGCATATATGCGCAGTCACCAAATCAGCAACTTCTGAGCCTACCTAGTTATACTTTTCAACAAAGGATACAATGAGAATGAAACAAAATTAGAAAATAGAAATACATTGGAAAGTTGTTTAAAACTGCAAGCTCTCGACATTCCCTGATCCGGGGGGAGGAGACTGTGTGCAGGACGCATTGTGAACATACTCTCTCTTAACTCCTATACTAGCCACTGGCGGTTAATTTTCGCGCCGACCTTCTGTCCTAGGTGGTGGCTAAAATTATCCAAGGATAATCGGACCCCGGTTCCATAACAGCGCAGCTACAACGCACTGTGCTCTAGCTTGGTCTTCATAAACCTAATTCCCAGCAACCTAACATATGGAATAAGAGGTACAGGCAGACCCCCCCCACCCCTCCCACCGGTGCTGCGTGAGGTGGTGGAAGGGATATCGGAAGAGACCGGCGCCTCCTCTAAGGATACCGAGACTGAGGTTAAAGACCTAAGAACTGGCACCCCCTCTAAGATCCTCGATCCAACCCTGGCGTAAGGAAACCATCTGGCTCGATTTCAAACTACCCTGCTCTTACCTGCTTTTCTCCGGTGTGGAAGTGGCAAAGCCAGTTTGTTGTTCCTCAGCTCCATAGAGGAAGCGCGACACAAGGACCACTGGGACGCCGACTGGTGACGTCGGCTAACAGACGCTGGACCACCCACTGACATAGTGCGGGAGTGACTGCCGAGTTGTATACTCCACACACCGCTGCTGCTTGTGGAATCTCGGCAGCCCCCGCTCGCAGACTGTTGTTTATCCAAGCCTGGAAGGTGGTGCAGCCTATACTCTGAACACACCTGAGGGGACTCACATCCACAATACTGGAAAGAAACTGTAAAATCAAAACAACAGGACCTGTTTTTGCCATCTCACCGAGCTGTATGGCATAAGGTATTCTTATCTTGTTGGGGTGCAAGTTACTCGGCTACTTGGGAACTAAAGTGATCCAATACAGATATATGAAAAATCGTATTTAATTTACCTGGATAAACTTTCCTCTATACTTAAGAGTAAAAGTGGCCTTAAAGAGGCCTACAAAGTACGCTTTCCTGGCCTGAGGGTTTTTTTTCTTTTTTGTTGTTGTTGTTTTGCTCTCTTCATCTACTTACCCACAAGGAATTCAGCTGGACAAAGGGGGAACTATATATTCCTTACAAACTTGCATCAGCCACTAACCCCCCTACCTGCTTTTTTTCTGCTTGACCTTTCCTGTCCCATATGATTTTAAAAGGAAGAGAGAGGATAAAGGAAAGAAAAAGAAAGCTCTGAACATTAGAGAAATTTATCTTTTTGTATCCCAGCTTACTAATATCTTGCTGCTTGTCTTGCATTTTTTTTTCCTGTTGCTAAAGCCATACTATAACCCATTGGTTTAAATAATAATTGCAGCCCAGTTTGTTTTTTAACTTTGAAGGTTATAGGAGCTGAAAACCAATGTATGCATGTTGTTATAAAATCTTAAGCTCCTGCTCTAACTTGCTACAATTGCTAATAACTCCTTATCTTCTTTATGAAACATTACCATGCTTGAACTATTGTAGAAACAGTAAGGGCCTTGGTAATTAGCAGTATATCTGTTTAGTAAGGTTTGGACAAATATATATCTATAACTGTAATTTCCTATTGTTTTTCAGAATATTAGCAAAGGATTAATTTGAGGGATTACCTGTTTTAATAGGATAAAGTTTTTTTAGTTGAATTCATTGTCAAATAGGTAATCTCCCTCGAACATTTCCACACCTCTATAATTGTTCAAAGAAAAACGATACTTTACTATGTTACCTCGTTGTTGTATATAAATTTTAAAAAGTCATAGCTGGGTAAAGATACAAGATGCCTATTATACTAAGCATGCCTTTCACTTTTTAGGGAGGGGAAAAAGGAAAGAGAAAGGAAGGGGGGAACTGATATATCAGAGAAATCTATTTCAACCACCCTAACAAATTATTATTTTGCTGTTTGCTGTGTTTCTTTGATATAGGAATGCTATAACATATTGGCTTAAGAGAAATGATGTCTGTAACCTAGTGTTATTTTTTACTTATGGAAGGAGACAGGAATGGGAGAGTTAACATATACATGTTGTTACAAGAACATAAGTTTTTACTTTAATCTGCTGTAAATCTAACAACCACTTATTTCCCCTAGAAAATATCAATATGTCTGACTTACTGTAGTAATAACAAAGATACTGTCTAATAGAAATATACTGCTCTAAAGAAGGCCGGGATAAGCATATCCTGGTAACTGCAATTGCTTGGGGCTCCCAGATTACCGGGGAGGAAAGGGGGAGGGAGGAAAGGGGAGGGAAAAGAAAAAAAAAATTCTTTCTTTTTTTGTCCCTTGATTTGGGCGCTCTTCAGATTCAACAGGATAAACTTTTCAGTTGAACCCAACCCTAAAAATATAGTCCTCTCTGAACATCTTTTTACTCTTATAGTTGTACTAGGTTAAACGATACCCTTCCCTGTTAAATTCAAAGCATCTAGCTCTCTGTATAGATAAACCCTTTTTCCAGGGTATTGGGGGAGGAGGGAAGAGGGAGGAGGAAGGAGGGAGAGAGGGGAAAGAGAGAAGTAAAGAAAAAACTCTGCCCTATTAATTTACAAATCTTAATCAGAAACACTTGCGCCCTGTCTGAAGTCGACAAGTGGAAATCGCTAAAGGTTTTTTTTTTTTTTTTTTTCTTCTGCCTTTACTAGCCTAATACAGGGGAAATAGTACCAGGTTATTTGGATCTAACCCCGTTATTGCTTGGTTGAATAGTCCGCACTAAATCACTTAAATAACCCACTCTCCCTTGCAGATCACTGTCTTAGTTTTTGAAGTTTTTTTTACTTTTTTGCACACACATAACCACTGTTGGTATTCACACAAATTGTCTTTCATGCACCTTTTTGCACAGACTAATAACATAAACTTCACTCTTTCTTAACTCAACCCTCTCTTTCCCCTCCTCCCTCCCCCCCCCCTTTTTTTTTTTTTTTTTCACTCCCCTCTTCTCACACACAAGACTTTCACTTTCCCATCTCTTCCTACCTTTTCCTTCCTCCATCTTAATATTTCACAGTAAATCACTCTTCTATACTATTACACTACACTCCCTCACACTAATATAAACACGCCCCATATCCTGACTTTTGGGTCCATAAACTCACAAGCTTCCACGCATCTAGCCACTCGATTTTCTTTCACATAGCTCTCACCTGTCCTATGGACAGATTTTTAAACACTTCCCCGAGGACTATTTCTCCAAGCATGGCAGGCAGATATAAGGACAAAAAAAATAAAGGAGTTCCAGAAAATACAACAGATATCACTACACCCATTACTAACCCTGTAATAGAGACCTTAAACACTTAAAACCTGGTTTCCAATATACTGGAAGCATTAACTCCTAAATTTGAAACTTTGAGATCTGAGATAAAACAGGATATTGTACAACTTTCCCAGGAAATTAGACAATTTTCAAATAGATTACAAGAGGCAGAACAGAGGGTATCGGATTTAGAGGATCTTACCATCTCACATAGTTCTAATCTAGAAGAAACTAATTCCAAAATCCAAAAACTAATGTTAAAAGTCGAGGACCTCGAAAATAGATCCCGAAGGAATAATATAAGGATCATAGGAATACCTGAGGGCAAAAAATACGAAGATCTCTCCTTATTTGTTACTCAGACTCTAATACAACTCCTAGAGTTGCCTACCTCTCATATAATAATAGAAAGGGCTCATAGAATAGGCCCACCCCCGACCGACAACAAAATAAATAGGCCCAGACCAGTAATTGTGCGTTTTTTTAAACTACCTTGACAAAAGCAATATACTCCAACAATTCAAAAAGAAACAACCAATCAGCTTAGATGGCGCCAGAATTCTTTTGTTTCAAGACTTTTCAGTCGAGACAGCCTCAAAGAGGAAAGAATTGGCACCAATATGCACAAAACTGATACAAAGAGGATACAAAGCGACACTATTATACCCACATAAACTCAGAATAATTGTCAGGGATAAGGTCTATCTTTTTGAAAATGCTTGCGAAGCCAAAACTTTTATCTCTGAAATAGAACCCACAACATAAACAGCGCATAGATAGAAAGCAACAAATGGATAACAATTAGTTCAATAGGCCTCAAATAGAATTAACATGTTTTTTTTTTAAAACAAAGCAGTCCTCAGAAGAGGACCATTACCGGACCAAGAGCTCAGCAGAGGAGATTTTTCTGCTGAGCATCGAATTGAGATATTGTGGGGTTCCAAATAAATATTTGGAACCTTTTTTTTTTTGTTTTTCTTCCCTTGTTCTGGTTGTTTAGGGTTCCTGCCTTCTGCCATAATCACCCTACTTTACGTTAACAGATGATTGAAAGACTAGACAAAATAAAATTCATATCATGGAACATAGGTGGTATTTCGACTCCCATTAAAAGGAAAGCAATTGTCTCTCATCTGAGAAAAATGCAGGCTGATCTTGCATTTCTGCAAGAAACACATCTAAATAGATGAAATTAAAAAAATGAAAGGCTCTTGGGTAAAAGAGGTTGTTGCCTCTCCCAGTTTCGGGAGAAAAAGAGGGGTAGCCATATTGATTGGAAAAAGATTAGAATACGAGCTAATCCACTCTGAAGGGGATCCCGAGGGGAGGTTCGTGATGGTGAAAATTAAACTTCAAGATCAATTGCTCACTCTCTGTAATATATATGCACCCAACATACTAGATTATGAGTTTTGGGACACGCTGCAATCTAAAATATTAACTTATTCAGAAGGTTACGTGGTATTGGGAGGCGACTTCAATATGGCGCCGCAATCTCCTCTAGACAGGCTTCGGCAGACTAATAAACAAGCAAAACAAAAAAGAGATAACCTTGAAACAAAAATATTCAAAACTTTAACTCAGAATTTAGCTGTTAGAGACATCTGGAGGATTCAAAATCCTGACGTCCGAGAATACACTTGCCTTTCCAAGGCTCATAAGACCTTATCTCGAATAGATCTTTTTTTAATCGATGATAGACTATGTACAATGAAAACTACCGCAGGAATAACCCCTATAACTTTATCAGATCACTCTCCCATCTTTTTAGAACTACAGCTAAATCGGTCCAGAAACTCCTCTTCAAGATTTAGATTCCCCTACTATATGGTCAATGATTCCAAATTTAAGAATCATTTGATCAATAAATTTAAGGAGTATCTTCATTTTAACTCTGAATTTGCTGACCGCCCAGAAATATTCTGGGGAGCTGCCAAAGCAGTCCTCAGAGGGGAAATAACGGCCTATGCTGCTATGACAACAAAAAAATTGAAAAAGAGAGAGAAAGAGGTCACGAATTCCGTGGCCAACGCATATAACCATTATTTGTTGCAAAACACACCCTTCCACTGGGCTAAATACATAAAAACCAAGAGTGAAAGAGATGCTATGGCACTATTAGCAGAAACACAGAGAGAACTGAGGTTTCAGGCCAAGCTTTATCGGTTTGGCAACAAATCTGGCAAACTTCTAGCTAAGTTAGCCAAGAGTGATAATAAGTTACCCATGATTGAAAAAATCCTCCACCAAGGGAAGTCTTTGGTAAAAACAGAAGACATCTTAGAGGCTTTCTCAGAGTACTATAGAAACCTGTACTCTGCAAAAACTGCAGATAAATCTCAATCTGAGCTATTCTGGGGCCAGGTAAATTGTCCTTCAATCACACTAGAAATGAACTCTATCTTGAATAGTCCGATTTCCAACGAGGAAGTCAGTAAAACGATTTGTGAATCAGCAACGAATAAAGCAGCAGGTCCAGATGGCCTTCCTAGCGAGGTATATAAGATTTTAACTTTAGAGATAGTTCCATATTTGTGTAAAACATACAATGATTTTTTCACTGAAGGTAATGCCATACCAGCTGGTTTTTGAGCCTCTTTCACAACTTTGCTCCAGAAGGGAGGCAAAGACCCCAATAATAAGGAATCTTATCGACCGATAGCCCTCTTGAACTCGGACTATAAGTTCCTTGCCTCAATTCTGGCATCTAGGCTTCAAAGCTGCCTCCCACATATAATTCACAAGGATCAAGCAGGGTTTATACATGGTCGCAATTCAGCCTCCAAAATTAGGGAGGCTCTCCTGATGACAGAATTCTTTCAAACAAGAGAGAGAGGGACAGCGGGCAAAAAGGATCTTGCAATAGTCGCCATCGATGCGGCTAAGGCTTTTGATTCAGTTTATGTTGGCCACCTGTTCACCTCCCTAGCTAAATTTGGATTTAGGGATAACTTCGTCACTTTTATTCGCAACCTATATGCATGTCCATCCACCAGATTAATAGTCAACAACTCATTATCCTCAGATATCACAATTGAAAGGGGAACACGCCAGGGATGTCCCCTGTCTCCCCTTCTTTTCGATATTGCTATAGAGTCCCTTGCAATAAAGATCCAACAGAGTATCGAGGGTATTAACCTGGGGGAACATGTAATGAAGGCTGCACTCTATGCGGATGACATCCTTCTCTATATTTCAAACACAAAGTGGAATATACCTAAACTGCTCAGTATTATCCAACAATTTGGTTCCTTCTCTGGGTATACGGTTAATACCTCTAAATCGGAATTATTCTGGCTAAATAAAACCAGTGACTCAATCAAAGACAGTCCGTTTAAAGAGGTTTCCGATTCATTTAAATACCTGGGTATCATTATACCAGTAAGTTTCACCGAGTTGTACAAAGTTAATATAACACCCATACTAACAATGATTTGTGAGAGGCTGAAATCCTGGCAAAGTTTACCCATCTCATTATCTGGGAGAATAGCCCTATACAAAATGATTCTCCTTCCAAAACTTTTGTACATATTACAAAATACTCCACTAATTTTGTACGGAAAAGACATCAGACTGCTCAATAGGGCAGTTGGGAAATTCCTTTGGCAGGGGAAAAAGGCGAGAATTTCTCTAACAAAGTTAACTCTGGCAAGGGAACATGGGGGTCTAGCCCTGCCAGATATCAGGCAATACAACATGGCTTTTCTTGCACGAACAGTGACAGATTGGATCCTCTCTAAAGATTATGTCACGAATATCTTATTAGAAACTAATATCTGTCACCCATATCTTCTATCTGGTTTAGTGCACTGTGCACCTAAATTTTTACCCCCCGAAATTAAAAAGCTTAAAAGTATTCTGAACCCGATTAAAGCCTGGTGGAAAATAGGGACTATTCTAGGATTGGATTGCGGTGTGTCTCAATACTTACCAATAAAAGGAAATCCAAGATTTCAACCTGGCCTGGAAATGGCCATATTTGATAGATGGTCCCAGCTAGGATTGGCAAAAGTTAAACAAATCTTTGAAAATGATTCAAATGTCATAAAAACATTCGAACATCTGAAAAATGAATTTAACTTATCACATAAAGAATTTTTTGCATACTTGCAACTTAGACACTACGGACTAAAGATTACTAGGAACACAGACTGGTCATGGACCTTAGGAAAATTGGAGAAGTGGCTGACCCTGATAAAAGCTGGACGTTTGTCAATCACCCCCTGCTATGCACTCCTCAACGCCAATAAGGGAATTCCCCTATTGGAACATATAGCAACGACCTGGTCCAGGTTAATCCCCTCAGAACAGGTAGAGTCAAATAGTGTTCAGAGGTCAATAGATCGAGTTTCTCAGGCCACTCTCTCTGCTACGTGGAGGGAGGCACACCTTAAAATTCTACATAGAACTTATTTTACTCCAGCCCTAGGCTATAAAATACAAAATTCAGAATTTAGGGTTTGTCCAAAGTGTTCCCTAGAAGCAGCAGACCTGGTCCATATGCTATGGAATTGCCCTAAGATACGCCAATTCTGGCACAGAGTTGAATTTTGGCTCAACAAAAATTTGGTGGCTGCCCCTCTGGTACTCACTCTGACACAGATTATTTTCTGTGTTCAACTGGAAGCACGACAACAACCTCAAGAAAAATTAATTATTCTAACAATCCTAGCAGCCAGATATCTGATTCTTAAGTATTGGAAGGGCTCAAAAACTCCCTCAATTCTTGAGGTAAAAAATTGTTTAAAGAAACAATGTATGATCGAGCAAAGAGACACCAATATTGATAATGAAGGAGATATAAAAAAATTCTTCCTAAAATGGTCAGCCTTTATTAAAGGCTATCCAATTAATGAAATAGAAATGATAATTTTTCCATTTAGGAACTCAGAATTGGTGTTGCTTAATCTGTGGTAGGAGATGGGGATGGGGGTCGGAGTCGGGGAGGCATGGACTAATTACATGATTTAAGTTATTTCCTCTCCCCTCCCCCCCCCCTCCTTTCCCTCCCTTGTTTGTTTTTTTTTTTTTTGATTAGGGGGAAGAAGGGGAAGTCAACCACGAAAGAAAAAGGAAAATTAGGTTTAAAACAAATCATATGTGTTAGCAAATATAATTAATGTAACATGGTAATATGACTTAATATTCATACAAGGTGCTACGTTAAGTTACTTTTTCTATGATGTAATAGACAGAAGTGACATATAATAATAATGTTATTTTCATGTATTCCACTTATTGTTTTCTTCTTGTCTTTTTTGTTTGATTTGCTTGGATTTGGATAATTTCTACTGTATTAAACCTCAATAAAAGAGAAATTATAAAAAAAAAAACTGCAAGCTCTCTCTAAATCATGAAAAAATATGCGATTTCATGTCCCTTTAATTATTTTATGGGGAATTTACATTAAGGCCATCACGATCCATAGCTATAACATAATTGCTATCATTCAACCCTTCATAGGACATGTAGAGAGTGTAGAGCAATTTGTTTAGCTTGTCCTTTGGTACCGGCACTAGTAAAAAAACAAAACAAAAAAACACACTTCCTGGACTGGAATGTCACAGCTTGAGCACCTTGATCCAACCAGATGCTTTGGCAGCAGTCAGGACCTTTTTAAACTCAGTGATATCCATGGTTCATAAGATGTGATTATTTTTTCCTCAATCCTATTTGGTCCCCAATTATATAATCAAGAGTGTTTAGAGGAGACCATTGGTTTGTTAGATATTGAGTGGTGTTTAAATATCTTGGAGACTACTAACCAGACTGTTAAAGGGACAGTCTAGTATAAACCTTTAAAAAACTTACTTAGCATCTCCCAGCTTAGCATTTTGTTGATGAGCTTAGGCTGGGACACCAAGTGAAAGGGGATGGGAAAAAAAGAAGAAGAAGAGCAGACACCCCCCCCCCCCTTCCCTGCATATGAAAAGACAGATAACATACAGAGAAACCAGCAGGAGTTTGTAAACACGTGTATACCTCTGATACTGTGGGGCTTGGTTAGGAGTCTGAAAATCAGCACAATGTTATATATATATAAAAAAAAAAATAATCAGCAAAACTATACATTTTTACAAAACTACCAGATGGGCTATATAAATAGACCATCTACAACAGATTTATGCAACTAAAAAAATCTAGTGTACAATGTCCCTTTAACTAGCTGAATCTAACAGGGAAATCCAGTTATATGAATTCAATAATCATGATGATATCTTACCCATATATGCACAATATTGATAGGATTACCACATCCACTGGCATGCAGAAAATGGGCATTGACTTTAGGGGAGCTTAAAATGATGGTATATTTTATCTCGTTCACTAATTTGATCTCAGATCAATGCACTATTTTAAGCAGTTTAATCAGTTTTTTTATATAAGAGACTGTTTAACTTTATTTTTTACTGTATTTCTTATCTTCTAATCCCCCCCCCCTGCCTACTGTAAGACTTTTTTTATTTTTTTATAATCTGATGTTTTTTCTTTTAACCAATCCCTGGTTTAGCCATACAGCACTCACATAAAAAAGCCTTTAGAACTGTGCAAGGAGACACAAATTGCATGCATATTTCTAAAAGGCTTTTTTGACAATGACAATGTTTATTTTGACATTTTTGTGTCTAATGTGTTTAGATATAATACAGTTTACACGCTATATGAAATTACAGGTTAGTGCTCACTTTGTGATGCTGCAATAAATCCACATATACAATTAAATGCTTTGGTGGACATACTATTAACAACTGACTTCTACATTACATTTTTTAATTTGAATTCCATTTTTTTCATGGACTCTGTAAAAACCACACACTTTTTTTAGAGTTTGAAGGTAACGAACACCAGGGATTTACAGAAATATTTTTTTATTTATATTTATTCAAATAAAAATTACAAAAATTGGAAATAAAAAATATGCTGCAAGATGTTACTATAGCATTTTTACACATGCCTGGTATTCCTTTTAACATTTATTCACTTTTTAATGTGTCTAGTTTAATAACACAAAATAAATATTGTAGTAATAGATAAATATTTAAAGAGAAATGAAACCCCACATTTTTTTATTCATTAGGATAGAGCATACCGTTTTAAACAACTTTCCAATTTACCTATATTCTCAAATTTGCCTAAATCTTTTGGTATCCTTTGTTGATGGAGCAGCAATGCAACACTGGGAGCTAGCTAAACACAATGGGTGAGCCATTGACAAGAGGCATAGATATGCAGCCACTATTCAACAGGCTAGCTCCCATAGTGCATTGCTGCTTCTTAGCTTACCTGGGTATGATTTTCAACAAAGAATACAAAGAGAGTGAAGCAAATGCTCTATCTGAATCATGAGAAATCAAGTCCCTTTAACTAAAAAGTGGCAAATAACAGACCAATTAGATTTTACACATTTTTGTCTTGACTTAACAAGTCTCAAATTTCTATTTAGAATATATTCACTAAATTGAGATTTCCCGAAAATTATACAAATACATAGGGAACAGTTTTCTATCGTTTTTGATATGCAACTCCATATTTTAGTGAACCTAGTTCTGTGTACATGTTAAGTTCACTGTGGGGTACGTTGTACTCCCATTTTGAGTACTGCTACACTTTTTGGTGTTTGTACTTGGACACAAGCCCTCCATCCTTTCTTTCTTGTGCGTTATTTACATGTTAAGGATCATCACATTTTATTTATTAGATCTGGTCATGAACCTATGCACCTTCTATCACTGGATACTACTCTACATTACAGCTTGCCATATTGATAGTTCAAATGAAGGAATTAGATATTCAAAACATGTGTATATCATCAGTGGTTTGTAGAGAAATGTTGCAATAATAATATTACAAAAAGATACACCATTCTACCAATACTGAACTACCAGTTTAATACGGTGAAATACCAGTGATGGCGGGCCTCATTTCAGGTCTTGGGGTATATCTTTATGAGCTAAGCAGAAAGTAGTTGGAAGGAACATAATGCAATATTTTAACTGTAAGATGTGTGAAATTTCCAGCATTTAAAAGAAAATGCAAATTCAGTCATTATTGATATGCATTAAAGAGATATTCCAGAATCTCAAAAACATATTTTTATCAAGAATTGTGTTTTTGTCGTTTCCAGAAGCGCTTGACATCTGAATGACCCGCTGGTGTAACAACCATCACTCGTTTGTTTGGGTTTTCAAACACAAGAACACCAAGATCGCGTGCATAGTTTCGCAAAAGTTCAAAATCCACCTGGGATAAAAACTGGTTGTACAGGACACCTAAGAGGAAATGGAGAAATGTATATGAGAGACAATGATTAAAACATTATCAAAATGTATAAATAAGGGGGTGGCTGAACATTAATGTCAGTTATATTTCTACATATGTATATTAACAACGTAGTACCCGTATGCAAAATAAATGTCCTAAAATGTCAAACTAATTTTGCTACTATAATTTGCATTGTACTGCAGTCCGGGGACACACCCATTAAAAAGCAACTTGACTATGTTTTGCTACAATAATTTGCATTGTACTGCAGTCCAAGGACACACCCATTAAAAAGCAACTTGACTATGTTTATCATTTTATCGCATTTCTGGTGTTTCTGACCATGTCCAGCATGCTGCAGGCTGAGTATTATAAACCATCTCTCTATGTAAAGTTAAAGGGATACTAAACCCTTTTTTTTCCAGAATTCAGATAGAGCATGCAATTTTAAGCAATTTTCTAATTTACTCCTATTATCAATTTTTCTTTGTTCTCTTGTTTTCTTTATTTAAAAAGCAGGAATGTTAAGCTTAGCAGCCGGCAAATTTTAGGTTCAGCACCCTGGATAGAACTTGCTTATTGGTGGCTACATTTAGCCACCAATCAGCAAGTGCAACCCAGGAGCTGAACCAAAAAATGGGCCAGTTACCAAGCTTTGCATTCCTGCTATTCAAATAAAGATAGCAAGAGAACAAAGAAAAATTGATAATAGGAGTAAATTAGAAAGTTGCTTAAAATTGCATGCTCTATCTGAATTATGAAAGAAAAAATAAAATGTGAGTTTAGTATCCCTTTAAATTGCAGGAGAAATAGTGACTGTGCACCCCAAAGTTGTTTTACTACACATAATAAAACATTTTATAAAGATTAAAAGCACACAACCCATTATATAAATACATAAATAAATCTCTGACAAACATGTACTACAGTGAGATTTGTTCTTGACCACACTGTTTTTGTACCTTCAGAGAAACGAAGTCTATCTCTCTCAAGCTCCCAAAGTCGAATTTGGTCAGTAATAGTTGGGGGAAGCACTGGAGTCTGCAGGGCAGAATGATATTATTAATATCCTAAACAAAAGTGAGAAGCTATAGATGCTAGAATTATTTTTGCACATTACCCTACCCACAAATTCCATAAAAAAATAAAGGCCTCACCTGCTTCAGCATCACTGGGTGTGCTCTTGTCCGTAGGAAATGGATTATCTGTAGATAAGTATAAAAATATAACTAGCATCAGGCATGTATGCAAGTACTAATATATGGTGAACTTCCATACCTGCTCAGCTGTGATACCATTTCCAATTGCTTGCTGCACACTTTCTCGTGTAACCTGAGCTACAATCAAGTTTGGAAACCGGTAAAGCATCTCAGAGAAAAGCGCTATTAAGGCAATTTGGAGCTCTGAATCTAAGGACAAAGATAAAAGTTATTTTCTAGCTTTAAAAATGTTTACAAAACAAAAAAAAAATATGCCATTGGAGTTTCCTTCTCTATTTTCATGACTAACAGCCAAGGGAATATCCTAGGTTATACACTACATAGCAAGAATGGTATGAAAAAGGTAAAAATGTTTTACATCCTAGGAAGATTTTGCTGTGAGATAAAATAGGTCTAAAACTCTTAGGGAGGATAAAAAAGAAAATTTATGCTTACCTGATAAATTTATTTCTTTTTTGACACGATGAGTTCACGGATCATCTTAATTACTATTGGGATATTCACATCCTGGTCAGCAGGAGGCAGCAAAGAGCACCACAGCAAAGCTGTTAAATATCACCTAACTTCCCTCCCAACCCAGTCATTCGACCGAAGTAAAGGAGAAAAATGAAGTAACAAGGTGCAGAGGTGTCTGAAGTTTATAATAACCCAAAATCTGTCTCCGAAAACAGGGCAGGCCGTGGACTCATCGTGTCAAAAAAGAAATAAATTTATCAGGTAAGCCTAAATTTTCTTTTCTTTTTAATGACACGATGAGTCCACGGATCATCTTAATTACTATTGGGAATCAATACCCAAGCTAGAGTACACAGATGATAGGGGAGGGACAAGACAGGGAACCTAAACGGAAGGCACCACTGCTTGAAGAACCTTTCTCCCAAAAGCAGCCTCAGCCAAGGTAAGTGTCAAATTTGTAGAATTTTGAAAAAGTGAGAAGAGAGGACCAAGTTGCAACCTTGCAAATCTGTTCCACAGAAGCTTCATTCTTGAATGCCCATGAGGAAGCAACACCCCTCGTGGAATGAGCCGTAACTCTGGAGGTTGCTGTCCAGCAATCTCATATGAAAAACGTATTATACTCTTCAGCCAAAAAGAAAGAGAAGTAACCATAGCTTTCTGCCCCTTACATTTTCCCGAGAAAACCACAAACAAAGCCGAAGACTGACGAAAATCCTTAGTCGCCTGCAGGTAAAATTTTAAGGCACGAACCTCGTCCAAATTGTGCAGAAGCCGTTCCTTCTGAGAGGTAGGATTAGGACACAAGGAAGGAACAACAATCTCCTGATTAATGTTCCGATCAGAAACAACTTTAGGAGAAATCCTAATTTAGTACGTAAAACTACCTTATCCGAATGAAAAATAAGGGAAGGGGACTCATACTGCAATGCTGAAAGCTCTGACACTCGAGCAGAATAAATAGCAACAAGAAATAAAAACTTTCCAAGATAACAACTTAATATCTAAGGAATGCATAGGCTCAAACGGAGCCCCTTGAAGAACTTTGAGAACCAAATTAAGACACCATGGAGGAGTATCTGGCTTGAACACAGGCCTGATCCTGACCAAGGCCTGACAAAAAGATTGCACATTTGGAACATCTGCCAGACGTTTGTGTAACAGAATAGATAAGGCAGAAATTTGACCCTTTAGAGAACTTGTCGATAGTCCTTTCTCCAAAACTTCTTGGAGAAAGGACAACATTCTAGGAGTAGCCCTTGGATTCACACCAATTGAAATATTTACGCCATATCTTATGGTAAATCTTTCTAGTTACAGGTTTACAAGCCTGAATCATGATCTCTATGACCAATTCTGTAAAGCCCTTCTTGGATAAAATTAAGCATTCAATCTCCATGCAGTCAGCTCCAGAGAAACTAGATTTGGGTGAAGAAAGGGCCCTTGAATTAGAAGGTTCTTCCTGAACGGAAGTCTCCAAGGTGGCAGAGATGACATGTCCACCAGATCTGCATACCAAATCTTGCGAGGCCAAGCCGGAGCAATGAGGATCACCAAGGCCCTCTCCTGCATGTTTCGAGCAATAACCTGAGGAAATAGGTATGCTAGACTGAAGGTCCAAGGTACCGCCATGGCGTCTGAGGGTCCCTGGACCTCGACCCGTACCTCGAAAGCTTGGCATTCCGCCGAGATGCCATGAGATCCAATTCCGGCTGACCCCATTTGAGAGTCAGGCTGGAAAACACTTCCGGATGGAGTTCCCACTCCCCGGATGAAAGTTCTGCCGTGTTTAGGAAGTTCGCCTCCCAGTTGTCCACCCCTGGGATGTGGATCGCCGACAGACAGCAAGAGTGGGTTTCCGCCCACTGGATTATTTTGGTTACCTCTGTCATCGCTAAGGAACTCCTCGTTCATCCACTGAAGTTATGTTGTCCGACTGGAACGAGGCTAACTGGGGCCAGGCCAGAAGAGCATTGAAGATCGCTCTCAGTTCCAGAATGTTTATAGGAAGAGCAGACTCTAACCAAGTCCAAACTCCCTGAGCCTTTAGGGAGCCCCAGACTGCTCCCCATCCTAGAAGGCTGGTGTCTGTTGTCACAATCACCCAAGACGGTCTGCGAAAGCAGGTTCCCTGGGAGAGATGATCCCGAGACAACCACCATTGAAGAGAATCCCTTGTCTCCTGCTCCAGAAGTATTCGAGGAGACAAGTCGGCATAATTTCCGTTCCATTGCCTGAGCATGTTTAACTGCAGAGGTCTGAGATGGAACCGAGCAAACGGAATGATGTCCATTGTCGCTACCATCAGCCTGATTACCTCCATGCACTGAGCCACTGATGGCCGAGGAGTGGCCTGAAGGGCTAGACAAGTATCGAAAATCTTTGATTTCCTGACTTCTGTCAGATAAATCTTCATTGATAGGGAATCTATTATGGTTCCCAAGAAAGTTACCCTTGTATTTGGAACTAAGGAACTCTTTTCCAAATTTACCTTCCATCCGTGAGATCGCAGGAAGGATAACAACATTTTTCGTGTGGGATCTTGCTTGTTGTAAGAATGGCGCCTGGACTAGGATGTCGTCCAGATAGGGCACCACTGCAATGCCCCGTAACCTACGCATCGCCAACAGCGATCCCAGAACCTTTGAGAAAATTCTGGGAACTGTGGCAAGACCGAAGGGAAGAGCCACAAATTGGAAGTTTTTGTCTAGAAAGGCAAACTTTAGGAACTTGTGATGATCCCAGTGAATGGGAACATGCAGTTATGCATCCTTTAAATCCACTGTTGTCATAAATTGGCCATCTTGGATCAAAGGGAGGGCCAATTCTGAGAAATTTGTTCAGACTCTTGAGATCTAAAATTGGCCTGAAGGTTCCCTCTTTTTTGGGAACCATGAACAGATTGGAATAAAATCCCAGACCCTGTTCCTGTATCGGGAAAGGAACAATCACTCCCAGGTCAAAGAGGTCTCCTACACAGTGTAAGAACGCCTCTCTTTTTGTCTGGTCGGCAGATAATCTTGAAAGCAGAAACCTGCCTCTGGGAGGAAAACCTTTGAACTCTAGTTTGTATCCCTGGGACACTATTTCTATTGCCCAGGGATCCTGAACATCTCAAACCCAAGCCTGGGCGAAGAAGGAAAGTCTGCCCCCAACAAGATCTGGTCCCGGATCGGGGGCAGGCCCTTCATGCTGTCTTCGATTCAGTAGCAGGCTTCTTGATTTGTTTTCCCTTATTCCAAGATTGATTTGGTCTCCATGAAGGTTTAAACTGTTCCTGCTTGGAGGCGGAAGAGGAAGAATTTCCCTTGAAATTTCAAAATGAACAAAAATTACTCTGTCGTCCTTTTTGTTTGTTTCTTTTATCCTGAGGGAGAAGATGACCTTTACCTCCCTTGATATCAGATATAATTTCCGTCAAGCCAGGTCCAAACAAGGTCTTCCCCTTGTAAGGAATTGTTAAAAGCTTAGACTTAGAGGACACATCCGCAGACCAAGGTTTTAACCATAAGGCTCTGCGAGCTAGAATAGAGAAACCTGAAATCTTTGCTCCCAGTTTGATAACTTAAAGGGAGGCATCCGTAATAAAGGAATTAGCTAATTTAAGAGCTTGTATTGTATCCTGGATTTCATCCAGGAAAGTTTCTGTCCTGATAATATCAGACAACGCATCGAACCAATATGCCGCTGCACTAGTGACGGTAGCAATGCACACAGCTGGCTGCCATGGTGTACATACATCTTTTTGAGTAACCCCTCTAACGTCTTGTCCATAGGATCTTTGAAAGCACAACTATCCTCTATGGGAATAGTAATTCTCTTAGCTAAAGTGGAAACGGCTCCTTCCACCTTAGGGACTGTTTGCCAAGCCTCCTTGACAGAGTCGGCTATGGGTAACATCTTTTTAAATATAGGAGATGGAGAAAAAGGTATACCCGGTCTCTCCCACTCCTTAGCAATGATCTCAGAAGCTCGGTCTGGTACCGGAAACACATCTGTCAAGGAAGGAACCTCAAAATATTTGTTCAGCTTACTGGACTTCTTGGGAACAACAACGACGGAGGTGTTCTAGCTTAAACCTGAAAGATACAACTTCAGTATTAGCAAGAGGAATTACACTGTCAGAATCTGAAATTTCACCTTCAGATGCTACTACGGTATCCTCCTCCTCAGGCTTCTGGAAGGGGGCCTCCGAAATAGCAACAACTGCGTCAGGAATATCGCTTACTGAATGTCTGATTTTCCTCTTACGCTTTCCCTGCAACATTGGAAAAGGAGACAACACATCTGAAATTGTAGAAGACATGAGAGAAGTGATGTCCCTTAAAGTAGCTCCAGCGGGAGTTTGAGAGGAAGCACAGGGCACTGCATGTGAGGGCAGTAAAATTTGGGACACTTGAGGGGAAAGCTGCGGCATATATTGAACCTCGTCAGTAGACTCTTGGACAACATCCGCTTTAGAAAAAGTTGGCTCAGAAAAAATCTTTTCCCTATAATTTAAAGTCCTCTCAATACATGAGGAACAGAAAGGGATTGGTGGTTCCACATTGGCATCAAAACACAAGGAGCAAGTGACATCTTGCGAGGCTCCTTGGTCCATACTGGTTCACAATGGTATAATTATCCAATACAAATCTTACATTTATAAGAAAAAAATTTAAAGTTAAAAAATGTTACTGTGTCTTTAAATTTAAACGTGTAACTTTTTTACTGAAATCTGTCAATTAGTAACTCTACAAGCTGAAAGCAATATAGCACCTCTACACCTCAGCAACTTTGCTGAGGTGCCTACCTGACTCGCTAAACCGAAGCTAATCTTCCCTTTATGATACAGAAGACAATCCGGAACTCAGCAGAAGAGGATTCAGCCGTTGTTCGGTTCTAGAAACGCATGCTAGACACTGACCATGCGTTTCTAGGTAAACCCTGATGAACTCTTTATTCTAAATGTGTCCCAGACTGAGGCGCAATGAAAGTGGCGCGCAACTCAGTACGATCCGCCCATCGTGGGCGTTGCCATAAAGAAATAATCTGCCGGTCGGCATCTAACTAAGTTAAACCGCTGGGAGACTTTAACCACCAGAGCCATTAGTAACGCTTCTCTTCCAGCCACAGTGCCTGCATTCTAAGGCTGTCAAAGTCCTCTCCTGCCTAGGAGAGTTTACAGTGTCCCACCAACAATAAAGTGCCCCTTTTTCACGTGCCCTTTATGTTGTCTATTAGGTTGAAATAACGTGCTCACTTCTTTCCGAGTGTTGTTTTGCTGACCCAGAAATAAAAAAGTAGCACTTACCTCATATTTCTGCCTGACAGCAACGCAGCTCACCAGGCTTGAGAGGTCCTCTCCCTCACATTGACCTGTGGAGAAACAAAAGGCTGAGTAATGTCACTCAGGCTTTACTAGTTAGGGCAGCATAAAACATGGGAGGCGCAGTGAGAATTATGTCCCACAAGTTCCCAATGCTCTAAAGCCAACACTGCTCTACTGAAGAGACTGATATGGACTATGGCTACACCCTAGGACAAAGCAGCACAATCTTGCACCACTTTTAAAATAATAAACTCTTGATTGAAGAATCGTTTCTAACACCTAACTTTACCACTTCAAAGCACTAATGTAGGCAAAGAGAATGACTGGGTTGGGAGGGAAGGGAGGTGATATTTAACTCTTTGCCGCCTCCTGCTGACCAAGAGGCGAATATCCCAATAGTAATTAAGATGATCCGTGGACTCATGTCATTAAAAAGAAATGCAATTTCCGCATAACCAATCCTTGGCGGTTTTGAAAGTCTATTTTAGCATTTGCACTCCAGTCAAAAGGAGCTTTTAGAACAAATCTGTCAAATAAAAGTGCCCCCTTAGGTGCACCACAAATTGATTTTGTCCATTTTGTCACGATGGATCAGTTGCACTTCACTAACCAGGTCCCAAAAGAAATATTTTCCCATGAGCATATATATAAAAAATAAAAAATAAAAAAAAATAAAAAAAAAAGCAGATGGCATTTCTATTCCATTCACATCAATTTTTAATGCCTTTACTTTTAACAGATAATCTTAACAATTACATATAGTCACTAACCTGTGTATGCGTATATCCTGTAGTTTGTCTCTACACCAATAAAACCTTGTTTATGGCTGTCCACAGTGGTTCCAGATACTCCTGATGCTAGATTTATGGCTAATCGTGTAGGGTAGTACCTTCGAGACTTCCTCTACAAGGGAAACAACCCAAAGAAAAATTACTCGTACATTGAATTTTGTTTTGCAATTTTATTACATATAAATAAATTTCTCTTTCATGTGGTGAAATTGATATTCAGGTTCTAGTGGGATATATACTGCCTCAGCATTTCTTGGGGGAAATACTATCACAAATCAGCGGGTTTGCATAATGACACCACCCACAGGCAGCAAGAAGTCAGGAAGTGGCTAGAAGAATGCAGTACAGAATATTCTGTAACGACAGGGGTCAGAATTTTACTTTCTTCATCTGTGCAAAACAAACTCTTTAGATGCTAAAGAGCTGCATCCTCTCTCTATGTAACTATAAACAGGCGTCAGGATGAGGATGGTTATATACAGGAAGATGACCCAGGAGACTTCTGGCAGTGTTTCGATGCACCTCAAGAACAGACAAGAGAGTATACCCAACTTGTACATAAATATACGAGGAACCAGTATGCTACTGGGAAGTGTGTACATATATAGCACTCAACAACATAAATAGAGTACAATATCATAAGTGGAGAAATTAACGTAGAGAGCATCCGTAGTGTGTGGGTTTTTTTTGTGTTTTTTTTAAACTTAACTTTTATTAATTAACCTAATAAA
This sequence comes from Bombina bombina, assembly GCF_027579735.1. NCBI lineage: Eukaryota > Metazoa > Chordata > Amphibia > Anura > Bombinatoridae > Bombina > Bombina bombina. Next base: position 1,036,646,158 of record NC_069501.1, read on the forward strand.
AAGAAATAACATAAAAACACAAGGGCAAGACCACCTATACTTCTGAATCATGTTATTACTATAAACAAGTAAGGTGTAAATATAGGTCACAGGTTAACCATGAGCATAGGAAATAACCCTGACACATACACTACTACATTACATAGACTGTCAGTAGGTACCGAATCACTGGGTTAAGAGGGTAAGAAAACCACTCCTGCTACTGAGTCTAACACTATCTAATTATATTCCGTAGTAAGGAATAAATACAATAGATTGTCAAATGGGATATCGTGCCTGTCTAGGCTGTATTATTGTAATTACCATAGGTATATATATATGTGAGGGAACTCCCCAATGGTATAGTTAGTGTTCCCAATGCGGTTTTGTTCAGAAACCACAATATCAGAATTGTCTGGGTATGTTGAACGATGCAGAGTAATAGATTGCCCCACAGTGCATAAATTATTATAGCCCAAGGGTGTGATACTGTAGTAAGAGCACTACAGTATAGCCAGGGAGAACAAGATAGGACCCCCGGTTTAGGAATAATATAAGGGCGTAATGTAGTGAGACTGCTTATACAATGTGTCTAGGGGTGCCGTAATTTTACTCCAAGGAGCTACGGATAAGGTGGCCAGTTACAATAATGGGATTTATTGCATATTACAACTAGAACAACTAGAACTGGATTGCTGTGCCTAATCAGTAACTACCGGCATCCATAGGTGACACAATGGTGTCGTGTGAATCATGTGACAGAAATATTATTCACCCTTAATATACTGATATCAGTGCCTTACTATAGCTTTACCAGGTTGGTATTTGATAATAAAAGGCAATCCGGTGTTGAAGCCCACAGAAAACTGTATGTACCTTGGATGCAGGTAAATAGCGGTAGGTAGTTTTTACAGCCGGGAAAACGGCTGGCGAATATTGGTAACTAGTCAATTAAGTACTGGGGAATAAAATCCAGGAGGGCGGATAGTCCGAGCTAGTAGATACCCATTAAAATACTTAAATATTTGGCCGAAATAAAATAATATCGGATATTTACAAAAAAAAGATTACTATCTGGTACATATCTTAATTTAGCTCCAAAAAATAGTGACCATGTGTATCAGTTTAACACATAATTAAACCTATTAATAAGTGAGACTATTACTACGGCGACACCATTTGTCAGTCAAATGCAGGTTAGGATAAACAGTAAATAACTAATAAATGTGGAAAGTATAGGAGGAATGCCGATGCAAGTTAAAAAGTTATGATAGAGTCAGGAGAGAGACTACTATGTCCCTACTCCCCCTAACATGTTTTGCACAACTACTTTTTCAAAGGTGGGACGTCCGCCACCGATTCAGACTTTTATAGGCTGAATGGCTGGACGACGTCATGGGTAGAAAGCAATTCAATAGGTGGAGATACCTACTGACTGCTGATAGGTCAGTAAGGGGGCGTGATAGTTCTGATGCATGCACCCTGTGCTCGGGCATATGAGGGTTGCTAGGTAACCAGAATGTTAGTCATCGCTTGGATCATCATATAGTTAAATAAACAAATATAAAGAGTGTGGTGTACACAGGCGTATACCACACCCATAGGGGGCGCCTCCTGATAACTAAAAAACTATAACACAGAAACACAAACAATTTAAAGATAGTAGTATATATATATAGCAATGCAAAAGAAAATGTCCATACAACCAATAATAGAGGATAGTCCAAATATGAAGTGGCAGCTCTCTGTCATAGGACGGTCATCCTGATGTATCGTAGTCTGAAGAAAAAGAAAGGAACAGAGGCGCCAACATGGCCTAGTAATGCCACAACATGTAATTAACAAAAGCAAGAAATGGAGTATACTCACAACCAGGGCGCACCCATATGGCGCTATTGGAGCAGACTGGAACTAAGCAGTGGTCCAGCTCACTGATCGCCACCAGCACAAATCCAGAGAGTCCTTTGGAGAGCCTGTTGGTTAGTGCCTGGAAGGACAAAGGAAACACACACACATAGCCCAGTAACGTTTGGACCAAAAAGGTATGTGACTGATAAGTTGCACTAACAGGAAACAAAGCACCTCCAGGTACAATACCAGCGAACCGGGACCTCTCAGCCGCCCAGTGGACTGTAACACCAAAAAGCAGAACAACAGCTATCCCAAACAAAAGGTGCCCGAATAGCCAGCAGAAGTCATATACGATGACAAGAACCATGCAGCAGCAAGTGTATATTAAAAAACCTTATTTTAAAAAGCGACGCGTTTCTCAGCCACCCATGGGCTGTTTCATCAGGCTATAAAACAACATTATAACACACTTGCTATATAACAGGAAATGGAAAGTGCACAATGATCTGATAGGTCAAACAATTAATACATTAAAAACCAACACCTGTGTGTGTTAGTTAATGGTTAGTTGGTATGGTAACCTCAGTATACAAAGACCTAGCAGGTGATATATAAAATATTTTTTAAGAATACAGATCAAAACATATATAAACTAAAATACGCATCAAGCCATATATCAAGGACACAAAGACACTGTCAGGGTTTTTCCCTGTTGTGTTTGCCATGTGCTGCTGGCAGCTATTTTACTCACCTCTCTTCCTTTTGTGGGGGATGCTGCTCACTTCCTGCACTTCCTTTTATGGCCAGACTGTTGTGCATCATCCATGTGAGACAGGATGCAGTCTCAGAATTGTGATGTCATCATTTATTATTTAAAGGGCCTCTGTTCAGTATGCTTTGCCTTTGCGTTGTCTGAGACCTGTTTGTGAGAGTTCCTGTGAATTACTTGGCTGCCTGACGTCCTTCCTGGTTCCTGATCCCTGGCTTGTTCCTGACTCTGCTGTTCTCCTTGTTCCTGATTCCGGCTCGTCTATATATTCGCTTTGGCTCCTGACTCGGCTCGTCTGACTACCAGCTCTGGTTTTGACTCCTGGCTTGTTATTTGACTTGTGGACATTTTATAATTTTTTGCTATTAATAAAGGTGTGATTATTTTTGCACTTCTCGTCTCAGTCTGATTCCTGGCACCCTGACATTATGCAAAGGCCATGAATCCTGATGCTGCTAATTATCCACCTTTAAATTCCATCATTTCCAGGATGGATGTACAGGATCACCGCTTGGATCAATTTGCACTAGCCCTGCAAAACCCTGCTGACTCGCACTGCACATTTGGACCAAAGTGTCCCGCATGTTATGGCTGCTCCTGTTTCCGCTGCTGCACCTTTGCCTACCAGGAGCTTGTCCGGTTCTGCACCTCTACCTCAGCGATATGGAGGTGATCCTATTCAGTGCAGAGGGTTTTTGAACCAGGTGGGCATTTACTTTGAGATGCTACCTCAGGCGTTTCCCTCTGACAGAGCTAAGGTGGGATTTCTCATCTCGTTACTCTCTGACACAGCTCTTGCCTGGGCTAATCCCTTGTGGGAGACTAATAAACCTGTGATTTCAAATTACCCTTCGAAAGGAGGCCACAAATTCAGGGTATTTGATGTTCCGGCTCGCTCCTCCTCTGCTGCTAAACGACTCATGTCCATTCAGCAAGGTACAAGATCTGTTGCTCAGTATGCTATTGAGTTCCGTACGCTTGCCGCAGAGGTAGGTTGGAACAATGAAGCCCTTGTTGCCGCCTTCTTTCATGGGTTCTCTGATGCGAATAAAGACGAAGTTGCTGCCAGAGATTTACCAGAGGATCTCGAGGCATTGGTGTCTTTTTTGATCCTAATTGACATCAGACTCAGAGAGAGGCCCTCTTTCAAGGAGCGCTTGCGGAAGCCTCCTGTTCCGTTGTCTCCTACGTGTTCGTTCCCACCCATGCCTCCCTCTCTTCCCATGCCTCCTGGTTCCGAGTCACCAGGTACTGCTGAGCTGATGCAGTTGGGATTCACGCGTCTCTCCGCGGCGAAGAGGGCCTTTAGGAGGAGGGAGGGGCTCTGCCTCTATTGTGGGTTACAGGGCCACCTTTTGAAGTCTTGTCCTACACGGCCGGGAAACGCTCACACCTAAGGTCCTGTCGGGGGAAGACCTTGGGTGGTTTATCCTTGTCCCCGGAACCGCTTAAGGAGAAACCTTTGGTTACGGTTGTCCTTTCCTGGGTGGACTCCTCCATAGTCACTCAGGCTCTTGTTGACTCCGGTGCTGCTGGCTATTTCATTGACAGTGCTTTTGTATCAAAGCACTCCATTCCTGTTTTGCCTCGGTCCGTTCCGCTTGCTATTGAGGCCATTGATGGCAGGCACCTTCAGCCCACACTCGTTACTCACAAAACTGCTCCGTTGTCCATGGCTGTTGGGGATCTCCATTTTGAAACCCTCCAGTTCCAGGTGATAAACTATCAGCATTTTCCATTTGTTCTGGGTTATCCCTGGCTCCAAAAGCACAATCCCAGTCTCGACTGGCGCAGGTCCGAAATTTTGTTGTGGTCCCCGCAATGTATTTCCACTTGTCTTCGGAAACCAGTTAAAGTCTTGTGCACTTCTTCGGTATCTCCATTGCCAGAGGAGTACCGAGAGTCCCGAGACGTGTTTGACAAGGTGCGTGCCGGTACGTTGCCTCCTCACCGGTCTTACGATTGTGCCATAGACCTGCAACCCGGAGCCATTCCTCCTTGGGGCCGGGTGTACCCTCTGTCTGTTGCAGAGAATTGTGCTATGGAGGAGTATGTTGCTGATGCTCTGTCGTGGGGGATCATCCGCAAATCCTGCTCTCCTGCAGGGGCTGGCTTCTTCTTTGTGAAGAAAAAGGGTGGCGAGTTAAGACCATGTATCGATTATAGGGGTCTTAATCGTCTTACCATTAAGAATGCTTACCCTATTCCGCTCATTACGGAACTCTTTGACCGCCTCAAGGGAGCTACGGTCTTTACTAAACTTGATTTGAGAGGAGCGTACAATCTCGTTAGGATTAAGGAGGGTCACGAATGGAAAACAGCATTTAACACCAGGAGCGGGCATTATGAGTATCTTGTAATGCCCTTTGGCCCATGTAATGCTCCTGCTGTTTTTCAGGAATTTATTAATGATGTCCTACGATATATGTTGCAACAGTGTGTTGTGGTGTACTTAGATGACATCCTCATACACTCACCCACACTTGAGGCTCATCGTTCTGATGTTACACGGGTTCTTCAGAGACTACGTGAGAACGGCCTGTTTTGTAAACTTCAGAAATGTGAGTTCCATCAGACTCAAATAACCTTCCTAGGTTATGTTATCTCCGTTGCAGGGTTCTCCATGGATCCTGACAAGTTATCTGCAGTTCTGCAGTGGCCTCGCCCAGTTGGTCTTCGGTCTATTCAACGTTTTTTGGTGTTCGCCAATTACTATAGAAAGTTTATTAAAAACTTTTTTTCCTTGGTCAAACCTATCACAGACATGACCCGTAAAGAGAATGAGCCATTCCATTGGTCACCTACTGTCATTGAGGCCTTTGATAGTCTTAAGACTGCCTTTGCTGCCGCTTCAGTTCTGGCTCATCCTAACCCTGTCCTGCCTTTCGTTCTTGAGGTTGATGCGTCTGAGACTGGAGTAGGTGCCCTCTTGCCTCAACGTCCTACGCCTGACAGTTCCTTGCATCCGTATGGTTTCTTCTGTAAGAAATTGTCTCCAGCGGAGTGCAATTATGATATTGGCGACAGGGAATTACTGGCCATAATTTTGGCACTCAAGGAATGGAGGCATCTTCTCGAGGGTACTAGCGTGCCAGTGCTCATTCTTACTGACCACAAGAATTTAACTTATCTATCTGAAGCAAAAGATTTGTCGCCCCGACAGGCCAGATGGGCGCTATTTTTGTCTCGATTTAATTATGTGGTCTCCTACCTGCCTGGTAGTAAGAATGTTAGGGCTGATGCACTCTCTCGACAATTTTCGTCTCTGTCCAAGGAGGAGTCTGTACCTACTCCTGTTATACCTCCTGACCATATTTTGGCTACCATACGTACTAATTTGACTTCTCCCTTGGGGGAGGAGATCCTGGCTGCACAAACCAATGCACCGCCTGAGAAACCTAGTGGTAAGTGTTTTGTTCCTGAGAATCTTCGAACTAAACTTTTGCACACTTACCACTATCCTAAAGCCACAGGTCACCCAGGCAAGAACCAAATGATTTGGTCTGTCACTCGACAATTCTGGTGGCCAGGTCTTCGTTCTGATGTTGCTGCGTATGTTGCCTCCTGCTCAGTTTGTGCACAGAATAAGACTCCTCAATGTCTTCCTGTGGGTCTTCTTCAACCTATTGCTAATAGTGAGCGTCCTTGGACACATCTTTCCATGGACTTCATTGTCGAGCTCCCTGTTTCCAATGGCAATACTGTTATCCTTATGGTGGTTGACCGTTTTTCTAAATTTTCACATTGCATTCCCTTGATGAAGCTGCCTACCGCTCAGGAGCTTGCTTCAATTTTTGCCCGGGAGGTCTTCCGTTTACATGGGTTACCCAAACAGATAGTGTCGGACCGGCGTAGCCAGTTTGTCTCCAGATTTTGGCGTTACTTTTGTGCTCAAATGGGGATCCAGCTTTCCTTCTCCTCAGCATATCACCCTCAATCCAATGGGGCTGCGGAACGGTCTAATCAAGCTATGGAACAGTTCCTCCGTTGCTATGTCTCAGATCACCACAATAATTGGTCTGAACTGTTACCTTGGGAAGAGTTTGCTCGTAATAATGCTATTAATGCTTCCTCCAAGTTATCCCCGTTCATGGCGAATTATGGGTTTCAACCATCTTTGATGCCCGATTCATTCATGTCTCAGGGTATTCCGGCTTTGGAGGAGCATCTCCGACAACTCCGTTCCACGTGGGTGCAGATTCAGGATTGCCTTCATTGTTCTATGCAGCGCCAAAAGTTCCAGGCTGATCGTAGGCGTCTGCCCGCACCTTCCTACCAGGTTGGTGAGAGAGTTTGGCTGTCCTCCCGCAACTTGAACCTTCGTGTGCCTTCCAATAAATTGGCTCCCCTTTATGTTGGTCCTTTCGAATACTCCGACGGGTTAATCCTGTGGCCTACGCTCTTGACCTTCCTCCTGCTATGCGCATCTCCAATGTTTTTCATGTCTCCCTCTTGAAACCATTGGTCTGTAATCAGTTTACCACTGTGTTGCCTCGCCCCCATCCTATCTTTGTTGACAACCATGAGGAGTATGAGGTCAGCAGCATTATTGACTCTCGTATGTCCAGGGGCCGTGTACAGTATTTGGTTCACTGTAGGGGCTATGGTCCGGAGGAGCGTTCTTGGGTTCCCTCCTCTGATGTTCATGCTCCCGCCCTCCTCCGTGCCTTCCATGCCCGTTTCCCCAATAAGCCTTGGGTCCTCCCGCAGGGGAGGGGTCGTTGAGGGGAGGGTACTGTCAGAGTTTTTCCCTGTAGTGTTTGCCATGTGCTGCTGGCAGCCATTTTACTCACCTCTCTTCCTGACTTGGTGAATTGTGGGGGATGCTGATCACTTCCTGCACTGTTGTGCATCATCCATGTGAGACAGGATGCAGTCTCAGAATTGTGATGTCATCATTTATTATTTAAAAGGCCTCTGTTCCTTATGCTTTGGCCTTTGCGTTGTCTGAGACCTGTTTGTGAGAGTTCCTGTGAATTACCTGGCTGCCTGATGTCCTTCCTGGTTCCTGATCCCTGTCTTGTTCCTGACTCTGCTGTTCTCCTTGTTCCTGATTCCGGCTCGTCTGACTATTCGCTTTGGCTCCTGACTCGGCTCGTCTGACTACCAGCTCTGGCTTTGACTCCTGGATTGTTATTTGACTTGTGGACATTTTTTAATTTTTTGCTATTAACAAAGGTGTGATTATTTTTGCACTTCTCGTCTCAGTCTGATTCCTGGCACCCTGACAGACACAATTTGATATAAAACAATTGAAATGAAAGTGTTTATGTATTCGTCACAGCTGAATAACATACTATGTGTGACGAATACATAAACACTTTCAATTGTTTTATATCAAATTGTATGTCTTTGTGTCCTTGATATATGACTTGATGCGTATTTTAGTTTATATATGATTTGATCTGTATTCTTAAAAAATATTTTATATATCACCTGTTAGGTCTTTGTATACTGAGGTTACCATACCAACTAACCATTAACTAACACACACAGGTGTTGGTTTTTAATGTATTAATTGTTTGACCTATCAGATCATTGTGCACTTTCCATTTCCTGTTATATAGCAAGTGTGCTATAATGTTGTTTTATAGCCTGATGAAACAGCCCATAGGTGGCTGAGAAACGCGTCTCTTTTTAAAATAAAGTTTTTTAATATACACTTGCTGCTGCATGGTTCTTGTCATCGTATATGATTTCTGCTGGCCATTCGGGCACCTTTGTTTGGGATAGCTGTTGTCCTGCTTTTTGGTGTTACAGTCCACTGGGCGGCTGACAGATCCCGGTTCGCTGGTATTGCACCTGGAGGTGCTTTGTTTCCTGTTAGTGCAACTTATCAGTCACATACCTTTTTGGTCCAAACGTTATTGGGCTATGTATGTGTGTTTCCTTTGTCCTTCCAGGCACTAACCAACAGGCTCTCCAAAGGACTCTCTGGATTTGTGCTGGTGGCGATCAGTGAGCTGGACCACTGCTTAGTTCCAGTCTGCTCCAATAGCAAAATATGGGTGCGCCCTGTTTGTGAGTATACTCCATCTCTTGTTTTTGTTTATTACATGTTCTGGCATTACTAGGCCATGTTGGCGCCTCTGTTCCTTTCTTTTTCTTTAGTTAAATAAACAGAATTAATTCAGAGGATATATAAAAAATGCATACATAAATAAATAACATATACTTATGTGAATATATTGTAACGGACTTGACGTTGTGCTGTAATGATCTTAAGTTGTACATGATTTCAGCACATTACTTATATTTAGCCGTTTCGAGAATTTGCATCCTTGGAGGGGTCCTATCTTGTTCTCCCTGGCTATACTGTTAAGTGCTTTTACTCCAGTATTACACTTGCGCTATAATCATTTATGCACTGTGAGGCAATCTATTACTCTGCATTGTTCAACATACCCAGACAACTTCTGATACTGCAGTTTCTGAACCAAACCGCAATGGGCACACTAACTATACCATTGGGGAGTTCCCTCACATATATATACCTATGGCAATTACAATAATACAGCCTAGACAGGCACAATATCACATTTGACAGTCTATGGTATTTATTCCTTACTATGGAATATAATTAGATAGATAGTGTTAGACTCAGTAGCAGGAGTGGTTTTCTTACCCTCATAACCCAGTGATTCGGTACCTACTGACAGTCTATGTAATGTAGTAGTGTATGTGTCAGGGTTATTTCCTATGCTCATGGTTAACCTGTGACCTATATTTACACCTTACTTGTTTATAGTAATAACATGATTCAGAAGTATAGGTGGTCTTGCCCTTGTGTTTTTATATTATTTCTTTTTATTAGATTAATTAATAAAAGTTAAGTTTAAAAAAAACCCACACACTACGGATGCTCTCTACGTTAATTTCTCCACTTATGATATTGTACTCAATTTATGTTGTTGAGTGCTATATATGTACACACTTCCCAGTAGCCCAGTCTCTCTTTGTGTACAACACCCGCCTTATATATTACCTTGACAATGTCCTACCACTATAAATAGTAACATTGGACTCAAATTCACACTATTCTAGGCAACAACATATGTAGTGCTATCGTTGTTTCTTTTTTCTCTCTCACATAAATATGTAGGTCACGTGAAGTGTGCACAAATGTTTTTTTATTGGTAATAAATCTTGTCTCACCCCCTCCCGACAATTACTATATAATGTATGGAACCATTTAAAACTTTTTAAAAGTCTCAAGCTAAAAAGCCATTATAGTGATTTTTTAGAACATGTAGTTTTACCACTATCAACCCTGCAAATCTATGTGTTTAACTTCTGCAAAGGGGTTAAACACATACTTAAAGTACCAAATGGAAGCTACAAATAACTGCTGGTCCCAAGAGGAAATTGCTGCTTAGCTAGTTTCACTGCTGGGGCAGTTCTCTGTGGCTCCCGAGTGGTACTTTACATTTGCAGAGTTAATCAAAAAGATTTGCAGGGTGGATTCTTAGAAAATTACATGCTCTAATAGATTACAGAATATAATTTTTTCACTATAATGTCCCTTATTTGTTACATCTGGTTGCTACAAAGCGTAGATATATTTGCTGAAAACAATTTAAAATGCAGTATGGCTGTCATATATAATGTGTATTAAAGACAAAAATAAATTGTCCTCAGATGCAGTGCTTACTTTTCTCTGAAACACAAGTCCAAATTCACGCAGATGTTGTAAGAATGTCAATAAAGAGTCGCTCATTCCTTCCACAGAGTAATCCTTTCTTGCCAACCAAAAAGAAAAGAGTATAAAACAAATAAATAGTTTAATCTTCACCTAACCATATCCTAATCGAAATTAAGTTTTCATATTAGATGCAATTATAAATACAAATCATTTTACCACCATACCCTACAGTTCAAGTAAACCATGTAGTAACATTTTAGAATTTCCTTCGCTAAACCTTAGGTGTCAACATCTACCAATAGGCATATTGCAATTCCTTACCTCTGGCATATGATGTTAATACAAAAATCCACAAGAGAAATGTCAATTGAACGATATTGCATTTTACCTTTCCCAAAGTTGAGAAGCTTAGCTGGAACATGAATGAAAGGATCTCCACCAGAATCATTCCACGAGACTATAAAAGGAGAAAAACAATTAAAATAAATTAACAAAAAAAATTAACATTTACGTGTTATCTATGACACAGATAAAGCATAATATCCATGGAGTAATTTATTACTTCTGAAATACTAATTTTATTATATCAGTATCTAATTTTTATATCAGTATCTGTGCAACTTATTCTTTAAAAGTAGGGTCTCATACATGCAGCTAAATTAGAAAAATGAGACAAAAAACATAGATCCCATTAGGGTTTTCAAGAGCAGTATACCTAAAGATTCTTACTGTTTTATTGTAAACTGCATTACAGTATCTTTTAGGTTTTTTAAACCAATGTGCACAGAAAATATGCTTGTTTATATGAGTATGAGTATTTTAATTCCTGTCAATTTAAATAAGATATATTAAAGTGTACGGTCACTGTCTCTGAATATGTGAATTTGCAGTAGTAGTATAAAGTCCTTAATGCACAAAAGTCTGATTAAATAAAAAGATTACAAGCAGTTAATGCAGCTGAACAACATTCTTGTACCCAGGAGCTAATGAAGACAAGATTAGATGTTTCAAAGGGTTGTAAAGGTGTTTAGAGGAATACCTGGTGGTAAAGGGACAGTCTAGTCAAAAATAAACTTTCATGATTCAGATAGGGTATACAATTTTAAACAACTTTCCAATTTCCTTTCATCACATTTGCTTTGTACTCTTGGTATTCCTAGTTGAAAGCTAAACCTAGGTAAGCTCATATGCTAATTTCTAAGCCCTTGAAGGCCGCATCTTATCTCAGTGTATTTTGACATTTTTTTACAACTAGACAGCGAGAGTTTTTGTGTGCCATATCGAAACCGTTGTGCTCACTCCTGTGGAGTTATTTATTAGTCAGCACTGATTGGCTAAAATGCAAGTCTGTCAAAAGAACTGAAATAAGGGGGCAGTCTGCAGAAGTTTAGTTACAAGGTAACCACAGAGGTAAAAAGTGTATTACTATAACAGTGTTAGTTATGTAAACTGGGGAATGTGTAATAAAGGGATTATCTATCTTTTTAAACCATAACAATTCCCTTTAACACTGATTAAAACACAAGGGTCAAGCACCACTAATTGATAAACAACACAGATCGATAAGACAATCGGCTAGATTACGAGTTTTGCGGTAAGAGCTGCTTGGTACTAACTTGCAAGTTATTGTCACCGCTCACCTCCCTACAGCGCTGGTATTACAGGTTTGCAAAAACCCGGTGTTAGCAGGCAATATTGCAGCGTAAAGCAAAATTGAGCTCCATACCGCACTCCAATACCAGCGCTGCGGTGAGCTGGTTTTACGCGCTCATGCACGATTTCCCCATAGACATCAATGGGGAGAGCCGGCTGAAAAAAAGGCTAACACCTGGAATAAAGGAGCGTAAAGCTCCGTAACGCAGCCCCATTGATTCCTATGGGGAAACTAAATTTATGTTTACACCTAACACCCTAACATAAACACCCCTAATCTGCTGCCCCTGACATACTTATTAAACTCTAATCTTCCGCCCCCAATGTCGCCGCCACCGACCTACATTTATTAACCCCTAATCTGCCGTCCCCAATGTCGCTGCCACCCACCTACACTTATTAACCCCTAATCTGCCGCCACCAATGTCGCCACCACCTACATTACATTTATTAACCCTTAATCTTCCGCCCCCGACACCTACATTACACTTATTAACCCCTAATCTGCCGCCCCCTACCTACATTTATTAACCCCTAATCTTCCGTCCCCAACGTCGCCGCCACTATACTAAAGTTATTAACCCCTAAGTCTAACCCCCACTAACTTTAATGTAATTAAAATAAATTAAAATAAATCTAAATAAAACCTACTATGAATAACTAATAATTCCTATTTAAAACTAAATACTTACCTCTAAAATAAATAAAATAAACCCTAACATAGCTACAATATAGCCAATAGTTACATTGTATCCATCTTAGGTTTTATTTTTATTTCACAGTTAAGTTTGTATTTATTTTAACTAGGTACACTAGTTAGTAAATAGTTATTAAACTATTTACTAACTAGCTGAAATAAATACAAATTTACCTGTAAAATAAAACCTAACCTGAGTTACTCTAACACCTAACCTTACACTACAATTAAATATTAATTTAAATACAATTAACTAAATTACAAAAAACCCCCACTAAATTACACAAAATAAAAAAGAAATTATCAAATCTTTAAACTAATTACACCTAATCTAATAGCCCTATCAAAATAAAAAAGCCCCCCCAAAATAAATAAAAAACCCCTAGCCTAAACTAAACTGCCAATAGCCCTTAAAAGGGCCTTTTGCGGGGCATTGCCCCAAAGAAATCAGCTCTTTTACCTGTAAAAAAAAATACAAACAACCCCCCAACAGTAAAACCCACCACCCACACAACCAAACCCCCAAATAAAATCCTAACTAAAAAAACCTAAGCTCCCCATTGCCCTGAAAAGGGAATTGCACTTAAAAGGGCATTTGGCTCTTTTTCCGCCCAAACCCTAAGCTAAAAATAAAACCCACTTAATAAACCACTAATAAAACCTAACACTGACCCCCAAAGATCCACTTACAGTGTTTGAAGACCCGACATCCATCATCAACGAAGCGGGGAGAAGTATTCATCCAAGCGGCAAGAAGTCCACAACGAAGCCGGGAGAAGTCTTCATCAAAGTGGCAAGAAGTGGTCCTCCAGACGGGCAGAAGTCTTCATCCAGACGGCATCTTCTATCTTTATCCATCCGGCACGGAGCGGCTCCATCTTCAAGACATCCGGCGCGGAGCATCCTCTTCTTTCCACGGCTCTTCTCGAATGAAGGTTCCTTTAAGTGACGTCATCCAAGATGGCGTCCCTTGAATTCCGAATGGCTGATTGAATTCTATCAGCCAATCGGAATTAAAGGTGAAAAAATCCTATTGGCTGATGCAATCAGCCAATAGGATTGAGTTTCAATCCTATTGGCTGATCCAAGCTGATCCTATTGGCTGATTCAAGCACAATCCTATTGGCTGATTGCATCAGCCAATAGGATTTTTTCACCTTTAATTCCAATTGGCTGATAGAATTCTATCAGCCAATCGGAATTCAAGAGACCCCATCTTGGATGATGTCACTTAAAGGAACCTTCATTCGAGAAGAGCCGTGGAAAGAAGAGGATGCTCCGTGCCGGATGTCTTGAAGATGGAGCCGCTCCACGCCGGATGGATGAAGATAGAAGATGCCGTCTGAAGACTTCTGCCCGTCTGGAGGACCACTTCTTGCCACTTGGATGAAGACTTCTCCCAGCTTCGTTGAGGACTTCTCAACAAAGTCTTCAAAAACTGTAAGTGGAACTTCGGGGGTTTAGTGTTAGGTTTTTTTAAGGGTTTATTGGGTGGGTTTTATTTTTAGCTAAGGGTTTGGGCGAAAAAAGAGCTAAATGCCCTTTTAAGGGCAATGCCCATACAAATGCCCTTTTCAGGGCAATGGGGAGCTTAGGTTTTTTTAGTTAGGATTTTATTTGGGGGGTTTGGTTGTTTGGGTGGTGGGTTGTTTGTATTTTTTTTACAGGTAAAAGAGCTGATTTCTTTGGGGCAATGCCCCGCAAAAGGCCCTTTTAAGGGCTATTGGCAGTTTAGTTTAGGCTAGGTTTTTTTTTTTTTTGGGGGGGGGGGTCTTTTTATTTTGATAGGGCTATTAGATTAGGTGTAATTAGTTTAAAGATTTGATAATTTCTTTATTATTTTGTGTAATTTAGTTTTTTTTTTGTAATTTAGTTAATTGTATTAAATAAATGTAATTTATTTAATTGTAGTCTAAGGTTAGGTTTTAGTGTAACTCAGGTTAGGTTTTATTTTACAGGTAAATTTGTATTTATTTTAGCTAGGTAGTAAATAGTTAATAACTATTTACTAACTATTCTACCTAGTTAAAATAAATACAAACTTAGCTGGGAAATAAAACCTAAGAGATAAAATGTAACTATTAGTTATATTGTAGCTAACTTAGGGTTTATTTTACAGGTAAGTATTTAGTTTTAAATAGGAATTATTTAGTTATTAATAGAAGGTTTTATTTAGATTTATTTTAATTACATTAAAGTTAGTGGGTGTTAGGGTAAGACTTAGGGTTTAATAACTTTAGTATAGTGGTGGCGACGTTGGGGCAGCAGATTAGGGGTTAATAATATTTAACTAGTGTTTGCGATGCAGGAGTGCAGCGGTTTAGGGGTTAATATGTTTATTATAGTGGCGGCGATGTCCGGAGCGGCAGATTAGGGGTTAATAATTTTATTTTAGTGTTTGCGATGCGGGGGGGCCTCGGTTTAGGGGTTAATAGGTAGTTTATGGGTTAGTGTACTTTTTAGCATTTTTATTATGAGTTTTATGTTACGGCGTTGTAGCACAAAACCCATAACTACTGACTTTCAGTTTATGGTATGGATCTTGACGGTATAGGCTGTACCGCTCACTTTTTGGCCTCCCAGGCAGACTCGTAATACCGGCGCTGTGGAAGTCCCATTGAAAAAGGCCTTTTTGAAAGCTGCGGTAGTTACGTTGCGTTACGCCCAAAAAAGTGTGCGGTGCAGCTAAACCTGCAAAACTCGCAATACCAGCGGTAGTGAAAAAAACCCGTAACGCTGCTTTTTCACTCATACCGCTAAACTCGTAATCTAGCCGATAGTCATGCTGCTGTGAAAGACAAAAATATGCCTCACCTCGGCTGTTTTTAGATACTGAAGCATAAAATACCAGAGTTGAGAAGCTGTGTCTAAAAGCAAAAACTGGAAGCCAGCCGATGAAATGCAGGGAGCTTCGCCAGATTCACTACAGAGAATAGGGCAAAACATTGATTAGAAAATAAATTCTGTAGCTATGTATATTGAAATACACACACACATACTTCTTTAACATTTAACATTTGTCCCAAAACATTACACTTTTGTAAATAAAATATTCTTTACATTTGTGTGTTGTGTTTTTATTTCCAAATATATCAGGCTCAAAATAGCAGAATGCAGTAGACTGTGCCTATGTCCGGGCTTTTTTTTAATGATCGAATAAAGAAGGCTAGATTAAAACACGACTAATATATACCACATAATTATATGAGTTACATTTGATAAGGAATTCAAATAATACTGCATAAAGTAGATTCTCTTTCACCTTTTCATAAGACCAGCTTGAATAAGGAGCTGTGCCAAGTCCTGGCTGACAGCAGCACTTGGAGAACCAACCATGAAGTGCAGAATAACCTGGAAGTAGCAGAAGAAAAAAAATATATTACACACTACTTTATAGATACAGAGGCAGTCTGTAACAGAGCGTAATAGTGTAATTTAACTTAAAGGAATATTGTATTTATAGATAAATATCATTCCAACTAAAAGAGAATATTTCAAAATGTATAAAATATGTTTTTACTCTGAATAAAGCAGCTTTTTTCCGTGGTAATTATGCCTATCAGCCAGTGAGCAATATATACCTAGGCATGATTTGTACACAAACATTAACTGCTTGTAAGTTTCACTTTAAATATAAACAACTTTTACTCTAAGGGACAGTCTACTACAGAATTTATATTGTTTAAAAATATAGATAATCCCTTTATTACCCATTCCAAAGATTTGCATAACCAACACGGTTACATTAATATACTTGTTACCTCTGTGACTACCTTGTATCTAAGCCTGTGCAGACTGCCCCCTATTTCAGTTCTTTTGACAGACTTGCATTTTAGCCAATCAGTGCGGACTCATAAATAACTCCACGGGAGTGAGCACAATGTTAGAGGCGGCCTTTAAGGGCTTAGAAATTTCATATGAGCCTACCTAGGTTTAGCTTTCAACAAAGAATACAAAGAGAACAAATCAAATTTGATGATAAAAGTAAAAATGGAAAAGATGTTTAAAATTGCATGCCCTATCTGAATCATGAAAGTTTAATTTTGACTAGACTGTCCCTTTAAACATGTTAAAAAAAAGTCTGCTGATTTTTCATATACATGGGAAAAAGGGCACACTATGTCTCTTTAGAGCAAAAACAGTGATTTAATTAAAAAGGACAAGATAGTAGAATAATAAAATACTCTAAATTCTACACATATTTTATGACTGCACAAATGTTTGTAGATTAACCTTTGCAAAGGGATTAATTGCTTAGCTAAAGTCACACACTGGGAGAAGCACTGAACATGTCTTGATAAGGACACGGCCAGTGATCCAATCAAGACAGAATCAGCAGCTAGAGGTTATACAAATAGTTTACCTGTGAGCTTCTGTGCGGTATTATAATGCTCTAGTAAACGCAGCATACTAGTAATGCAAAAACATGTTCAGTAAAGTAAAAATATCAATTTAAAAAAAATATATGATAAATCATTTTGGATTAATAAGATTAAAGGGACACTCAGGTTAAATTAAATTTTCATGATTCAGATACAGCATTTAATTTTAAACAACTTTCGAATTAACTTCCATTAAAAAAAAATGTGCACAGTCTTTTATATTTACAATTTTTGAGTCACCAGGTCCTACTGAGCATGTGCAAGAATTCACAGACTATACGTATATGCATTTGTGATTGGCTGATTACTATTACATGGTACAAGGGGAGTGGAAATATACATAACTTTGAAATTTGTTATAAAAAAATCTGCTACTCATTTGAAGTTCAGACTAAGTGCTATTGCATTGTCTTGTTATCTTGCATTTGTTGATTATGCAAATCTAATGTGTTGACATAGTCCTTTAATCAAATTTAAGGTTTTTAACAGAAATAGAACACTATAAGACTATAAAAAGTAGAAGGCAGCACCTCCCATCTCTCCTCTGCATATTTATCCAATGACAGCACATCTTTTCCATGTTTATCAGGTCCCAGCAGGCTACCGTCATCAGCCCAAGCTTTTCCCCTAAAAAACAACAAACGAAAAAGAAACAAGTGAAAAACAGAAACATTAACATGACATCACAATAATACAGGAAAAGATTGCTTGTGTAGCCCTGCCCCCACAGACCCAGTTGTGCAAGCTCTAATTAAATCATGAAAAATGTAATAGAGAGGTTATTAAAAAAAAGTGTGTCTAAGATTTGAAAGACTGGTAGTCACGACACCTATCCTTTATTTACCCCCTTTGTGGAGGAATAATAGTGTTCACATGCCAATGTAAACACCATCAGTAAAAATGAAATCATGCGATTGTCGATACGACCGCGTGATTTCATGGCTGGAATCGAATCATGGGGGACTGCCTACGCTGCTGGGCATGCCCCCCCAGGTCGATCCTTATCTTTGTCAAAGGGGGAAGATATAGGATGCTTTATATGGTAGGACTTTCCATGCTGTCCTAACAGTGTTGAAGCCCAGCGCTGTTAGGACGTTCCATGCCATCCTAGCGGCGTAAAGGGGTTAATAAAAAAAAACGGCAAACAAAAGCTGTAAGAAGCTTATTGGATTAAATACCAAAGAATACCTATTTGCTGTTAGATTTGCCAATTAACCAGGCTACAATCATCAGTGAATGCTTTAACTTACCCACCAAGTAGAGCTATTCTAAGATTTTCTCTGAAAATCGGGTTTAAGATTAATCCTTGTAGCCCACCAGGGAGTTGCTGCATATGCCAGAGACGCAGTCCTGTTAAAACCTGAGTGTTCTCTTCATGTTCTCTGATGAAAAAAAAATAATAGTAAATCTAATGAGTGTTCTTAAACTAGTGAAAACACAGCTGGTTACATATACATACTATCACACATTTCTATAATATATGTCACCTGTAAACATCACACTAAACCATACCCAATACAAGATACATTTAAAGCATAGGTACTGAACCACTACACTAATGTGTCATAAGAACTTTGCAAGTGTACCTTGAGCCGTTTGGATAGTTAGATATTGCTCATTAAAATGATGCATGTATAGTAAGATCAATTGAACAATTTATGAAAGCAATGCAACCATCATCAATATAAACATAGGGCTAAATCACAGGCAAGTTGCTAAAATTGAACCACTATACAAAATTTAGATATTTTATGTAGCGGCCACATTTTAGCTACTTTTGCCTCTTGAAACCACCACCTATCCGGAAAATATAGTATTCTCTATAGAAATGTTATGTAAACAACAGGCAGCAATCAAGTTCCCAGTGCGGAGTGCAAGAGATAGAGCAATTAAGAGGAGAAATGTTATTACTTAAATAGTGCAGAATTATATAACACTATCTTAGCGCTAACTTTATACATCAAAATATTGCTGCAATATTTTATTATAATTTACAATTTTTCAGACCACCGCTCCTTCCCTACTGAGCGGGTCTGTTAAGTAAAATTAGGACGTCTGCTATTTCTGCAGGCTCAGCCCAGTTATGTGGGCATGTTTTTAAGAATAATGGATTGAGGCTTTAAATTCGCAAAAACAGCTATTTTGTCTAAAAGAAAAACTTATCAAAACTAAAGGCGTGATTTCCCATAAATTTTATACTTTGCAGCTACTACAACAAGCAATCGGGAACACATTAAGGGGAAACCAATTTCCTAACAATCTTTGTCATTGCCGTCTCTATTTGAAGTATATTCCTAGAGCCAACCACCCCTTCTGTAAAGAAAAGATTCAGGAAATGATGAACCTCCTTCACTCCAGCCTTAGATCATGACCCCTTGTTCTAGTGTAGCTCTTTCAGAAAAATTATTTTATTACCTAGTTTATTAACTCTCTTAAAGAGAAATTAAACACTTTTGGACCTGTGTACTAAGCAGGGGAGGCTGCTTTACGTTTTGTGCAAGCCTGCTTACTGCAAGTTACAAAGTTGCAATCATACAACTGCTACTTTTTAACCTCAGAGGTGGCTGAAATAAATCACCCTGAACTGGCTGGTGTGCTGTGATTTACAGGTCACACGAAAAAATTGTGCAAGACAGACAGGTCCCAAAGTTGGGAATCTTGTTCATCCGTTCCTTAATACATGGGGCCCTTAAAATTTTTAATATAAAATGTTTAATTATATGTAGTAAAAAACATTGCAAGAAATTGTCATCATTTAATTTTGTCCCCTTTTCTTGTAATTTAGAAATGCCCACTCCAGACATAATGCTGCTATATTCCACACAGCCATTGGTTGTACACTCTAGTCAAGTCATGTATAGCTGTTCCTAATTGGCTTCAGAAGAGTAGGAAACCTAGGTTACAAAATGGTGGAGCCCTTTTTTTAAGGCCAAACATTTACACTTTATGATTTCAAAATGTAAATAACTATTTTAATAAAAAAAAAAAATCTGCATATTATGTTGAGGATAATCTTTGCTTGGAATATGTCAATGGAACATCTATCTCCTCTATCTCCCTTTTCTACTCATATTAAAGTTATGGAATCTTTCCGAGCACACTTTATAAACTGTGAACTCATCTCAGTAGCCTTTCTTTAAACAAGTTTTAGTTAATTTGCTTGTACCTGTACAACAGATTAAGAAAGTTTGTGGATTATTGAGCAATAAGAAAAAAAAAGAATTATAGTGACTGTTCTCTGTGTTTAGGATTGATCTATTTTTGTTTCATATTAATAAATTCACATCATTGTGTACTCTTATGTGGCACCTCTGGATATTTTGGCCTCTGATGTAATTATATATATATATATATATATATATATATATGTGACTTACTTGTGATTTTCCTTTTTTACCCACAGTGCAACTGCTGCTTGTGGTAGAGGTTGCTCGAGGAAGAGCATGCGCATTACATAATTCTTAGCTAGCCCAGGAAGCTCTCTGTAAATAAAGGGGAAAATTATAAAACCACACACACCAGTCAGTTTTTGCATCATCAGTACAGATTTGTGTCTCACAGATGGAGAAAACAAACACAGTAATACTAAGAAAACGTAGCATAATTTCTTCATATACAATACTTTGAAAAAGAAACGTCACTTGTATATTGGATGCTTAAAAGGGCCACAATAGTTCAACAATGACATGCTCTAATTTGTTATCAAAGGGGTTAATCACACAGTAGTATTAGTATGGCTCAGGATCCGCAGAGCACTGCTGGTCCTGAGCGTAAACTTCAGCTGATTCAATCAGAAGCACTAGTCACACGACTCAGCTATGTAACTAATGCAGCTGAATGGATCAGCAGCTGTTTCTGCACTGGACCAACAGCGCTCTATGGGTCCCGAGTGGTAATTCTACTGTATGTTTAATCCTTTTGCAGGGGTTAAAAGCACAGTAAAGTGTAGGGCCTGTCTGCACCTGTGTCCCTTTATAGTTATTCTGCTTGTGCATTTCTCCTGACAAGTTCATGTTCTGCTCACTATATATTTGTACTCTTAAAGGGACACTGTACTCAAATTTTTTCTTTCGTGATTCAGATTGAGCATGAAATTTTAAGCAACTTTCTAATTTACTCCTATTATCAAATTTTCTTCATTCTCTTTGTATCTTTATTTGAAATGCACGAATGTAAGTTTAGATGCCAGCCCATTTTTTGTGAACAACCTGGGTTGTCCTTGCTGATTGGTGGATAAATTCATCCACCAATAAAAAAGTGCTGTCCAGAGTACTGAAACCAAAAAAAAGCTTAGATGCCTTCTTTTTTAAATAAAGATAGCAAGAGAATGAAGAAAAATTGATAATAGGAGCAAATTAGAAAGTTGCTTAAAATTGCATGCTCTTTCTGAATTACAAAAGAAAAAATTTGGGTTCAGTGTCCCTTTAACTTTTTTCAAATTTGCCTAACATGACAGTTGCCATCCAGCTACACAATCTGAAAATGTGACGTATAATAAAGTATTTGCTGGCTAGGCAACAATTGTGTAATGCCGTACTTACCTGAACACAGCTAAACAAGTTGCAGGATGGTTGTATAGTTGATCTAGAATGGTGGGACTCAACTCCTGGAGGAACTCATGTAGATTTTTACACTTCAGATGTACACGCTGGAGCTTCATCCTGGAGTCAAAGAACCATACAACTTTTTATTAAAAAGAAAGGACAATATGATTATAAGTACAAGTCAGATTCATTTTGTTATACTGCTATTGTTTTGCTATAGATTGTGAGATAGGAAGCCTGAGCCTATGAAGGAACTGGAGAACCAGTGGTTTTCATTGGGGCACCATATTTTTTATACAGTTACTGCAAGAGATATGCATGAATGTGAGGCTGCCATTTGTTTGTATCAGTCAATGCGTAGCAGAAGTTTGGTCTCATAGTTTGTTTTGAAGTGTGTCGGCATGCAGACAAGAATTTACAGATAAGTATTAGAGTATTATCAAGGGTTGATAGATAAACACTTTCATTAACAAAAACAGATTCAGGTACAATATATAATTGTATACATTATTTTCAGGTACAATATAATTATATTCATTATTTTTTGTGTAACTTGATAATTATCTATCCTTCAGACAGTGTGCATTTTGTCTTATTTGAACATTGAAGAATCCATAAAAAAAGGTTTGAACATAACCTGATGGAAAGTTCCAGATAAGGAAATAAAAAGCAAGTTTACTATGGCCATGTAATTGTTTAAACACATTTTAGAATACCATCATTTATATGCAATAAAGTATGTTCTTCATGTCCTTTTGAAGAGACATGGAAATACTGCATTAAAGGGACAGTCTACACCAGAATTTTTATTGTTTAAAAAGATAGATTATCCCTTTATTACCCATTGCCCAGTTTTGCATAACCAACACGGTTATATTAATGTATTTTTTACCTCTGTGATTACCTTTTATCTTAGCCTCTGCAGATTGCCCCCTTATTTCAGTTCTTTTGACAGACTTGCATTTTAGTCAATCAGTGCTGGCTCTGAGGTAACTACACAGGAGTGAGCACAATGTTATCTATAAGGCACATATGAACTAGCGCTGTCTAGCTGTAAAAAAATGCACTGAGATAAGTAAGAGGCGACCTTCAAGGACTTATAAATTAGCATATAAGCCTAAATAGGTTTAGCTTTCAACAAAGAATACCAAGAGAACAAAGCAAATTTGATGATAAAAGTAAATTGGAAAGTTGTTTAAAATTGCATGCCCTATCTGAATCATGAAAGTTTAATTTTGAGTAGACTGTCCCTTTAACATTAAAGTGGCAAGACAGTCAAGATTACACTTTCATAGTTCAGATAGAAGATGCCACTATAAGAGATTTCTCATTTTATTTCTTTTATCAAATTTACTTTGTTCTCTTGGTAGCAATTAATGAAAACAATACCTAAATAGGCTCAGAAGCATCAATGCACTCCTAGGAGCTAGCTGGTGATTTGCTATGCTCATATTGGCTTACCAGATATGTTCAGCTAGTTCCAGTAGTGCATTGCTGCTCTGTAGGAGACATAATATATGTAGGCAAAAGTGTTAGAGCATTTTTTGTCCATTTAATGTCACTTCCATTCCAGCACCAACACTGTGAATATTATTTTGCACAATAAATACTACAATTAAATGTTAAGTTACTTCCCTTGTTCCCTCTATTCTAGAAATTATAATCCACTGTATTTGATTTATAATTTTATTTATTTTTAAGTATGCATGGGTGTTACGGAAAAAAACTTTTTTGCCCTCAGTAAAACAGGCAAAAGCTTTCTTGCCCTTATTAAAACAGAATGTGTGTCGCAGAACCAGGTCACTGTCTAAAAGACTAAAGCCACTCTTTACACAAACAGAGGTTTAGCTAGGTAAGCTCAGAAGCAGCAAATAACCTAGGTTCTAGCTGCTGATTGGTGGCTGAATATATATATATATATATATATATATATATATACACACACACACATACATACCGATTATACATCAAAATATTGCTGCAATATTTTATTATAATTTACAAATTTTCAGACCGCCGCTCCTTGCTCTACTGAGCGGGTCTGTTAAGTAAAATTAGGACGTCTGCTATTTCTGCAGGCTCAGCCCAGTTATGTGGACATGTTTTTAGGAATAATGGATTGAGACTTTTAATTAGCAAAATCAGCTATTTTGTCTAAAAGAAAAACTTATCAAAACTAAAGGCGTGATTTCCCATAAATTTTATACTTTGCAGCTACTACAACAAGCATTTGGGAACAAATTAAGGGGAAACCAATTTCCTAACAATCTTTGTCCTTGCCATCTCTATTTGAAGTATATTCCTAGAGCCAACCAACTTTTCTGTAAAGAAAATATTCAGGAAATGATGAACCTCCTTCACTCCAGCTTTAGATCATGACCCCTTGTTTTAGTGTAGCTCTTTCAGAAAAATGATTTTATTACCTAGTTTATTAACTCTCTAAAAGAGAAATTAAGCACTTTTGGCCCTGTGTACTAAGCAGGGGAAGCTGCTTTACATTTTGTGCAAGCCTGCTTACTGCAAGTTACAAAGTCATACAACTGCTACTTTTTAACCTCAGAGGTGGCTGAAATAAATCACCCTGAACTGGCTGGTGTGCTATGATTTACAGGTCACACAAAAAACTTGTGCAAGACAGACAGGTCCCAAAGGCCCTTAGAGATTTTCATATAAAATGTTTAATTATACGTAGTACAAAACATTGCAAGAAGTGTCATTTAATTTTGTCCCCTTTTCTTGTAATTTATAAATGCACACTCCAGACATAATGCTGCTATATTCCATACAGTCATTGGTTGTACACTCTGGTCAAGTCGTTTACAGCTGCTCCTAATTGGCTTCAGAAGAGAAGGAAACCTAAGTTACAAAACGGTGGAGCCCTTTATTTTAAGGCCAAACATTTACACTTTATGATTTTAAAATTTAAATAACTAATTTAAAAAAATAAATCTGTATATTATGGCGAGGATAAATCTTTGCTTGGAATATGTCATTGGAACATCTCTCTCCATATTCTACTCGTATTAAAGTTATCAAATCTTTCCTAGCACACTTTATAAACTGTGAACTCATCTCAGTAGCCTTTCTTTAAACAATTTTTAGTTAATTTGCTTGTACCTGTACAAAAGAAAGTTTGTGGATTATCGAGCAATAAAAAAAAAAGATTTATAGTGACTGTTCTCTGTGTTTAGGATTGCTCTATTTTTGTTTCATATTAATAAATTCACATAATTTTGTACTCTTCTGTGGCACCTCTGGATATACCAAGAGAATGAAACTGGAAAGTTGTTTAAAATTGTATGTTCTACCTAAATCATGAAAGAATTTTGGGTTTGATGTCCCTTTAAGTATAACTCAGAGGAGAAGAAAGGCGATTAACCCCTTCTGCCATATGGATGTAGATCTACGTCAAGTGCCAACCGAGAACTTGCTATCCCTGGGCTTCTAGCATCTGCCTTCCTATGGTAATATAGCACGATCGGTGCTCCATTACCATATGAAGGCAGATTGACAGATTTCGATTTCCGTTGGTGCCAATGGGAGTGGAGGGACAGAGGTGGAGAAGAAAGGAGTGGGAGGGGCCCTAGACCAGTGTTTCTCAACTCCAGCCCTTATTTTCATTATATCTTAACTAGAGAACAGGTTTGTGTAAAAAAATAAAGTTTTTTTTTAATTAATGGGTTGTCTTCTTTAAAATAAATTATATATATATATACTAAAACTTATCTGGTACTTTGGTAAAGTTTTCCCTGAAATTCCCAGCAGAGAAGGGGTTAAGCTGCATCACCTAACCAGCCGCACTACTCGCTTAAATTGTAGCTAACCAGCCCTGGCTACTGCAGCCCACCAGGAAATCGCTTGATGTCCTGGTAGGCCAATCCAGCCGTGGGCAGGTTCCGCTAAGGAACCCTTTGCGGGGGTTAAACACACCGTAGAGAAGGGTCAATAGCTGTAAAATAACATGCTCTAAAGGATTAGAGCACATCATTATTTTTTTTTTACTATTATGGCCCTTTAAATCGTTTACACTGAATTAAATTGAGTTTAATGCACCTATAAGCATTAGGAGAGTGTGTGTTGCCCCATCTGGGGGAAATGAATGTGAGAAGGACAAGAGGGTACAAGAGAAATAACCATAGAGATAACTTTACATTTCATTTTCAAGGGAAAAAAAAACCCACCCTTCACACTGCCAGTGCTGAAATGTCATGTTATAGTGAGCTCTGGCACAGACTAGCTTGTCATTTCCACTTTACTGCTGCTGCACTACCGGACTCAACCTACTCCTCTGTTCCCCACCAGCTCCCTGGGGTACATAGATCTGTTACAGAAAAGCAACATACTGTGAGCAGACACCAGAAGTAAGAGGAAATCCTAGGGCCATATTCACTGCTACATATGTTGAAGCAGAGATTTTGTCCATTCATTGAGGGTGTGTTATAATTAATGTTAATATATTGATGCTAGAAGTTTATGGCCAGCCCAAGTGTTATGTATCTGTTGTGTAAGTTTCTGTTAGTAGACAGATTGATAGTCACTATGTTTCTGGTAATCATGTTTTTAAATCGATTACGTTAATTGAATATATGAAAATAAACGAGCTTTGTGTATTACTACAATCGATGGGATACCACTGTCTTTACTACAGATAACGCACATTCACACACCGTACTACTTTTATTAGTTCGAATTTGTATCTACAGCATCTGAGAACTCACCCCTTGATGTTCCCAGGCTTCTAATAATATCTTGTTATGGAAAAGTCGATTCAAAGAACGCACATACACTCTGACTCTATCACCTCGCTAAAAAAATAAACCCAACACGGTAGCGGCTAGATTCCATCCCTCTAAAGGACCGTCTGACATCACAACAGTCACGTGACTGCATAGATCACATGGAACAGAGAGTTGAGTAAACAGAAGCATAGTGGCTACATTCCATCCCTCTAAAGGACCTTCTGACATCACAGCAGTCACGTGCCTGCACTGCAGTGATCATCACGTGGTACAGAGCGTTGTGCGGGAGACTCAAATCAATACTGGGAACCTCATCTGTGCCTTGGCTTTGTACTACAAACATGAAGACCTGGATATGGGAGAAGAGTACACACGGAACTCAACATTTGTTGTAACTTAATTTTTTATTATTTATTGTGTTGGGGAAAAGCAGTTATCTGGCATTGCAGATGAGAAATAGGACTAAAATAAGTACAACTGAACTTGCTAACTCTTTATACACAAATTGTCTTGTATATGTTTGTGGGGGTATCAGTCATATCTATTTTCAACTTGCATTTAAATTGGAAATTAAATCAGGAAAGAGGGCTTTTATTGTCATTATATATCTGAACTATCTTGTGTATAATAATCTGGTCATTATTGTTCATAATTCCTTGTGTGGTGGTAATGTTATTTAAGACACTACACTATGACACCAAGGGATTATGGAAGGGAAGGTGTTAATAGTTGTTCTGTGTATGACTGATGGGGAAGAAATAAAGGGATATTAAACCCAAACATTTTCTTTCATGATTGACAGAGCAGACCATTTTAAAAAAAAGTTTCCAATTTACTTCTATTATCAAATTTGCTTAGTTCGCATTATATTCTGTGTTGTAGAGATACCTGGGTAGGCATCTGGAGCACTTCATAGCAGAAAATAGTGCTGCCCTCTACTGTTCTTGCAAATGGATAACATTCTTGCAAAACTGCTGCCATATAGTGCTCCGGAAATGGGCTGGCTCCTAAGCATACGTCCCTGATTTTTAACAAAAGATACAAAGGGACTATAAAAAAATTGGAGTAAATTAGAAAGTTGCTTAAAATCACATGCTCTATCTGAATCGCGAAATAATTTTTTTTGGTTTCATATCCCTTTAATGACTGTCTTTTGTTAGTTGAATTAAAGTGCATTACTCTCTCTCCCTATGTGTACATGTGTTTCTTTCTCTATGTATGTGCTTTTCACTGTGCGAGAGACACACAGACAGGTACATGGTGTGTCTCTGTCCCCTCTCTGTCACTCTTTTTCCCTCTCTCCTTGTCTGTTACTCTTTCTCTGCTTAACGCTTTGTCGATCTCTCGCTCGCTGTCTCTCGTATCGGTCACACATTCTGTCACTCTTTATCTTTCCTGCTGCCTCTCTCGCGTCACACTTATTCTTCTTATTATAGCTGTCACTTTCTCACTGTCTTTTTTCGCTGTCACACTTTCTTTCTGTTTTTTTTTCTCCTTTGCTGTCACTTTCTCTCTCTCTTGCCATCTCTCTCTCTCCTTGTCTCTGACACACTCTATCTTTCTTGATGCCTCTCTCTCTCTCTCTCTCTCTCTCGCTTTTTTCTTTCTCTTTTGCTGTTGCTTACTTGCTGTCTGTCTCACTCTTGCTGTCATTCTGTCGCTGTCTCTCTCGCGCTGTCTTTTTCTCTCTCGCTGTCTTTCCCTTGCTGTCTTTCTCTTGCTCTCTCGCTGTCTTTCTCTCGCTGTCTTTCTCTCGCTGTCTTTCTCTTGCTCTCTCGCTGTCTTTCTCTCGCTGTCTTTCTCTTGCTGTCTTGCTGGCTCTCTTTCTCTTGCTCTCTGTCACTCTCTTGCTGTCTCTCTCTCTTGCTGCGCCTCTCTCTTATGTTTTTTCTCTTTTGCTGTAAATGTCTTTCTCGCTGTCACACTCTCTCATGCTATAAATAACATAAAAATACCAAACATCACAAAACAAAATCAAAGTGAAATAAATGTGATGACTCAAAAAGAATCATAAAAGCAACATAAATAGAATGTGTAAAACAAAATTTTAAGTTCATATAAGGATATGTATATTCTTGCTGAGAATCTTCAGTTTCTTTGTATCCTTAGAATCTCTGAGAAAAGAGAAAGAAATTGCAACATAGTGTGATTCTGTAACCATATCCAGAATATATACCAAACTTGTGGCCAAATGACTACTCACATGGATTAGAGCTTATGCCCAAGCTCAAGGAAATGCGCACACCCACTTTATACTGGTTGGTAAACAGTACTCTCACGGCAAAGTAGTATAAAAGAATTTATTAAAATCCAATAAAAGCGTCACAAATGCCTAACATAACACCTATTACAGAGGTTAATAGAGCAGTAAATACTTATTATTGCTCACAAAAGCAAACTCCACTGAAGGATGCAAGCGGATTCGGGCAGCAGAAATTTAACCGCTAAACCGTCCAACCTGACCACAGATGGGAGTAGCTCCTCCTTCCGGTGCAAGAGCAAGTGAGGAGACGCACAAGAGAGTTAAAAGTTCCGACGATCGTTTCGCTATGTAAGCTTTTTCAAGGAAATGATGTGCGCATGTCCGTGTGGTCCTTTTATACCAGTACTTGATCTTAAAGCGGATATCCGGAATTCTCTGTTGCCATTTTGGAAAAGGGCATAGATGTTATACAGTCCTTGAGTCCAGTTACTGTATTTAACGTTCATATATGCTTATAACCATTAAGGAAAAACTTTTTTATATCTACAATGGGCTACATAATTTTTCAAATACATGTTTTTACATATTATCAATGCATTACAGTAAATAAAGATGCTATAATTAACATTATTTCTTACTACCGGGATTGTCTATTATTAGGACAATGATTCTATTGTATTGCAGGCATACCATTAATGAGTGTATTTCATATCATCACCACATTTCTCAACATATAAAGAGACATAACAGCAAAATACTCCTATCTTACATACAAGGTTGCTGGGGATTAACCTCAGCAATCCTGAATAAATGTACGCTACTTATCTCAGTTTCTTATAAATATCCTTTATTAATTAGTCGAGCCTGCATTCTTATAGATCCTTTATCGGTATATGCACCTAAGATTTTAAACTTTATTACTAGAGTAAGTCAGGAAAAAACTCTTAGGAAGGTTAGGCATTAGTAGATGTAACCAATTACATCTTGTATTTTACATGTTTAATATGAAAACCACTTGAAAAGGTTAAACACTGATAAATACAACTAATTTTTATTTTACTATTATATATGTTTGAGATAATAATAGTTGTTAGTCTTATAATGCATGGTGTTCACTTCGGATGTAACATAATATTCTATTCCATCATAATTATATATATATATATATATATATATATATATATATATATATATATATATATATATATATATATATATAGTGTACACTTCGGATGGAACACAATATTCTATTTCATCATAATATCACAGAAAATGGTGTAACTCAAAATCTTTATTCAGACCATTGGGTATGAAGCTATCCATAACGTGTATCCACTTCATCTCCAAACGTCCCAATTGATTCTGTATATCTCCACCCCTCCAGCTTTGTTCTATTTTTCTTATCCCTAGAAATTCGAGGTCACTAATATTTCTATTATGTACTCTGTCAAAGTGTGCAGATACTGTATGGTTCTGATAACCCTTTTCAATATTGTAAATGTGTTCGTTAAGTCTAGTTTTTAGGAGTCTAGAGGTACGACCTATGTAAATCAGATTGCACGAGCAGCGTAACAAATGCACCACATTTTTGCTGTTACAAGTAATAAATTGATTTATCTCATAATCTTTCTTTTTATCTGCCGATTGAAATTTACTGCATATTTTTGGTGCCTTTTTCATCCTTTGGCATGCATTACAGAATTGGCATCTCCTAAATCCTATTTGTAAAGGGGGTAACCAATTCTTAGATGGTGTTGTATTTTGTTTATTTCTATCTTTATTCCCATGGGATAGTTGTAATTTTAAATTTGGTACTTTTTTTAAACCTAATATTTGGACCATCTCCCAGAAATTCGGTTAATCCCGAATCTCTGGCAAGAATTCCCCAATGTTTCTGGATGATACCTCTTAGTTCATGACTCTGTGTACTATGTTGAAAGATTAACTTATTAGCTGTCTTGTTGTCCTCTATACTCCTCTCGTGTTTATTTTTGTTTTTATATTTTAATAGTTCAGCTCTATCCAAGTTTCTAACTTCCTCAATCTTCTCATCAAGAAAACTACTAGAGTAATTCTTTTCTACAAAACGTCTTTTTAGAATTTTAGACTGGGTTTGATATTCTGCTTCCTCCTTACAATTCCGCCTTAGTCGGACAAATTGACCTTTAGGGACATTTTTTAACCAATGTCTTTGGTGACAACTGTTTAGACTGATGTAATTGTTCACATCTATACTTTTGAAATGATTCCTTGATTTCAGTATGTTATTTTCTATATATATATATTTCCAAATCAAGGAATTCCACTTTTGGTTTTATCATAATTCCATGTTGGAGACACCTGGAATTCATTATCTTTTAGATGTTCCATAAATTCTAATAACTGACTTTCATTGCCTGACCAAATAAGGAATAAATCATCTATATAGCGGTGATAGGACACCAGATATTGCGCCCAGGGGGAGTTATAGATGTTGTTATTCTTCCAATTTGCCATATAAAGGTGGGCATAACTGGGCGCAAATCTGGTGCCCATCGCCGTACCACTTACTTGGAGATAATATTCCTTATTAAAGCAAAAATAATTAGTTTCCAATATAATTTTAATCCCTTCCAGAATAAATTCAAGTTGTTTAGTATCAAGAGTTACGTCCTCTTTTAGAATATTCTTAACTGATGCAATACCAAGTTCCTTATTTATTATGGTGTAAAGCGATGTGACATCGCTCGTAACTAACCACCATTCTTTATTCCATTCAATATTTTCCAAATGATTTAATATACTCATAGTATCTTTTAAGTATGATTTAGTGCTTCTCACATACCTCTGTAAATGTTGGTCTATATAGGCTGAAAGATTACTAGTTAGGGAATTAACACCCGACACGATTGGTCTCCGTGGGGGATTATATAAATCCTTATGGATCTTGGGGAGTACATAAAAGGTAGGAGTTTTGGGGAATTGATTAAATATATAAGAATATTCCTTTTTATTTAGAATTTCTCTTTAAGTCCATTATTTAGATATTTTTCTAATCTTTTTTTGTATTCAAATATTGGCTTGGAGCTTAATTTTTTGTAAGTGTTGATGTCATTTAATTTTCTAAGGCATTCTTTGTCATACTTTTCTTTGTCCATTATAACTGTGCCTCCGCCTTTGTCCGCAGGCTTAATTGTGATTCTACCATCATTTTTCAATTCAGTTAGTGCTATCTGTTCCTCCCTAGTCAGATTTGATTTATAATTCGTCTTTAAATTTTTTATATCCCTATCGACCAGTTCTACAAAGGTCTCCATGGGAGCTGATTTATACTGGGCAGGATTAAATGTGGATCTGTTACTTAATTCTACATGTCTATATATGCTTGGTTCCAGAGAATTATTTCTCACAATAGGGCTATTTGAAAAATACTTTTTAATGCATAAATTACGTATGAATTTCTGTATTCCTATATAAGTATCGAATTTGTTAATCCTATAGCTTGGGGCAAAATTAAGTCCTCTATCTAAGACTGATGTTTGTGCTTCTGATAATTTCACACTAGACAAATTTAAAAATCCCTTTTTGTGTTATATTTGTGTTCTCCTTTTTTTCTTACTGTTTTTTTTTGTTTTTTTCTCTTCTTTACCTAGTACTCTACCCTGTCCATATTCCTTCTTCTCTTGTTGAACAGATCCGAATCTGTACGGGTATACCTTCTTTTTCCAGTTTCTAAAAAAACCTCATCTTCTCCTGAATTACATCTGTTAAATTCCTCAAACCTATTGTATGTGTTAATTTCATTATGGTATTGTGCTTTTTGTTTTCTGAAGGGATTTTTTGGCTGTTGCCAACCATAATCTTCCCTCCTCTGTTGTTCAGAACGTTGGTAATTACCTCTATGTTGATAACCATTTCCTTAATGGTTATAAGCATATATGAACGTTAAATACAGTAACTGGACTCAAGGACTGTATAACATCTATGCCCTTTTCCAAAATGGCAACAGAGAATTCCGGATATCCGCTTTAAGATCAAGTACTGGTATAAAGGACCACACGGACATGCGCACATCATTTCCTTGAAAAAGCTTACATAGCGAAACGATCGTCGGAACTTTTAACTCTCTTGTGCGTCTCTACACTTGCTCTTGCACCGGAAGGAGGAGCTACTCCCATCTGTGGTCAGGTTGGACGGTTTAGCGGTTAAATTTCTGCTGCCCGAATCCGCTTGCATCCTTCAGTGGAGTTTGCTTTTGTGAGCAATAATAAGTATTTACTGCTCTATTAACCTCTGTGATAGGTGTTATGTTAGGCATTTGTGACGCTTTTATTGGATTTTAATAAATTCTTTTATACTACTTTGCCGTGAGAGTACTGTTTACCAACCAGTATAAAGTGGGTGTGCGCATTTCCTTGAGCTTGGGCATAAGCTCTAATCCATGTGAGTAGTCATTTGGCCACAAGTTTGGTATATATTCTGGATATGGTTACAGAATCACACTATGTTGCAATTTCTTTCTCTTTTCTCTGAGAGATTCTAAGGATACAAAGAAACTGAAGATTCTCAGCAAGAATACACATATCCTTATATGAACTTAAAATTTTGTTTTACACATTCTATTTATGTTGCTTTTATGATTCTTTTTGAGTCATCACATTTATTTCACTCTCTCATGCTGTCACTCTCAGGCTTTTTCTTTCTCTTGCCGTCTGTCTGTCTCAATCTCTCTTGCTGTCTCTTTCACTCTTGCTGGTTTTCTCTCGTCACTGTCTCACCCTCTGACTTTCTCTTGCTGTCACTTTCACTCTCTTTTTCCAATCTTTCTCTCTGTCATTCACTCTCTCCTTTTTATTTTATTTTCTCTGTCCATGTCCCTTGTTTGCTGATGTCTCTTACATTTCCCTTTCCTCCTCCTTACAGTGTGTGTAATGACAGTATTATATAAGTTATATAAACCAGGGCTCGACAAATATATTCTCCATATATCTATATACAACTACCACTGTCTGGCTCCTAAATATTCTTACTGGCTCCTGATTTTTAAATAGGTTTGTCGGGCACCGATTATAAACAATATATGTTTTATATAAACAAATCTTTTTCACAGATCTAAAGATGATCAAGGTTTTGTCTGTACAGCAGAAATTGCACTTATATAACAATAAAAGAAACTGTGTGTTATGTGCATGATCTATATCAGCAATTAAGCTACAAATTGCCAAACATATGAACAAATTTTACTGGAGCAGCCCAAGAATACACCCGCTTAAAAATCCTGCTGAAATTTGTGTTCCTGTTCTACCTTTTTGTAGCTAATTTAGGGTCTACTCTGAAATGTCCTGTGTGTCTCAATGTAGAATTGTAATATACCCAGCAATATCATGATAACTGCAGTATTGAGATAGGTGATGTCAGACTAATTGTTGCATTGTCATTTACCCAGACAATCTCATGATAACTGCAGTATTGAGATAGGTGATGTCAGACTAATTGTTGCATTGTCATTTACCCAGACAATCTCATGATAACTGCAGTATTAAAAATGACGCAACAGCAATGTATGCAATGTTTTGTTAGAAAAGCAGCCAGTGTCCTGGGAGTGAACCGTTATTGTCACACTCCTATATCTATTTATCTGTGTTATCAATTTAAACATACATTAATCACTTTATTATTTTAGTATAAAATGTTTAAAGGGATACTAAACCTATTTTTTTTTCTTTCATGATTCAGAACATGAGATTTCCATATTTTTGCCTAAATATTGTGTTTTACATTATTATGCATAAAATAAAAATGTTTTTCTTTGCATTAATACGTGTTTTCATACTTTGTCGATTCCAAAATCTGCATTTCAGGGACATTAAAGGGACACTGTACCCAAAAAAATTCTTTCATGATTCAGATTGAGCATGAAATTTTAAGCAACTTTCTAATTTACTCCTATTATCAAATTTTCTTCATTCTCTTGGTATCTTTATTTGAAATGCAAGATTGTAAGTTTAGATGCCGGCCCATTTTTGGTGAACAACCTGGGTTGTCCTTGCTGATTGGTGGATAAATTCATCCACCAATAAAAAAGTGCTGTCCAGAGTACTGAAACTAAAAAAAAGCTTAGATGCCTTCTTTTTCAAATAATGATAGCAAGAGAACGAAGAAAAATTGATAATAGGAGTAAATTATAAAGTTGCTTAAAATTGCCTGCTCTATCTGAATTGGAAAAGAAAAAATTTGGGTACAGTGTCCCTTTAAGTGTTTTATGCTGCCACCGAGGATAATATAGAATTATACTCTGTCAGAAATAAATATTTCTCGGTTCCTGCATATAGTGTCTCGCACAAATCTCAAAACCTACCTTTTTGCTTCTATAGTCTGATGTGAGTAATATTTAAGAAAAATATTTAAGAAAGAGTAAAATAAAACTTTGATTCAGATAGTGTATGTAG
This sequence comes from Bombina bombina, assembly GCF_027579735.1. NCBI lineage: Eukaryota > Metazoa > Chordata > Amphibia > Anura > Bombinatoridae > Bombina > Bombina bombina. The sequence continues at coordinate 1,036,681,045 of NC_069501.1, forward strand.
TTTTAATTTTCTAATTTACTTCTATTATCTTATTTACCTCACTCTCCTAGTACCCTTTCTAGAAAAGCATACCTAGGTAGGCACAGGAGCTGCAATGCACTACCGGGAGCTAGCTGAGGATTGGTGCAGCACATATATGCCTATTGTCATTGGTTCACCCAGTTCCATGTACAACATTGCTACTCCATCAACAAATGATACCAAGAGAATGAAACAAATGTCAGAATGAAAGTTAATTGGAATTTTTTATAAATAAAACTGTATTCTCTATCCAAATTGTGAAAGGAAAACATTGAGTTTTAAAGGGACAGTCAAGTCCAAAAAAAACTTTCATGATTCAAATAGGGCATGTCATTTTTTAAACAACTTTCCAATTTACTTTTATTACCAATTTTGCTTTATCTTTGTATTATTAGTTGAAACCTAAAACTAGTTCATATGCTAATTTCTTAGACCTTGAAGACCGCCTCTAATCTAAATCCATTTTGACCGTTTTTCACCACTAGAGGGCATTAGTTCATGTGTTTCATATAGATGACATTGAGCTTATGCACATGAATTTACAAAGGAGTGAGCACTGATTGGCTAAAATGCAAGTTTGTCAAAATAACTGAAATAAGGGGATACAAGATAATTACAGAGGTAAAACGTGTATTATTATAACTGTGTTGGTTATGCAAAATTTGGGAATGGGTAATTAAGGGATTATCTATCTTTTAAAACAACAACAATTCTGGTGTTGACTGTCCCTTTTAAGTGCTTAGAATATATTCTCAAGAAACATGAAGAAGGGAAGAAAGAAAACTAGTGAAATCAAGCTAGGCGCAATTCCATTACCTGATAGCATAAAATGAGTTTGGTTTTGAACAGACACCTTTTTATAATAGGCTTGTATTAACAAAAAATGATCCTGTCATCACTATATCAGCAGCATATGCTGTTTTATACCTTATGCACACATGCATACACAGCACCTTTTTAAAGACCTAGCCCTGGCAAGTAGTTCCCCCTATTTATGTCAAACAAGCTACCACTGTCTCTTTGAGCTGGGTGGTGTCTGCTGGCACATGGGGTACACACAGCATATGTGACAAACTAATTGCTTTTAAATACATTCATACAAAGTGTAATATATATATATATATATATATATATATATATATATATATATATATATATATACACACACACACATACATAAGTAATATAAGCAATTAGCATTAAGTAATGAATACTACTTTTGGAGTATCGAAATTATACACATGAATAAGGTAAGATGTTGATGGCACTAGCAGTAATACTTTATCAGGAATATAGTATGAAATAGATTCGGAGAATGAACCTAGGTATTGTTGCTTCAAACTATTGATTAGAATCCATCCCTCCCTCGCCGGCTGAGGGAAGGGAAGGAACTTTGGACATTCCAAACGCTGAGGCATCTATGAAATGAGTACCTGTATAAACAAGATCGCCATCAACTACAATGACAGTGGTAAATTGTGTATGAAATGGAATCAATAGTATCAATACGATATAGAATTGAAGTACAATAATGGCATTGGTAATCCAGGAGGATTTTTAGCGGAAAAGCACCGCTTTTGCTAGCTTAAGTGGAATAGGCTAATTATTAGGACAGGAAGGGCACAGACTGTAGTGTAAGGGCTACATTTACTTCCTATAAGGTTATTAATAGTCCTCTTGTGAGTAGCATCTAGTTTAACTGTATAAAGTACTATCTAACATGCTAGCAAATAGGAATGAAAACCGGCAAGTAGTGCTTTGCATATATCATAGATCTGTTAGACATTGCTTAATAGCCTACTCATGTTATAGAGTGAGAGTAGACAATAAGTTGCACAAATGCCTAGGTTACAATTGTTATAATGCGGTTTCTGAAACGTCACAGCAAGTAAAAGGATAACATAAAATAGTCTAAGAAGACTCATATAAATAATGAACTTTGTCTTGTAAACTTAAATAAAATGGCATTACATATGCAGAAAACTGTCAACGTTATAACCTTAATATATTTGACACAGGTAGAAATTAAAGCCCTGGATCACAACCTTATTTACAGTCAGTTTGCCGTCCCAACTATACAAGTCGACTCCGGAGGCAAATGTTATTCAACCAAAACCAGATGCTACAAGCAGGGACCCTGCTGGTTTAATAAAGAGGCTGTCCTAGCATCTGTATTGAATATGGGGGGGGGGGGGGGGCTCCACTGAGTGATCAATCGGCTGGCATTGTAGTATCTCCATATGCCCAGTGCATAACCTGTAGTCCGATGTGGGCCAAAGCATAGATTGCTGTGTTGGGGACCTCGATGTTCACTTAGCACCAGCGGTATCTGGCTGTCCACACTTCCAGTGTTTACGTCGTCACCATCAAGAGTCTGTAGGCCGGCCGCACCATCCTGAGTTGTGGAAAGGTAGAGTTCAGTACTAGAGCTGGATTGTAGCGTGGTAATGCTGTCACTGTTGGCCTTGTGGATGATACTTGGTGCCGACTTAGATAGAGCCAGTTTCAGATCTCTTCGCTTTTGTTACGTGGTATCCAATAGTGTTTATTTTCAGTAGCTGTGTGAAGAGCGGTATCTGCCGCGGTTTATGAAGTCTGTGTCTGCCAAGGATCGACTCCACTCTCCGCCATCTTGAATGCAGTGTCGTCATCTAGAGCGCATGGATCTCTGATAACAAGCTTGAGTTCTAGGAGATTATTCTGCATCTTCATATCTATCCTGGTGATGAGCGCTTGAATCTCCTCCATATTCAGTGTAAACGACCCAATATTATTCAGTTAGTGTGTAGTTTTAGGCTCTGTCCTATGTAGCAGTAAGCCGACTGTAGTGGCAGCAGAACTAGGAATCCTGTCCCACACGGCTCATAGGTTCCTTCCGTGTTAAGTTGAGTTAGCCGCAATATTCGGCGCGGATAGAGTGCCCCGCAGTTTGTAGCTAGTTGTTGGTGATCGGCGGTCTAAATTTGCTGGTTATTTTGCTGTAAATATACATCTTATTTGGCAATAATCCAGGAGCTCGGGAAATATGTGTCTGACTGTCTCGGCTGCTGGCTCCGCCCCCCCAGATTATGTATCTTTTTAAACAATAACAGTTTTCAAGTAGACTTTAAACATATTGGAAAGATAAATATTTTGTTTGCAATTTAATAGGGAATGTTAGTTTAATTGTTACGTACTACAACGCCACTGAAATGCTTATTTTGTAACACCTTTCAGTTACAATTAGAGATGGAACAATAAATAATAAACAGCTGTATAGAGGGAAACATCACCAACAAATGAAGGATATGAGTAATATACCTCAGTTATACCAGGAAATGAGCAGTACAGCAAGGAAATAAACCACTACTTATCCTAGTTAACGTTATTTTAAAAACGCACAAAAACATTAAAAACATATTTGCACGTCATACTTAAAGGGACATTAAACCCCAAAAAATTATTTCATGATACAGATAGAGAATACAATTTTAAACAACTTTCCAATTTACTTCTATTATCTAATTTGTTTTATTTTTCAGATATCCTTTGTTGGAGAAATAGCAATGCACATGGGTGAGCCAATCACACGAGGCATCTATGTGCAGCCTCCAATCAGCAGCTTCTGGGCCTATCTAGATATGCTTTTCAGCAAAGGCTATCAAGAGAATGAAGCATATTAGATAATAGAAGTAAATTAGAAAATTGTTTAAAATTGCAAGCTCTTTCTAAATCATGAAATAAAAAATATGGGTTTAATGTCCCTTTAACTACACTGAAGAATAAAGGACTTTTTTTTTTTCTTGAAAGGGGTCAGATTCGCTAGAATTCTTTACACAGGTGAGATTATCCATCAGTGCTACAAGATCCTAAACAGGATTCTGGAAGGGCAATTTTTAGCTTGAGAGCTTTGTAAGTGGAGAGACTTGTATTGCAATAGAATGATCTATACAAAAAGTAAGTAAAATGCTTATGTGTAAACAATGCGCTTGATCTACACTCCCTAGAGAGGCCAAAAAGCAAGTTCTAGAACCTGAACATGCTGCAAATCAGATTGCAATGCGCTACTGGTAGTTAACTGCTGATAGGTGACTGCAAATATATGCCTTTTGTCATTACCCAATGTATTCAGCTAGCTCCCATTATTGCATTGCTCCTTCAACAAAAGATACCAAGGGAATAAAGCAAATTTGACAATAGAAGTAAAATAGAAAGTTGTTTCACATTGTATTCTCTGTCTGAATCATAAAAGAAACATTTTGGGTGTCACGTAAAGTACCATTTACATGAATTATTTAAATTATTTTCTACCTGACTAGATACATTTTATTACAATGAGAGCCATTGATACGTTCCAAACAGAAAACTGATAAACCGAGGCCCTGATATTCAAATCATTGACAGACCATCGAGAAACTGCCTTACTGGCCTCACGGTCTGATGGTCTGTCGGGATATTCAAAGAAAAGGAGTGTGGCCGAGCAATACGTGCAAGCAGCTATGTGTCTCTCCCATAGGTGTTAACAGGAGCATGACGTCACCACCCGTATCGCCAACATCTCCGCTAGTCCGCATTTTGCTGGGGGGGCGGCCCTATTTGAAGTAGGCCTACACGGCACAGACAGTGTGCTCACTGAAACTAAATATTGCTGTGGGGAACTAAGTTTATTTACGCCTAAACTAACTACCTCAGGTGATGTAGTCTCGACATTTGACAAGCTGGCAATACAAAAATGGCCGCTACCCTCCTCACAACCTGCACTTAGCTGATTTGAACATATCGATCTTGTGTCGATGTGTCCGAATCAAAGTGCAAGCTGCTCCCACTAACTCCCCCTGAACGCCTGCTCCACCTCGCTACCTCCCACCGACCACATACACCTACGTCAGAGCTAACTTGCACACCCCTGGAACGCCTAGCTAAATCCCACGTACTGCCTACTGTCAGAAAAATACCTCACTATAATAAACTATACTAAATAGTAAACAACTCCATTGTAACTATGTCACTAACATTATAATCAATGTTTAAATAATGTGTCGCAGAGAGGTGGTGGGCCGGCAAAACCTCGCTCCTGGAACATAAGTTGCCATTTTAGTATGTTGTCGACAATTTTATGAGGCACCTAGGGATTCCACTTGTTTGGGGTGCTACCTTCTTGGCGGAATGGGGGATCCTTCAATTCTGTTTTGTTTTTTAGGTAGATTTTGTTATTTTGGTGGGTGGGGGTTATTTATATTGTAGAGGGGGGTTTGTAAAAAATTTTTTGTGTAAATGAGCTGAAATCACTTTAGGGCAATGCCCTACAAAAGGCCCTTTTAATGGCTATTGTAATTTTATTTTAGTGTTAGGTTTTTTTTTATTTTTTTTATTTGTTTTATTTTATTTTATGGGGCATGTAGATTAGTGTTAGGTATAGTGGTGTTTTTTTATTTTGGATACTGTAGTTTATTATTTTATGCAACTTAGATTTTTTTTTTTAACTCCTTAAGGACCAGCGCCATACCCTGCACGGGGTGGTCATTAAGTCATAAAGGAGCTGCTGTCCTGGGCCTCTTTATGCCGCGATCTCGCTAACAGTGGCGAGGTCACATTATTTCTGCATGCCCAACTCGTGGGGCAACACAGAAATAGACGTGCAGAGAGAGACACTATATGTCCCTCGTATCTGGAAGCAGTAGTGCTGATCGTTGGTGGTGTGGGAGGATTAGGAGGGAGGCAGGTTGGTGGCCCATTGCTGGAGGGGAGAGGGAGTTGCGGGAACGGGTGGGACCGCTACACTGCAGAAAAGATTGCATAGGGGGAGGGGGGGGCAGCTACACTACAGAAACCTTTGTTTGGATTTTTTTTTTTTAATAAAGAGATACATGGATAGAAAACTGGGTACAGGCAGACAGCTGCCAGTACCTAAGATGGCAGAAAATAGTTAGAGGGGGGGAAGGCTAGAGAGCTTTTTGGGAGGGATCATGGGGTTGGAAGGGTAAGGAGGTAATCCTACACTGTAGCAAATAATAATAAAAAAAAAAGGGACTAAAACTTCATATTGTCAGACTGCCAGTACCTAAGATGGTGGTGACCAGTGGAGGGTGATGGAGGAAAGAGAGCTGTTTGAGAGGGATCAGGGGGTGGGAGGGATCAGAAGGGAGAATAATCTTTACACTAAAGCTAAACTTAACCTTGCAAGCTACTTGATTAACCCCTTAACTGCCAGGAATTTTAGAAGTGTTGTGCGCAGCTGCAATTAGCGGCATTCTAATGACCAAAAATCAATGGTAAAGCCATGCATGTCTGCTATATCTGAACAAAGGGAATCCCAGATAACCTTTTATAATTATTTGTGTCATGATTGCACAAGCGGTATGTAAATAATTTTAGTAAGAACCCTAAAGTTTGTTAAAAGTTAACAATGTTTTTAATATGATCACATTTTGCAGTAAAATAGTGGCATTAAATATACCAAAATGGACCTAGATCAATACCTTGAGTTGTCTATTTTTTTTTTATAATTTTAATATGAAAATCATAGCAAAAATTCTAAAGTCTTTTGAGGAAGTTTTCGTCTGAAATGACCAGTCCTTAAGGGGTTAATGTAACTTAAAGGGCCACTAAACCCAAAATCTTTCTTTCATGATTCAGATAGAGAATAGAAATTTAAACAACATTACTTCTATTATTTATTTTGCTTCATTTTTTAGATATCCTTAGTTGAAGAAAAAGTAATGCACATGGTGAGCCAATCACACAAGGCTTCTATGTGCAGCAACCAATCAGCAGCTACTGAGCATATCTAGATATGCTTTTCAGCAAAGAATATCAAGAGAATAAAACAAATGAGATAACAGAAGTAAATTAGAAAGATGTTTAAACTTGCATTCTCTTTCTAAATCATGAAAGAAAAAATGTGGGTTTCATGTCCCTTTAAGGGGTCTAATTTAGATGGGTTGTTAGGTAGAGTAGGGCTAGATTGTGGTTGTGGCCGTTTAGGTTTAATATTTATTATTTTCAAGTAAATTAGATTTACTTGACTATTTTTACCATTTTGATGAGTAGGCGTCTTCTGAAGGTGCTTTTGGCAGGAAAGTACTGTGGGCTGCTGCACCTGATCAGTAACATTCCTGCCTTAACTGTTTCGTCCCCCCTGAACATAGAGGTTATGTGAACTTCACTGCTTCGGTTTAAGATCCTACATGTGATGATCTTGTGGACTCTCACCATCTTCTAAAAGAAAACAAAATTTATGCTTAGCTTTCATGATGGTGAGAGTCCACAAGCCCCGTCCTCTTTGTATACAGTTGACAGCAGAACTTGTTTTGCACTTCATTCGCCCCACGACTTACCTGCTTTCTAGTTTCCTTCAATCTACTTGGTCATATGAATGACTGAGGGATTCTGAGAGAGTGGTGGAGTTCAAAGCTCTGGTATGTAGGGGCATTTGGCTTCTCCTAGTGGAGTGTAATCCCACGTGTGATGATCTTGTTGACGCTCACTAATATGAAATCCAATTTTACTGAATGCAAATACAGCCAAACTCAAAAATATTGGAGGAAATAAGAAAGCAAATTATAGCGAAAACACACACACACACAGTTCTTTTAAATTGTGTCTCTTACTTTGGAAAAAAATAAATATCAAAGGAAGTAATATATCGATGTTACCATATTTCTGCATCTAAATTTATCACATACACAGCTCAGCTCAAGCTCATTTCGTAGTGGCATACTTGGGTATAGAACACTTTACCTGCACATTTCACATTTTTCTTGTGACATTTCATTGTGGGCCTATATGTGGCATATGGCTCCATTACATAAATTTCACAGAAGGTAGAACTTAGAAAAAAATTATTTCTGTAATATACTGAGGGCCAAATTACAAGTGGCATGATAATTATAGCAATATCGCTGGTCCACGCTTACATTAGCGCATGACGTGATATTACAAGACCATGGTAAATTGCATTAACCAGAGAAAGTTTAACGTGGCTAACATCACTCTAGTGCAACCTATACTTTCGATGGAGGTCAAGAACGTGCTAACTTCCACTTATATTACAAGTTAAAAGTTATAGTTTGCACTCGAGTGAAAGACGAAACTGTGCTATTTCGACTTGAGACCTGAAGTAAAGTTTAAGGTTAAAAAAACAAATTTTCACAAGACACATCAAAAACATATTAAAACAAAATATATATACTTTTTATTAAACAATATCATTTAAATATTGATTTAATGGTTTTAAAAGGGATATGTATATGGCAAAGTGTTTGACTGGAAAGGGCTCCAATGTATATATGTGTGTGTGTATATGTATATATATATGTATGTGTATATATATATATATATATATATATATATATATATATATATATATATATATAATGTGTGTGTATATACTGTATGTGTATAAAAGTGTATATATGTGAATATACATTTATAGGACAAAAAGGAGGGCAGAGCAATATCTGTTAAAATAATACTTGGCTTTTATTGTTCCATACAGGAATATATTAAAAGTCAAAAATCCACATTGAATCAATAAAAACAGGTATCAAAAACAGCTGTGTTCAAATGCTTACGCGTTTCAGCTAAAAAGCCGTAATCATAGCTAATCTTAAAACTAAAGAACACACTAATTATACCCTGATAAACACAGCCATTGGTTAATAACAATGATCACACAGCTGAATGATAAACATGAGTAATACTGCCTATAACGAACACCCTCTACAATATGGGCGGATACTTAGTTAACATGAATATTTATCATCTTATACATATGGTGAAACACTCTATTTCTATAAAGAAGTTACTAATGCGAGAATTAGAAGGAAAAAAAATAAACATATAAATATTAATAATATATCGTACACCCTATTTTCCAAAATTATATGCACAGGTATCGATCCCGGGTTCCTGGGATCATGGACGGTGTTACTAACCACAAAGCCACACAGGATTTAAACTTTGTGTGCCATAGATGGTATTCTATTATCTAGGGTACAGAAGCAGTTACTTGCACTAAACAAGAATATATAACGAAAATACAAGTGTATTTGTGATTGTAAAAATAATAATAGTGGTCTAACAGTAAAGCAATTAAACAAAAACATCTCTATAGTTAGAAAGTTAAAAATGGCTAGGGGAGTATCTAATTGTTCCAGTAATCAATCAAGTTAAATTCTGAATAAACTCCAAACATGATTGGAAACGTCCTAATCACATCCATATGATAATGTACTTTACTACTATAAAGGAATGATTAATGTGTATACATGTACAATATAGTACACAAAATGAAAAATAGTAATAATAATATTATGACACCAAAGGGTATCAAACCCGGAACCAGAGAATCATTGGCAATATATTTATCCACTGGGCCATAAGGGAACTAAAATTTATGGGCTTAGGATAGTATAATCTTGTCTATAGTATAGAAAAAGGTGCTTTCATCAACCCAAGGTACACAACAGAGAAATTAAATATGTGTATATAGGAGTGATGATTATAAAGCATAACGAGAGGACATTGGACATCTCTGTAGTTAGGCAGTGACAAAGGTCAAATGTGACAAGGATAATATATCTAGTTATTCCAATGATTAATCAAATCGTATTCAGAATTGAATCCAAGCGGGATTCGGGTATCAAGTCTGCATATCCAATACATCTCATTTCTGCTCAAAATTTGTTTTTTATCACCACGTCTTTTAGGTAAAACAGCTTTATCAATGACCTGCCACCTGAAGGACTCCAGGCTTTTATTGTGACAAAGGGCAAAATGTTGGACAAGTGGGGTAGTGAATTTTCCAATAGTAGAAGTAGAGAAGTGTTCTCTTATTCGAGACCCCACATCACGTGTGGTTTGTCCAACATACTGCCGATTGTACAAATTACAAGTTATAACATATATGACATAAGTGGAGTTACAATTAAGACAGTGTTTGATGTCAAATAATTCTTGAGTAACTTCAGATTGGAAGGTTTTGGAAAACATGGCATAGTCACAGGGTTTACATTTATATCTCCCACATTTGAACATACCTACATGGGTAAGCTAAGAACTCTTATTTGGCTGAAGGGGGGGGGGTAGATCAGAAGGGGAAACTATATTACCAATGGTCTTACCATGTCTAAAGGAGCATCTAATACCACTGTCTACACAATCCATTAATTTGTCATCTGCGATAAGCAGTCTAAAATGCTTTTTGACAATCCCTCACACTTGTTTATATTGGGCACTATGGCTTGTGACAAACGTAACTCCTCCAAATTTACCTGTCATTTCCTCAGATCTAGCCACCTTATCATCCTGTAAAAGGTTTTCACGTTCCATCTCATCTACCTCAGTACGGGCTCGATCTATAACCCTATCAGGATAACCTCTTTGTTTTAGGCGGGAGCTAAGTTCATCTGCTCTATGTACATATAAATCCCTATTGCTGCAATTCCTCTTAACACGTACATATTGCCCTTTGGCAACAGTATACGGTACAAACCCAGGATGACAGGATTTGGCATGAAGTAGAGTGTTACCTGCAATCGGCTTCCTGTATATGTCCATAGTAACTCTACCATCCTCCCCTGTCCTCAGTGTCGCATCCAGATAATTTATTGATTCCGTCTGGAAATCAAAAGTAAATTTGAGGGAGAGCCGACAGGACGCACAGTTACTGAGCTCCTGGAAGTCCACAAGCCCCGTCCTCTTTGTATACAGTTGACAGCAGAACTTGTTTTTCACTTCATTCGCCCCACGACTTACCTGCTTTCTAGTTTCCTTCAATCTACTTGGTCATATGAATGACTGAGGGATTCTGAGAGAGTGGTGGAGTTCAAAGCTCTGGTATGTAGGGGCATTTGGCTTCTCCTAGTGGAGTGTAATCCCACGTGTGATGATCTTGTTGACGCTCACTAATATGAAATCCAATTTTACTGAATGCAAATACAGCCAAACTCAAAAATATTGGAGGAAATAAGAAAGCAAATTATAGAGAAAACACACACACAGTTCTTTTAAATGGTGTCTCTTACTTTTGAAAAAAATAAATATCAAAGGAAGTAATATATCGATGTTACCATATTTCTGCATCTAACTTAATCACATACAGAGCTCAGCTCAAGCTCATTTCGTAGTGGCATACTTGGGTACAGAACACTTTACCTGCACATTTCACATTTTTCTTGTGACATTTCATTGTGGGCCTATATGTGGCATATGGCTCCATTACATAAATTTCACAGAAGGTAGAACTTAGAAAAAAATTATTTCTGTAATATACTGAGGGCCAAATTACAAGTGGCATGATAATTATAGCAATATCGCTGGTCCACGCTTACATTAGCGCATGACGTGATATTACAAGACCATGGTAAATTGCATTAACCAGAGAAGGTTTAACGTGGCTAACATCACTCTAGTGCAACCTATACTTTCGATGGAGGTCAAGAACGTGCTAACTTCCACTTATATTACAAGTTAAAAGTTATAGTTTGCACTCGAGTGAAAGACGAAACTGTGCTATTTCGACTTGAGACCTGAAGTAAAGTGTAAGGTTAAAAAAACAAATTTTCACAAGACACATCAGAAACATATTAAAACAAAATATATTTACTTTTTATTAAACAATATCATTTAAATATTGATTTAATGGTTTTAAAAGGGATATGTATATGGCAAAGTGTTTGACTGGAAAGGACTCCAATGTATATATGTATGTATGTATGTGTGTGTGTATGTGTATATATATATATTTCTTTCATGTAATTAGCAAGAGTCCATGAGCTAGTGACGTATGGGATATACATTCCTACCAGGAGGGGCAAAGTTTCCCAAACCTCAAAATGCCTATAAATACACCCCTCACCACACCCACAAATCAGTTTTACAAACTTTGCCTCCTGTGGAGGTGGTGAAGTAAGTTTGTGCTAGATTCTACGTTGATATGCGCTCCGCAGCAGGTTGGAGCCCGGTTTTCCTCTTAGCGTGCAGTGAATGTCAGAGGGATGTGAAGAGAGTATTGCCTATTAGAATTCAATGATCTCCTTCTACGGGGTCTATTTCATAGGTTCTCTGTTATCGGTCGTAGAGATTCATCTCTTACCTCCCTTTTCAGATCGACGATATACTCTTATATATACCATTACCTCTACTGATTCTCGTTTCAGTACTGGTTTGGCTTTCTACTACATGTAGATGAGTGTCCTGGGGTAAGTAAGTCTTATTTTTGTGACACTCTAAGCTATGGTTGGGCACTTTTATATAAAGTTCTAAATATTTGTGTTTAAACATTTATTTGCCTTGATTCAGGATGTTCAATATTCCTTATTTCAGACAGTCAGTTTCATTATTTGGGATAATGCATTTGAATATTCATTTTTTTCTTACCTTAAAATTTGACTTTTTTCCCTGTGGGCTGTTAGGCTCGCGGGGGCTGAAAATGCTTCATTTTATTGCGTCATTCTTGGCGCGGACTTTTTTGGCGCAAAAAAATTTTCTTTGTTATTTCCGGCGTCATACTTGTCACCGGAAGTTGCGTCATTTTTGACGTTTTTGCGCCAAAAGTGTCGGCGTTACCGGATGTGGCGTCATTTTTGGCGCTAAAAGCATTTAGGCGCCAAATAATGTGGGCGTCTTTTTTGGCGCAAAAAAATACGGGCGTCATTATTGTCTCCACATTATTTAAGTCTCATTGTTTATTTGCTTCTGGTTGCTAGAAGCTTGTTCACTGGCATTTTTTCCCATTCCTGAAACTGTCATTTAAGGAATTTGATCAATTTTGCTTTATATGTTGTTTTTTCTATTACATATTGCAAGATGTCTCAGATTGACCCTGAATCAGAAGATACTTCTGGAAAATCGCTGCCTGATGCTGGATCTACCAAAGTTAAGTGTATTTGCTGTAAACTTGTGGTATCTGTTCCTCCAGCTGTTGTTTGTAATGAATGTCATGACAAACTTGTTAATGCAGATAATATTTCCTTTAGTAATGTTACATTACCTGTTGCTGTTCCATCAACATCTAATATTCAGAGTGTTCCTGTTAACATAAGAGATTTTGTTTCTAAATCCATTAAGAAGGCTATGTCTGTTATTCCTCCTCCTAGTAAACGTAAAAGGTCTTTTAAAACTTCTCATTTTTCAGATGAATTTTTAAATGAACATCATCATTCTGATTCTGATAATGATTCCTCTGGTTCAGAGGATTCTGTTTCAGAGGTTGATGCTGATAATCTTCATATTTATTCAAAATGGAATTTATTCGTTCTTTACTTAAAGAAGTCTTAATTGCATTAGAAATAGAGGATTCTGGTCCTCTTGATACTAAATCTAATTTCCAGGGAATGGAATAATTTGGGTAATTCATTTACTCCTTCTAAACGTTTTAAGCAATTATATCCTTTGCCATCTGACAGATTAGAGTTTTGGGACAAAATCCCTAAGGTTGATGGGGCTATCTCTACTCTTGCTAAACGTACTACTATTCCTACGGCAGATAGTACTTCCTTTAAGGATCCTTTAGATAGGAAAATTGAATCCTTTCTAAGAAAAGCTTACTTATGTTCAGGTAATCTTCTTAGACCTGCTATATCTTTAGCGGATGTTGCTGCAGCCTCAACTTTTTGGTTGGAAGCTTTAGCGCAACAAGTAACAGATCATAATTCTCATAGAATTGTTAATCTTCTTCAACATGCTAATAATTTTATTTGTGATGCCATCTTTGATATCATTAGGGTTGATGTCAGGTATATGTCTCTAGCTATTTTAGCTAGAAGAGCTTTATGGCTTAAAACTTGGAATGCTGATATGTCTTCCAAGTCAACTTTGCTTTCCCTTTCTTTCCAGGGTAATAAATTATTTGGTTCACAGTTGGATTCTATTATTTCAACTGTTACTGGGGGGAAAGGAACTTTTTTACCACAAGATAAAAAATCTAAAGGTAAATTTAGGTCTACTAATCGTTTTCGTTCCTTTCGTCACAATAAGGAACAAAAGCCTGATCCTTCCCCTACAGGAGCGGTATCAGTTTGGAAACCATCTCCAGTCTGGAATAAATCCAAGCCTTTTAGAAAGCCAAAAGCCAGCTCCCAAGTCAACATGAAGGTGCGGCCCTCATTCCAGCCCAGCTGGTAGGGGGCAGATTACGATTTTTCAAAGAAATTTGGATCAATTCGATTCACAATCTTTGGATTCAGAACATTGTTTCACAAGGGTACAGAATAGGCTTCAAGATAAGGCCTCCTGCAAGAAGATTTTTTCTTTCCAGTGTCCCAGTAAATCCAGTGAAGGATCAAGCATTTTTGAAATGTGTTTCAGATCTAGAGTTGGCTGGAGTAATTATGCCAGTTCCAGTTCTGGAACAGGGGCTAGGGTTTTACTCAAATCTCTTCATTGTACCAAAGAAGGAGAATTCCTTCAGACCAGTTCTGGATTTAAAAATATTGAATCATTATGTAAGGATACCAACATTCAAAATGGTAACTATAAGGACTATTCTGCCTTTTGTTCAGCAAGGGCATTATATGTCCACAATAGATTTACAGGATGCATATCTGCATATTCCGATTCATCCAGATCACTATCAGTTTCTGAGATTCTCTTTCCTAGACAAGCATTACCAGTTTGTGGCTCTGCCGTTTGGCCTAGCAACAGCACCAAGAATTTTTACAAAGGTTCTCGGTGCCCTGCTATCTGTAATCAGAGAACAGGGTATTGTGTTATTTCCTTATTTGGACGATATCTTGGTACTTGCTCAGTCTTCACATTTAGCAGAATCTCATACGAATCGACTTGTATTGTTTCTTCGAGAACATGGTTGGAGGATCAATTTACCAAAAAGTTCATTGATTCCTCAGACAAGGGTAACCTTTTTAGGTTTCCAGATAGATTCAGTGTCCATGACTCTGTCTCTGACAGACAAGAGATGCCTAAATTGGTTTCAGCTTGTCGAAACCTTCAGTCTCAATCATTCCCTTCGGTAGCCTTATGCATGGAAATTCTAGGTCTTATGACTGCTGCATCGGACGCGATCCCCTTTGCTCGTTTTCACATGTGACCTCTTCAGCTCTGTATGCTGAACCAGTGGTGCAGGGATTATACAAAGATATCTCAATTAATATCTTTAAAACCGATTGTTCGACACTCTCTGACGTGGTGGACAGACCACCATCGTTTAGTTCAGGGGGCTTCTTTTGTTCTTCCGACCTGGACTGTGATTTCAACAGATGCAAGTCTGACAGGTTGGGGAGCTGTTTGGGGGTCTCTGACAGCACAAGGGGTTTGGGAATCTCAGGAGGTGAGATTACCAATCAACATTTTGGAACTCCGTGCAATTTTCAGAGCTCTTCAGTCATGGCCTCTTCTAAAGAAAGAGTCATTCATTTGTTTTCAGACGGACAATGTCACAACCGTGGCATATGTCAATCATCAAGGAGGGACTCACAGTCCTCTGGCTATGAAAGAAGTATCTTGAATACTGATATGGGCGGAATCCAGCTCATGTCTAATTTCTGCGGTTCATATCCCAGGTATAGACAATTGGGAAGCGGATTATCTCAATCGCCAAACGTTACATCCGGGCGAATGGTCTCTTCACCCAGGGGTATTTCTTCAGATTGTTCAAATGTGGGGACTTCCAGAAATAGATCTGATGGCTTCTCATCTAAACAAGAAAGTTCCCAGGTATCTGTCCAGATCCAGGGATCCTCAGGCGGAGGCAGTGGATGCATTGTCACTTCCTTGGAAGTATCATCCTGCCTATATCTTTCCGCCTCTAGTTCTTCTTCCAAGAGTGATTTCCAAGATTCTAAAGGAGTGCTCATTTGTTCTGCTGGTGGCTCCAGCATGGCCTCACAGGTTTTGGTATGCGGATCTTGTCCGGATGGCCACTTGCCAACCGTGGACTCTTCCATTAAGACCAGACCTTCTATCGCAAGGTCCTTTTTTCCATCAGGATCTCAAATCCTTAAATTTGAAGGTATGGAGATTGAACGCTTGATTCTCAGTCATAGAGGTTTCTCTGACTCTGTGATTAATACTATGTTACAGGCTCGTAAATCTGTATCTAGGAAGATATATTATTGAGTCTGGAAGATTTACATTTCTTGGAGTTTTTCTCATCATTTTTTTTGGCATTCTTTTAGAATTCCTAGAATTTTACAGTTTCTTCAGGATGGTTTGGATAAAGGTTTGTCTGCAAGTTCCTTGAAAGGACAAATCTCTGCTCTTTCTGTTCTTTTCCACAGAAAGATTGCTAGTCTTCCTGATATTCATTGTTTTGTACAAGCTTTGGTTCATATAAAAGCTGTTATTAAGTCAATTTCTCCTCCTTGGAGTTTGAATTTGGTTCTGGGGGCTCTTCAAGCTCCTCCGTTTGAACCTATGCATTCGCTGGACATTAAATTACTTTCTTGGAAAGTTTTGTTTCTTTTGGCCATCTCTTCTGCTAGAAGAGTTTCTGAATTATCTGCTCTTTCTTGTGAGTCTCCTTTTCTGATTTTTCATCAGGATAAGGCGGTGTTGCAAACTTCTTTTAAATTTTTACCTAAGGTTGTGAATTCCAACAACATTAGTAGAGAAATTGTGGTTCCTTAATTGTGTCCTAATCCTAAGAATTCTAAGGAAAGATTGTTTCATTCTTTGGATGTAGTTAGAGCTTTGAAATATTATGTTGAAGCTACTAAAAATTTCCGAAAGACTTCTTGTCTGTTTGTTATCTTTTCCGGTTCTAGGAAAGGTCAGAAGGCCTCTGCCATTTCTTTGGCGTCTTGGTTAAAGTCTTTGATTCATCATGCTTATGTCGAGTCGGGTAAAACTCCGCCTCAAAGGATTACAGCTCATTCTACTAGGTCAGTTTCTACTTCCTGGGCGTTTAGGAATGAAGCTTCGGTTGATCAGATTTGCAAAGCAGCAACTTGGTCTTCTTTGCATACTTTTACTAAATTCTACCATTTTGATGTGTTTTCTTCTTCTGAAGCAGTTTTTGGTAGAAAAGTACTTCAGGCAGCTGTTTCAGTTTGATTCTTCTGCTTATAATTTCAGGTTTTTTTTTTATTATAAAATGTAAACTTTGTTTTGGGTGTGGATTATTTTCAGCGGAATTGGCTGTCTTTATTTTATCCCTCCCTCTCTAGTGACTCTTGCGTGGAAGATCCACATCTTGGGTATTCATTATCCCATACGTCACTAGCTCATGGACTCTTGCTAATTACATGAAAGAAAACATAATTTATGTAAGAACTTACCTGATAAATTCATTTCTTTCATATTAGCAAGAGTCCATGAGGCCCACCCTTTTTGTGGTGGTTATGATTTTTTTGTATAAAGCACAATTATTCCAATTCCTTATTTTTTTTTTTTTAATGCTTTCGCACTTTTTTCTTATCACCCCACTTCTTGGCTATGCGTTAAACTGATTTGTGGGTGTGGTGAGGGGTGTATTTATAGTCATTTTGAGGTTTAGGAAACTTTGCCCCTCCTGGTAGGAATGTATATCCCATACGTCACTAGCTCATGGACTCTTGCTAATATGAAAGAAATGAATTTATCAGGTAAGTTCTTACATAAATTATGTTATATATATAATATATGTGTGTATATACTGTATGTGTATAAAAGTGTATTTATGTGTTTGTATGTGTAAATATGTATGTGTATATATGTGAATATACATTTATAGGACAAAAAGGAGGGCAGAGCAATATCTGTTAAAATAATACTTAGCTTTTATTGTTCCATACAGGAATATATTAAAAGTCAAAAATCCACATTGAATCAATAAAAACAGGTATCAAAAACAGCTGTGTTCAAATGCTTACGCGTTTCAGCTAAAAAGCCGTAATCATAGCTAATCTTAAAACTAAAGAACACACTAATTATACCCTGATAAACACAGCCATTGGTTAATAACAATGATCACACAGCTGAATAATAAACATGAGTAATACTGCCTATAACGAACACCCTCTACAATATGGGCGGATACTTAGTTAACATGAATATTTATCATCTTATACATATGGTGAAACACTCTATTTCTATAAAGAAGTTACTAATGCGAGAATTAGAAGGAAAAAAAAGGTAAACATATAAATATTAATAATATATCGTACACCCTATTTTCCAAAATTATATGCACGGGTATCGATCCCGGGTCCCTGGGATCATGGACGGTGTTACTAACCACAAAGCCACACAGGATTTAAACTTTGTGTGCCATAGATGGTATTCTATTATCTAGGGCACAGAAGCAGTTACTTGCACCAAACAAGAATATATAACGAAAATACAAGTGTATTTGTGATTGTAAAAATAATAATAGTGGTCTAACAGTAAAGCAATTAAACAAAAACATCTCTATAGTTAGAAAGTTAAAAATGGCTAGGGGAGTATCTAATTGTTCCAGTAATCAATCAAGTTAAATTCTGAATAAACTCCAAACAGGATTGGAAACTAACTAATCACATCCATATGATAATGTACTTTACTACTATAAAGGAATGATTAATGTGTAGAAGAAAGTGTGGGAGAGGGATAGCGCTAACGAATAGCTGAGAGCCAAAATATCTGATAAAAACTCATATGAGATAGTACATCAGTGGTATAAATAAAAAGTGAAAAGAACGTGGATAAAAATGAGTTGATATAAATATATATAGTAAAAAAGATCCAATTAAGATTAACGTATCTAAGTTGCCAAAAAAAAAGGGATTGAATATATGTGTTCAAATGAATCAATATTTATTATAACAATGTAAAATGCATATTGAAATTGATTCTAACAAATAACTCCTAAAAAAGATGCCGGCATCAGTAAAAGATATATATATATGACAATCTATATGACCTAAAGAGTGTGCGATGAGTTAATCTAAATAGATATATAAAATCTACAATATTAAAATCTGCAATTTGATTCTGATTGAGTGGCTATCTAAAATTCTAAACAGAATTACTAGCAGCATATGTAACTCAACAGATTTTGTAGCAGCATATAAAAAACTAAAAAGTCTATTATAAAGTGCTTAATAGCAGTGTTCCCCAAATGGAGCTGATCCGTGGGTGATATTGTTACCAGTATGATCTCCTTAGAGGGTAATATTACCAGTGTATCAATCCAAAGACAGGGTAAAGCGGATTGATGTAAAAAGTAACTTTTTCTTTCTGTGTGGCTTTACTCCGTTTTGTAGCCTGTTCTTAGCTTGTGTTTGTCCGTCCTCCGCAGCGGGTGTCCAGCGTGTGGAAATGGTCCCAGAGAAATCAAGTTCCGGGTTAGAGTTCAGGTGAAATTTCCAAATGGTAAAGTGCCGTTGTGCAATGTTTAAGCCTATGAATAATAGACCTTTAAAAGCACTCTGGGTTCGTTTTTCGTGGGTCCTGGGGCAGGGATTACACATGCAGAGACGGCTCACCTGTGATTAGTGACCGCTCAATGTACCTGTCCTATCCACCAACGATACCTCAGCTAGTAAAGAGATGTAAAGTGTATCAAGGTTTAGTAAGCAAATTCTACGCGTTTCAGCCTCCAGGGGCCTTTATCAAGATGCTGCTAGTAATTCTGTTTAGAATTTTAGATAGCCACTCAATCAGAATCAAATTGCAGATTTTAATATTGTAGATTTTATATATCTATTTAGATTAACTCATCGCACACTCTTTAGGTCATATAGATTGTCATATATATATATATATATCTTTTACTGATGCCGGCATCTTTTTTAGGAGTTATTTGTTAGAATCAATTTCAATATGCATTTTACATTGTTATAATAAATATTGATTCATTTGAACACATATATTCAATCCCTTTTTCTCCAACATAGGTGTGTCCGGTCCACGGCGTCATCCTTACTTGTGGGATATTCTCTTCCCCAACAGGAAATGGCAAAGAGTCCCAGCAAAGCTGGTCACATGATCCCTCCTAGGCTCCGCCCACCCCAGTCATTCTCTTTGCCGTTGCACAGGCAACATCTCCACGGAGATGGTTAAGAGTTTAAATGTAGTTTTTATTCTTCGATCAAGTGTTTGTTATTTTAAAATAGTGCTGGTATGTACTATTTACTCTGAAACAGAAAAAAGATGAAGATTTCTGTTTGTAAGAGGAAGATAATTTTAGCAGAAGTTACTAAAATCGATTGCTGTTTCCACACAGGACTGTTGAGATGAAGTAACTTCAGTTGGGGGAAACAGTTAGCAGACTTTTCTGCTTAAGGTATGACTGGCCATATTTCTAACAAGACCATGTAATGCTGGAAGGCTGTCATTTCCCCTCATGGGGACCGGTAAGCCATTTTCTTAGTTAAATAAAAGAATAAAGGGCTTAAAAAGGGCTTAAAAGACTGGTAGACATTTTTCTGGGCTAAAACGATTGCTTTACTAGGCATATTATGCAGATTCTAAATATTAATGGTTATTATAATCTTGGGGATTGTTTAGAAAAACGGCAGGCACTGTGTTGGACACCTTTTTCAGATGGGGGCCTTTTCTAGTTATAGACAGAGCCTCATTTTCGCGCCACTAATGCGCAGTTGTTTTTGGAGAGCAAGGCATGCAGATGCATGTGTGAGGAGCTAAGAATCACTGAAAAAGCTTATAGAAGGCATCATAGCTGGGACTGTATAGGGGTTAAATGTAAAAACGGCTCCGGTTCCGTTAATTTAAGGGTTAAAGCTCTGAAATTTGGTGTGCAATACTTTTAATGCTTTAAGACACTGTGGTGAAATTTTGGTGAATTTTGAACAATTCCTTCATACTTTTTCACATATTCAGTAATAAAGTGTTTTCAGTTTGAAATTTAAAGTGACAGTAACGGTTTTATTTTAAAACGTTTTTTGTGCTTTGTTGACAAGTTTAAGCCTGTTTAACATGTCTGTACCATCAGATAAGCTATGTTCTATATGTATGAAAGCCAAGGTGTCTCCCCATTTAAATTTATGTGATAATTGTGCCATAGTGTCCAAACAAAGTAAGGACAGTAATGCCACAGATAATGATATTGCCCAAGATGATTCCTCAAATGAGGGGAGTAAACATGATACTACATCATCCCCTTCTGTGTCTACACCAGTTTTGCCCACACAGGAGGCCCCTAGTACATCTAGTGCGCCAATTCTTATTACCATGCAACAATTAACGGCTGTAATGGATAACTCTATAGCAAATATTTTATCCAAAATGCCTACTTATCAGAGAAAGCGCGATTGCTCTGTTTTAAACACTGAAGAGCAAGAAGACGCTGATGATAATTGTTCTGTCATACCCTTACACCAATCTGAAGGGGCCATGAGGGAGGTTTTGTCTGAGGGAGAAATTTCAGATTCAGGAAAGATTTCTCATCAAGCTGAACCTGATGTTGTGACATTTAAATTAGAACATCTCCGCGCACTGCTTAAGGAGGTATTATCTACTCTGGATGATTGTGACAATTTGGTCATTCCAGAGAAGTTATGTAAGATGGACAAGTTCCTAGAGGTTCCGGTGCCCCCCGACGCTTTTCCTATACCCAAGCGGGTGGCGGACATAGTAAATAAGGAGTGGGAAAGGCCCGGCATACCTTTTGTTCCCCCCCCCCCTATATTTAAGAAATTATTTCCTATAGTCGACCCCAGAAAGGACTTATGGCAGACAGTCCCCAAGGTCGAGGGGGCGGTTTCTACTCTAAACAAACGCACTACTATTCCTATCGAAGATAGTTGTGCTTTCAAAGATCCTATGGATAAAAAATTAGAGGGTTTGCTTAAAAAGATTTTTGTTCAGCAAGGTTACCTTCTACAACCAATTTCATGCATTGTTCCTGTCACTACGGCAGCGTGTTTCTGGTTCGAGGAACTAGAAAAGTTGCTCAATAAAGAATCTTCGTATGAGGAGGTTATGGACAGAGTTCAAGCACTTAAATTGGCTAACTCTTTTATTTTAGATGCCGCTCTGCAATTAGCTAGATTAGCGGCGAAAAATTCAGGGTTTGCTATCGTGGCGCGCAGAGCGCTTTGGCTAAAGTCTTGGTCAGCGGATGTGTCTTCCAAGACAAAATTGCTTAACATTCCTTTCAAGGGTAAAACATTATTTGGACCTGATTTGAAAGAGATTATTTCAGACATCACTGGGGGAAAGGGCCACGCCCTCCCACAGGATAGGTCTTTTAAGGCTAAAAATAAGCCTAATTTTCGTCCCTTTCGCAGAAACGGACCAGCCTCTAATTCTACATCCTCTAAGCAAGAGGGTAATACTTCACAACCCAAACCAGCCTGGAGACCAATGCAAGGCTGGAACAAGGGTAAGCAGGCCAAGAAGCCTACCACTGCTACCAAAACAGCATGAAGGGATGGCCCCCGATCCGGGACCGGATCTGGTGGGGGGCAGACTTTCTCTCTTTGCTCAGGCTTGGGCAAGAGATGTTCAGGATCCTTGGGCGCTAGAAATAGTTTCTCAAGGTTATCTCCTGGAATTCAAGGAACTACCCCCAAGGGGAAGGTTCCACAGGTCTCAATTATCTTCAAACCAAATAAAAAGACAGGCATTCTTACATTGTGTTGAAGACCTGTTAAAAATGGGAGTGATTCATCCAGTTCCAATAAGAGAACAAGGGATGGGTTTTTATTCCAACCTGTTCATAGTTCCCAAAAAAGAGGGAACATTCAGACCAATTTTGGATCTCAAGATCCTAAACAAATTTCTCAGGGTTCCATCGTTCAAAATGGAAACTATTCGAACGATCCTACCTACTATCCAGGAAAATCAATTTATGACTACCGTGGATTTAAAGGATGCGTACCTACATATTCCTATCCACAAGGAACATCATCAGTTCCTAAGGTTCGCTTTTCTGGACAAGCATTACCAGTTTGTGGCACTTCCATTCGGATTAGCCACTGCTCCAAGGATTTTCACAAAGGTACTAGGGTCCCTTCTCGCGGTTCTAAGACCAAGGGGCATTGCAGTAGTACCTTACTTGGACGACATCCTGATTCAAGCGTCGTCTCTGTCAAAAGCAAAGGCTCATACGGACATCGTCCTAGCCTTTCTCAGATCTTGCGGATCGAAGGTGAACAAAGAAAAAAGTTCTCTGTCCCCGTCAACAAGAGTTCCCTTCTTGGGAACAATAATAGATTCCTTAGAAATGAGGATTTTTCTGACAGAGGTCAGAAAATCAAAAATTCTAAGCTCTTGTCAAGTACTTCATTCTGTTCTTCGTCCTTCCATAGCGCAGTGCATGGAAGTAATAGGATTGATGGTTGCAGCAATGGACATAGTTCCTTTTGCACGAATTCATCTAAGACCATTACAACTGTGCATGCTCAGACAGTGGAATGGGGATTATACAGACTTGTCTCCGACGATTCAAGTAGATCAAAAGACCAGAGATTCACTCCGTTGGTGGCTGACCCTGGACAATCTGTCACAGGGAATGAGCTTCCGCAGACCAGAGTGGGTCATTGTCACGACCGACGCCAGCCTGGTGGGCTGGGGCGCGGTCTGGGAACCCCTGAAAGCTCAGGGTCTATGGTCTCGGGAAGAATCTCTTCTCCCGATAAACATTCTGGAACTGAGAGCGATATTCAATGCTCTCAAAGCTTGGCCTCAACTAGCAAAGGCCAAATTCATAAGGTTTCAATCAGACAACATGACGACTGTTGCATATATCAATCATCAGGGGGGAACAAGGAGTTCCCTGGCGATGGAAGAAGTGACCAAAATAATTCAATGGGCGGAGGATCACTCCTGCCACTTGTCTGCAATCCACATCCCAGGAGTGGAAAATTGGGAAGCGGATTTTCTGAGTCGTCAGACATTCCATCCGGGGGAGTGGGAACTCCATCCGGAAATCTTTGCCCAAATAACTCAATTATGGGGCATTCCAGACATGGATCTGATGGCGTCTCGTCAGAACTTCAAGGTTCCTTGCTACGGGTCCAGATCCAGGGATCCAAAGGTGACTCTAGTAGATGCACTAGTAGCACCTTGGACCTTCAACCTAGCTTATGTATTCCCACCGTTTCCTCTCATTCCCAGGCTGGTAGCCAGGATCAATCAGGAGAGGGCTTCGGTGATCTTGATAGCTCCTGCGTGGCCACGCAGGACTTGGTATGCAGACCTGGTGAATATGTCATCGGCTCCACCATGGAAGCTACCTTTGAGACAGGACCTTCTTGTTCAAGGTCCATTCGAACATCCGAATCTGGTTTCCCTCCAGCTGACGGCTTGGAGATTGAACGCTTGATTTTATCAAAGCGTGGGTTTTCAGATTCTGTAATAGATACTCTGATTCAGGCTAGAAAGCCTGTAACTAGAAAAATTTACCATAAAATATGGAAAAAATATATCTGTTGGTGTGAATCCAAAGGATTGCCATGGAACAAGATAAAGATTCCTAAGATTCTATCCTTTCTACAAGAAGGTTTGGAGAAAGGATTATCTGCAAGTTCTCTTAAGGGACAGATTTCTGCTTTATCTGTCTTACTACACAAACGACTGGCAGCTATGCCAGATGTTCAAGCATTTGTTCAGGCTCTGGTTAGGATCAAGCCTGTTTATAGACCTTTGACTCCTCCCTGGAGTTTAAATCTAGTTCTTTCAGTTCTTCAAGGGGTTCCGTTTGAACCTTTACATTCCATAGATATTAAGTTACTATCTTGGAAAGTTTTGTTTTTGGTTGCAATTTCTTCTGCTAGAAGAGTTTCAGAGTTATCTGCTCTGCAGTGTTCTCCGCCCTATCTGGTGTTCCATGCAGATAAGGTGGTTTTGCGTACTAAGCCTGGTTTTTCTTCCGAAAGTTGTTTCCAACAAAAATATTAACCAGGAGATAGTTGTACCTTCTTTGTGTCCGAACCCAGTTTCAAAGAAGGAACGTTTGTTACACAATTTGGACGTAGTCCGTGCTCTAAAATTCTATTTAGAGGCTACCAAAGATTTCAGACAAACATCTTCCTTGTTTGTTGTTTATTCTGGTAAAAGGAGAGGTCAAAAAGCGACTTCTACCTCTCTTTCTTTTTGGCTTAAAAGCATTATCCGATTGGCTTATGAGACTGCTGGACGGCAGCCTCCTGAAAGAATCACAGCTCACTCCACTAGGGCTGTGGCTTCCACATGGGCCTTCAAGAACGAGGCTTCTGTTGACCAGATATGTAAGGCAGCGACTTGGTCTTCACTGCACACTTTTGCCAAATTTTACAAATTTGATACTTTTGCTTCTTCGGAGGCTATTTTTGGGAGAAAGGTTTTGCAAGCCGTGGTGCCTTCCATTTAGGTGACCTGATTTGCTCCCTCCCTTCATCCGTGTCCTAAAGCTTTGGTATTGGTTCCCACAAGTAAGGATGACGCCGTGGACCGGACACACCTATGTTGGAGAAAACAGAATTTATGCTTACCTGATAAATTACTTTCTCCAACGGTGTGTCCGGTCCACGGCCCGCCCTGGTTTTTTAATCAGGTCTGATGAATTATTTTCTCTAACTACAGTCACCACAGTATCATATGGTTTCTCCTATATATATTTCCTCCTGTCCGTCGGTCGAATGACTGGGGTGGGCGGAGCCTAGGAGGGATCATGTGACCAGCTTTGCTGGGACTCTTTGCCATTTCCTGTTGGGGAAGAGAATATCCCACAAGTAAGGATGACGCCGTGGACCGGACACACCGTTGGAGAAAGTAATTTATCAGGTAAGCATAAATTCTGTTTTTTTTTGGCAATTTAGATACGTTAATCTTAATTGGATCTTTTTTACTATATATATTTATATCAACTCATTTTTATCCACGTTCTTTTCACTTTTTATTTATACCACTGATGTACTATCTCATATGAGTTTTTATCAGATATTTTGTCTCTCAGCTATTCGTTAGCGCTATCCCTCTCCCACACTTTCTTCTGAACTAAGAGTGCACTTTATGAGGTTAGCACACTCTATTTTGGGATTAGCTAGGAGAGCAGAAGTGTAGTATCCCTAATCACACTCTACATTCAATGATTAATGTGTATACATGTACAATATAGTACACAAAATGAAAAATAGTAATAATAATATTATGACACCAAAGGGTATCAAACCCGGAACCAGAGAATCATTGGCAATATATTTATCCACTGGGCCATAAGGGAACTAAAATTTATGGGTTTAGGATAGTATAATCTTGTCTATAGTATAGAAAAAGGTGCTTTCATCAACCCAAGGTATACAACAGAGAAATTAAATATGTGTATATAGGAGTGATGATTATAAAGCATAACGAGAGGACATTCGACATCTCTATAGTTAGGCAGTGACAAAGGTCTAATGTGACAAGGATAATATATCTAGTTATTCCAATGATTAATCAAATCGTATTCAGAATTGAATCCAAGCGGATTCGGGTATCAAGTCTGCATATCCAATACATCTCATTTCTGCTCAAAATTTTGTTTTTATTTTTATGTTTTTTAGGTAAACAGCTTTATCAATGACCTGCCACCTGAAGGACTCCAGGCTTTTATTGTGACAAAGGGCAAAATGTTGGATAAGTGGGGTAGTGAATTTTCCAATACTAATAGTAGAGAAGTGTTCTCTTATTCGAGACCCCACGTCACGTGTGGTTTGTCCAACATACTGCCGATTGTACAAATTACAAGTTATAACATATATGACATAAGTGGAGTTACAATTAAGACAGTGTTTGATGTCAAATAATTCTTGAGTAACTTCAGATTGGAAGGTTTTGGAAAACATGGCATAGTCACAGGGTTTACATTTATATCTCCCACATTTGAACATACCTACATGGGTAAGCTAAGAACTCTTATTTGGCTGAAGGGGGGGGGGTAGATCAGAAGGGGAAACTATATTACCAATGGTCTTACCATGTCTAAAGGAGCATCTAATACCACTGTCTACACAATCCATTAATTTGTCATCTGCGATAAGCAGTCTAAAATGCTTTTTGACAATCCCTAACACTTGTTTATATTGGGCACTATGGCTTGTGACAAACGTAACTCCTCCAAATTTACCTGTCATTTCCTCAGATCTAGCCACCTTATCATCCTGTAAAAGGTTTTCACGTTCCATCTCATCTACCTCAGTACGGGCTCGATCTATAACCCTATCAGGATAACCTCTTTGTTTTAGGCGGGAGATAAGTTCATCTGCTCTATGTACATATAAATCCCTATTGCTGCAATTCCTCTTAACACGTACATATTGCCCTTTGGCAACAGTATACGGTACAAACCCAGGATGACAGGATTTGGCATGAAGTAGAGTGTTACCTGCAATCGGCTTCCTGTATATGTCCGTAGTAACTCTACCATCCTCCCCTGCCCTCAGTGTCGCATCCAGATAATTTATTGATTCCGTCTGGAAATCAAAAGTAAATTTGAGGGAGAGCCGACAGGACGCACAGTTACTGAGCTCCTGGAAGATGAAGTGTTTTGGGGGATTAAATGCAATACCTTTAATTTATATACACATATGAAGGAAGCAGTTACCCTTTGGAGCATCCTAAAGGGACTTTAACTTGATCTAAGCAGGTTTTAACAAGCACATGGAGGTAGTGATTACTGGCCCCACAGAAGCAGCCTGATATACACAGTACTCATCACTACTCCAACAAGTATGGAGGTCTTTTATCTACAGGTACAGGCACTCCTTGATAACCTGGGTGAGCAGATGCAGCGGGGCTTTGATGATCTTGTACTTGCCTGTAGAGCTGAGACCACAGAAGACATCACTTCAACTGCTGTACCGGCTGCTAGCATAAACCTCACTACGGACATAGACACTATTAAAATGGCGGGTCCCAGACTGGAGCTCACAGCAGAGAGCGGAGCTCCTTTAACACAACCTAAATTGCCTCCTATAGATGTCCTACACTGGGAGAGAGCTTATTCAACAATTTGGCCTATGCACATAATGGAACCTTATATCCTAACCCAGACTATGTCAGCTTGTGTTCCCGCAGCTGCACACATGGCGTCTACAGACGCCTCTGGTTCTCCCAGGAGGAGCAGACGGACTGATCCGCTTGCTGCCATACAAGGGACCTCCTCGCTCACGCAGATCGACAAATCGACACCTGGAGTAAGCCAACGGATACCATCGACAGTCTCCTCCCTAACATCACTCACATCCCAGCTCAGATCCAACCCTCAGAGGGACACCAGTTTGCTGACATCTTTAGGGGGACCTGTCTCACCACTCGGACCTTTAGGGGGACCTGTCTCACCAAAAAGCAACGCCAAAGCCATATATGTCTGCTATTTCTGAACAAAGGGGATCCCAGAGAAGCATTTACAACCATTTGTGCCATAATTGCACAAGCTGTTTGTAAATAATTTCAGTGAGAAACCTAAAGTTTGTGAAAAAGTTGACTATTTTTTTTAATTTGATCGCATTTGGCGGTGAAATGGTGGCATGAAATATACCAAAATGGGCCTAGATCAATACTTGGGGTTGTCTACTACACTAAAGCTAAAATTAACCCTACAAGCTCCCTAATTAACCCCTGCACTGCTGAGCATAAAACACGTGTGGTGCGCAGTGGCATTTAGCGGCCTTCTAATTACCAAAAAGCAATGCCAAAGCCATATACGTCTGCTATTTCTGAAAAAAGGGGATCCCAGAGAAGCATTTACAAACATTTGTGCCATAATTGCACAACATGTTTGTAAATGATTTCAGTGAGAAACCTAAAATTTGTGAAAAAATTTGTGAAAAGTGAACAATTTTTTTTATTTGATCGCATTTGGTGGTGAAATGTTGGCATGAAATATACCAAAATGGGCCTAGATCAATACTTTGGGATGTCTTCTAAAAAAAAATATTTACATGTCAATGGCTATTCAGGGATTCCTGACAGATATCAGTGTTCCAATGTAACAAGCGCTAATTTTGAAAAAAAAAATGGTTTGGAAATATCAAAGTGCTACTTGTATTTATTGCCCTATAACTTGCAAAAAAAGCAAAGAACATGTAAACATTGGGTATTTCTAAACTCAGGACAAAATTTAGAAACTATTTAGCATGGGTGTTTTTTGGTGGTTGTAGATGAGTAACAGATTTTGGGGGTCAAAGTTAGAAAAAGTGTGTTTTTTTCCATTTTTTCCTCATATTTTATATATTTTTTATAGTAAATTATAGGACATGATGAAAATAATGGTATCTTTAGAAAGTCTATTTAATGGCGAGAAAAAGGTATATAAATATGTTTGGGTACAGTAAACGAGTAAGAGGAAAATTACAGCTAAACACAAACACAGCAGAAATGTAAAAATAGCCCTGGTCCCAAACGGACAGAAAATGGAAAAGTGCTGTGGTCATTAAGGGGTTAATGTACACTACTGTTACACCAGATATGAGTTGCACTGGTGTGACACTGTGCCATGGCAGGCAGGCACTGAAAAGCACACGTGTGAAGGAAACTGGCTGCTATTATTTCACAGTCAAAAAAGTGTTTTTTTTTTTTTTTAAATGTACACTACTGTTACACCAGATATGAGTGGTGGCACTGGGCAAGTGGGCACAGTATACGCTGTGAGCCTGACACACACACTGGCAGGCAGGCAACTGCAATTAGATTACACAGAGAAAAAAAAAAAAAGCAGATTGATGTTCTAGCCCTAAAAAGGGCTTTTTGGGGTGCTGTCCTTACAGCAGAGATCAGATGAGTCCTTCAGGACTGTAGTGGACACTGAATACACTAGCCTAGCTATCGATTTCCCTATTAAATCAGCAGCAGCTACACTGTCCCTCCTCTCACTAAGAATGCAGCTTCCGAATGAATCTAAAATGGATGCTGTCTGGGAGGGAGGGTCTGCTGCTGATTGGCTGGAATGTGTCTGCTGACTGTGAGGTACAGGGTCAAAGTTTACTCAATGATGACGTATAGGGGGCGGACCGAACATCGCATATGTTCGCCCGCCGCGGCGAACGCGAACATGCTATGTTCGCCGGGAACTATTCGCCGGCGAACTATTCGCGACATCACTAGTTACTAGCACTCTCTTTTTTCCTAACCCAGACTATGTCAGCTTGTGTTCCCGCAGCCGTGCACATGGCATCTACAGACGCCTTGGGTTCTCCCAGGAGGAGCAGACGGACTGATCCGCTTGCTGCCATACAAGGGACCTCCTCGCTCACGCAGATCGGCAAATCGACACCTGGAGTAAGCCAACAGATACCATCGACAGTCTCCACCCTAACATCGCTCACGTCCCAGCTCAGATCCAACCCTCAGAGGGACACCAGTTTGCTGACATCTTTAGGGGGACCTGCTTCATGGACACTTGCATATTTATGTTTTGGTTACTAGCACTCTCTTTTTTTCCTGTTTGCACCATCCCCCCCCCCTCACATTTACAGCTTTTACCATTTAAGTGCACACTGTTTTCCTTACAGTATACTACTCTTCAGTATGACCTGATGTTTTATTACTCTTCCTTTCACATGTTCTTTATTAATAATGGGAGACAATGTAAGTTCTAAAATACTGATCCATAGAGCCTTCTCAGTGCTGGTGACGCCACCCATTTTTACTAAGATATTACATACCCAATGTAGTGACCTCAGTCTAACAGCTGAAATAGAAGCTATATTTAGAGCCTCAAAATCGCCCTAGAAAAGAGTTTATATATTCATAGTTTAAACTTCTACTCCACTTTATGGAACACTTTGTTTATATGAGAAACAAGATACGCTCAAAACCATCACCCTCACATCTATTTAAAGCTCTTTAGTATCACTGTTACCAGCGGCCGAGGTAACACAATATCTATTGAGTGAGGGCTGAGGGAGACAGGTTAGTTAATGAATGTCATATTCTAGATCAGCGAATACTGGTGCACCATTTACTACCCTAAAGACTAGTGACTTTTTCAGAGCTCCTGCCATTGATATGTAATGCATTTCATATTTTCATGTTATTAATAATTGGGCATGTATTCCATTCATAATGAGCCTATTATTATCTAGACACACTGACTACTATTGAACAATCTCCTTTGCCAAGGTATGGATGTTATACTGGGGTCACTATTGTGTCACTGCTACTGTCTATAGGTCCTATGTACCTCTTTGTCACTGCTGGGGAGTGTATGGGTTATATTTTAAGTGTCCCATGTTTATTTACACGTATTTGACTACTATTTCTATACTCAAAAATTCAGAGACCCAAGAGTATTTACCAGCCTGAATCCTAACTGGCTGCGCCCTCCCCCCACCCCTTTTTAACTTACTTTGAGCGTCTCTCGCCGGCTGAATTCCCCTCCCCCAAAATCCCCCCCTTGCCTCAATATTTTTCAAATTAATATACTAATGTATGTTTTCCTACTGCAATGCAGGGATTATTTTTAATCTTCATATTATGCAAAAATGTGCTATGGTCCAAAAGTGGCCAAGTTGAAAGCTTACCCCCAACCTCTAGTCATCTTATAATAGGTTAAAGAGGATCCCTTTGTATAGATGTGGGGCACATTTCCTATGTTATATATTATAAACCGAAGTTCCAGTTTGAGTCCAAACCTTCTTTCCTACATTTTATAAATGCATGATGTGTGATTCTTTTTCAATATTTATATCTCACTCTATAGATCTCAACATATGAGACTTATTTTATTCCCCATGATTGTGGTAGCTTTTATCAATCCCTAGCATCATATTTTTCCCAATTCATATCCATATTGTTTTCTTTTGTTTGTTTGAACATTGAATAGGGTTTTGAAGCCGCAATCTTGGTCTTATTTGATATTCTCTGTGTGTAATACATATCCTGCTTTGATGTACATTTTTGTCCATGGACTATCTCTGTATGTTACCTTTTGTTTCTCACAACTTCAATAAAAAAAAATTTTGGAAAAAAAAAATTAAGTAAATTTGAGGTTAAGGTCATTCATATTCAGCCAATTCACAAATGAGCTGGCCGTAAGATGATCCCCTTTGAAAATGAAAATGAGGCCGTCAATATATCTCTTATAAAATATAATACAATCACAATAGGCATTACTATCCCCAAATATGTGGGACAGCTCCCACCAACCTAAGAAAAGGTTTGTGTAGGACGGGGCGAATTTTGCCCCCATAGCTGTCCCACATATCTGGAGGTAGAAATTCCCCTTAAAATTTAAAAAAGTTGTGTGTGTGAGCAAGAAATTCGTTACTTCTATTACAAATTCCTGGAACTCAGGGGTGTAGTCAGAGTAAATTCTCAAAAAGAAGCGTATAGCTTCCAGCCCTTTGTTATGGGGTATAGATGAATAAAGGGCAACCAAATCAATGGAGAGCCAGGAATATGCTTCTGGTACCCACCTAATATAACTCATCAATTTCAAAATGTGTTTAGTATCCCTTAAGTAGCTATTCAGTGAGACCACTAGAGGGCAGAGTATGGCATCAAGCCATTGTGGCAAATGCTCAAGTAGTGAGCCAATGCCACTCACTATCGGACGTCCCTTCACCTCCTACAAGGATTTATGAACCTTGGGGAGGTGATGGAAAATAGGCACAATGGGATTAGATACATACAAAAAATCAAATGTTTCCTCATCAATAAATCCCCTCTCTTGAGCATCATCTAAGAGAATTGACAATTTCTTCTGAAAAGTTTTTGTAGGATCAGTGGCCAGGGTTCTATAATTATTAATATCCTCAAGCTGACGCTTGGCTTCCTGGATGTAGGCACTCCTATCCAAAACAACCACTGATTCTGGATGTGACACTGAGGGCAGGGGAGGATGGTAGAGTTACTACGGACATATACAGGAAGCCGATTGCAGGTAACACTCTACTTCATGCCAAATCCTGTCATCCTGGGTTTGTACCGTATGCTGTTGCCAAAGGGCAATATATACGTGTTAAGAGGAATTGCAGCAATAGGGATTTATATGTACATAGAGCAGATGAACTTAGCTCCCGCCTAAAACAAAGAGGTTATCCTGATAGGGTTATAGATCGAGCCCGTACTGAGGTAGATGAGATGGAACGTGAAAACCTTTTACAGGATGATAAGGTGGCTAGATCTGAGGAAATGACAGGTAAATTTGGAGGAGTTACGTTTGTCACAAGCCATAGTGCCCAATATAAACAAGTGTTTGGGATTGTCAAAAAGCATTTCAGACTTCTTATCGCAGATGACAAATTAATGGATTTTGTAGACAGTGGTATTAGATGCTCCTTTAGACGTGGTAAGACCATTGGTAATATAGTTTCCCCTTCTGATCTGCCCCCCCCCTTCAGCCAAATAAGAGTTCTTAGCTTACCCACGTAGGTATGTTCAAATGGGGGAGAAATGGGGGGGGCGGAGCCAACCGCCGTGCAGATCAGACGCCACACCACAGAGCTTCTCTACAAGCATTCTCTGTTTAAATTAATAAAACAGCCTAAAGGAAATTCCGGCACTTCTATTGCTACTTAGCCACTCAAGCAAGAGTATTCTGGCTGAGTAGAGGATAGTTGATTGAAATCGGGGAACCAGTTCAGAGGTAAAAGACCCCTACCACCTAAGAACCCAGCGCACCAGCCCCAGTCCACGCAAGCAGCATCGCTTACACAGCCAACCTAACGTGTTTCTTACTGCTCCGGAGGGTCAGGGATCCGCTCCGGAGCCTAGCTGGACTTACTTCAACACCGACACAGAGAAGCACAGAAGAGACCCTGCATCGGAACAGACCGGGAGACAAATGTAAGTAGCGGCTGACTTGTCACTAGCTAACAGCTGTTCAAAACCAGACATAGCCGACTACTCGCATTACAGGACTGAGAGGCTGGTTTGCGATAGCAGAGGCAAACAGACTTTAGAACTCAGAAACGGCGCATAAGCTTTGGCGCGAAACGCCATCTTTTATACCCTCCATATAGAGTCACACATCAAACAGGCCTGTCTCAGTTGCAACCTCTTGCCCTAACGTTAGAAGGGGTAGATGAGAAAGAGGTGTATTATATCTAAGCAGTGCAACTTCAGCCTAAAAGTTGAGGCGCTATTATATATTCACACTACAGCCTCATAGCACGCTTCAACTCTGCAAGCCACGTGGAGACCTACTCTGGGATTTCAGCAGCTGTCCTGGCACTTTCTCTACGTCTATTTGCTCACTAATATAAGGATTTGACATTATCTACCCTTGTAAATATATACCTTTCTAGCATATAGTGCCTAGCATAGATACTAGTGACAAGCATAGCTATAATATTTTGCCACCCAGGTGTCTTCTACGTTAGCTAGCCTGTAAAAACTGTATTTGTGGTTTTTGATTAAGCAATCTCTGCAAGGGGGCATATTATAATTATTAGAGACAACACATAGTTTCTAAAGATAAGAAGGGCAGTGGGTTTGGCAAACTGCCATATGCTTTTACACCTCTCAGAACTGAGTGCTACAACAGTGTGCTATTGAGGCCTGAATGCCCTGAAGCCCACCAATAGCTCTTTCTCACCTAGGGCTTTATACAACGCAGATGAATGCTGCATTGTAAGTAATATGGAATAATACATTTCTGCCGCATAAGCCTGTCTACCACTCAGTGTTATTCAACCTAATTTCACTACATAGGTTTAAATACTCACGTTTCTGGAGCAACGGTACCTTAATACAGCCTAAGCTCTCCAACAACTCTTTCACTTGATAATATGTCACAGTCAGCTAGGAAAAAAACAAAACAACCTTTGCTACCAAAAAAGACTGTGATTGACCATTTTGGGCCCCCTTGTGTAGCGTCACAGCTAAGCGACACTGAGCCCCCAGATTCACCGAGACCTGAAATCTCTGAACTCACTCTGGCAGCCATGCATGATATTCAGCAGTCCTCATTAGCAGCAGTCACCCCTACCTTTATCATGGATTCCTTAAAATCGCTGCTAGACAATCATCATGCCTCATTCACGGCCAAAATTGCAGCCTCTACTGCTGAGCTGAAAAGGGAAATTTCGTCTACAAATGTGTGTATTGACTCCCTTGAAAGACGGCAAGAAGATATGACTACTGAGCAATCCAACCTCTTAAACTTTACACAACTCTCTGATTACTTTTATATAGTGGAGGATAAAATGGCTGACCTGGAGGATAGGTCTCGGCGCAACAACCTACGGATCCGAGGTGTGCCCGAGACTGTCTCCATGTCTGATCTGCAACCATTCCTAAGAGAGCTATTCCACTTATTAGCGCCTCCAGCTTCAGAGTCAGAAGATCTGATAGATAGAGCTCACCGCTCGCTCAAACCCAAAGGTCTGTCAGAGGATCAGCTGAGAGACATTATAGTCCGTATGCATTACTACACTTATAAAGAAAGAATTCAAAGAGCTCATTTTCAGAAACCAGTCTTACCGGACAAGTTCAGAAACGTGCAAATATTCCCCGACTTGTCTGCAAGGACCCTGCAGAAGAGGAAAACCTATTCTGAAATAACCTCTATACTCAGAAAGAACAACATCAGATACAGATGGGGCTATCGCATAAAACTACTAGTCTTCAAAAACAACCAAGTATTCACGATCCTGAAACCAACTAAAGGATATGAACTCCTACAACTCTGGAACCTGCTGCCCTCTCACAAAGAGAATCCGCATCCCCAACACAGCCAGCTAAATGCCTCAGGAGAGGAATGGTCAGCCCCTTCCACCCCAAGAAGCCGACAGACCATCACAAGCAACACAAGAATCAGCAATTCAGGCTGGTCTCCAACCAAAGCACAGGGCCCTGTGCATCGTAAACAACTAGAAAGACCTGACTGGTCTGCTCTTCCAAGGAGGCACAGATCCGGCTCACCGACATCCTAGAGACATTTACTGGCCTCATACTGCGTGTTCTACGCTAAAAGACTCTGATGCAGCTCTACCTGATCTCCTGAAAAACACATCTTGGCGAGAGTGACCACTGGACGATAAGTATCTGCTGAAATATGTACTGTACATTTAACTTATGGTTCTTCTATGTGTTAATGTTATTCCTTTGATTTGCAAGTCTGTTTTGTTAGAGAGAGAGACTTTTCCCAGCTATACTCACAGCAGTGACTCCTTTATAGGCCCCATTTTAGGCCTGATGGGGACCTAGTAGCTTGTGTCTTAATGCTAAGATAAAGATTGCTCTACAGATTGGTGGACAGATGTTGTCCATATTGTATCACTTGTTCTTACTGTTTAACTTTAACTGCACTGTATTAATTTTGCACTACATTTTGTCACATTGAGGACAAACAGGCTACACTTGCGCAGCGAACATATGATGGGACTAAACCACAATCTAGGAGGTTACTCAATTATCAGATGTTCATGTACGTAGTGAGAGCCCAGCCTGCTTAAATTACACATACTCCTGAACGGTTAGACAGTGATTTACACCTAATTAGAATATCTAGTTTATAGGTCATATGATCCTATCCATATCAGAGTCCAACACAGACGATGATAATATATACTACCTACAAAATCACTTCTGGAAACAGCAATGATGCATATGGAGGCACCTAGATACTGAACAATGTCACACTAACACATATTTCAGACAGAAGACTCTCCACACTACTGCAGGTTACAGAGCAGCTGCATCTAGATTAGTGCATAGTCCGCACAACACCTTATTAGCAAATATTTAATGTTCATGTTGTTGATGTTTAAGTTTTAATGTTTAATGGTTGTTCATTATGTGAATATTGCATTTTTTTTTATTTTTTCTTCCCTTTTTTATGTGCATACACTGTCAATTATGCTCTTACAGTTCTCACTTACGCCACATGACGGGCGTATTGGCCGTTACACTAAAGCTTACCTAATCCTATAGTTATCCATAAACACCTCCCCCCCACAACCTCAAATTACAACTCATATACCCTTATTTATCACCATTTCTTTTCCTTAAGGAGCACCCTCCTCTGAGGCGGACTACCTAAGTGGTTTCTCTCGACAATACCGCAACCACTAGAAAAATATCATACTACAGCCTTAATTAGTGTACTTTGTAGTGTAACCTCCCCCTAACCTGCCCCTTTTTCTCTCAGCTACACCTCATCCTAACTTTGTCCCTCCCCCCCTTTTTACCCTTTTTTTTTCTCTCTCTCTTTCTATCCTCCCTGCTGCGACGGCATTAATATAACTTTACTATGGCTCTAGTATGTACCTCCCATAACGTTAGGGGGCTTAACACACCGAACAAAAGAAGCAGGCTTTTGAACTACCTTGCCCATGCTAAATCAAAGATTGTTTTCTTACAAGAGACTCACTGGGTAGAAAATACACCTATCCCGTTACGCAGAAAGCAATACCCGGTGATTGAGGCAGCCTCCTCTTCGGGGAAGTCGAGAGGTGTTGCGATCTTAATTCATAAGACCGTATTATTTGAAAAGCTAGACACTTATAAGGACCCCATAGTAGATATTTGGTTCTTAACTGTAAATTAGATGATGTCCCATATACTCTAGCTAGCTACTATGACCCAAATTCTGGACAAATTCGAGCACTTAGAAAATTTCTAAGGGTACTAACCTCTCACAAGACCCAAAATCTATTACTAGCAGGTGATTTTAATATGCTCTTAGACACGGCCTTAGATAGAAGATCACCAAAACTTAAATCCTGTGACTCCCAGACCTCCAGGTCTGCTAAACAATTCACTAATCTCATTGCCCAGTATAACTTATTTGACGCTTGGCGGTCCCACCACCCCTTATCTAGAGACTACTCCTTTTACTCTACCGTCCACAATACATATACCAGAATCGACTATATCTTTTGTGAACCCCGACTGCTAGACCATATTCAATCAGTGCACATACCCAGCTGCTCGTGGTCAGACCACTGCCCGATCCAGTTGTCCATGAAAGCCCCAAACAATATGACGGCTAGATCCTCTTGGAAGCTACCCGAGTATCTTCTCTCGTCACCAGAAAGGGTTACACTCATACAGCAGGAAATCACCAAATTCTTGGAAATAAATGATAACGGAGCAGTCATTGATTTTTTCTTGTGGGGCACCCTCAAAGCATTTGTCAGGGGATTACTTATTAAATATAAGACAGAACATAGAAAACATTCGGGTAGGACTTTGGCCCAACTCCACATAACTCTTAGGGATTTAACTTCTTCCCACATGACTTCACTAGATCCCCATGTAGTGTCTCAAATTGAAGACGCTAAAGCGAAAATAGAAGCCCTAGAAAACAAGAGATACCAAGAGCAAACTCGTCAATTTAAGCAAACCTTTTATGCCAAAGGGAACAAAGCAGATCGACTGCTAGCTAACAAGCTTAGGCAGCGGACAGCAGAAGCACGCATCCCATATTTAAAAACGGCACAAGGTACAGTTCGCCTACCAAGAGACATAGGCAAGGCCTTTGCCGACTATTACTCCTTCTTGTATAATTTGAAAAATTCCCCAGATTCCCCTGCACCATCTATGCAACATATTCGAGAATTCTTAGATTCGCTCTCCCTACCAGCTTTATCTGATCACCAGAAAGTTTTATTGGACTCCCCTTTTAGCGTCGAAGAGGTGGTCTCAGCTATTAGAACTTTAAAATCTCATAAAGCCCCAGGCCCAGGCAGATGACCTAACCATATTTCTGGGGAATCCCTCTAAGTCCCTCCCTGCTCTTTTTAGCTTACTACACCAGTTTGGACAGGTCAGCTTCTACAAACTCAATGTTAGTAAAACTGACGCTTATGTCATTAATATGCCACACACGGAGTTTGCAGAGTTAAAGAGGTTGTATACGTTCAATTGGTCCCAACACAAGATTAAACACCTGGGAGTGTACCTTTCCTACAGTATATCCACTATACTGGAGACTAATTTTTACCCCTTATTGCAGCATTTTCAAGAGAGTGCTGACAAATGGAGTGTTCCATGTATTTCCTGGATGGGGCGCATAGCAGCGTTTAAGATGGTTCTACTTCCTAAACTCACTTACCTGTTCCGCTCACTCCCCATACCAATTCCTAAATCCCTTATTGGCAAATTCCAGCAAATATGCAATAAGTATATCTGGAGGAATAAGCATCCTAGAGTAGCCACAAGGATAATGCAGCAGCCGTTTCACAGTGGGAGCGCAGGCGCCCCTAACTTAACCTACTACCATGAAGCCTCCAGACTAGCTCACATTCTCTGAATTTAACACACAAGGACAACAAGGGCACTATAAAGGCAAGCCCCTCACTAGTTTTAATTACTTAAGATACTATATTAGTTTTAGTATCAATGTATTATATTTCTTATGAGGAGTGGTGCTAGCATCTGGTACTGAACTTGACGAACAATTGGGATAAACTCCCTGGAAAGAAATGCTATGTAGCACTCTCTGCCCAGACTGGGGTAGAGACCACTGATCTGTTTAAAATTTAACTTTTATTTATTACTTTAAAAAGATGGGTGGACATAGACAATTAAAATCACTCTATCTCTAGTTGCTACTATCAACCCTCTGTAGTGGCTATTAGGCAATATGTGAGACCGGTTGTTTCTAATATTGTCCTTTGTTATATATGGGAATTCATCGGTACTCACATTTGAATCACCTTTGATTAAAGTAGGGATAATGGGAGCCCTGTAATAGGTATCTGTAAGTGTGTTATTTCCTCATTATTTATTGAGGCTTTATTCAAAGACATTTTTGTGAATTAATATGAGCAATTTGTTTGATTTATTGGCCTAGGTTATTAGAGGGACTTCTCATGCTTTATTCACATGAGGAACTTTTCATGCTTTATTCACATAGACACGTAGACCATTACTGTGTAATTCTTATTGTTTTGAAGTATACTTCACTTGTTTGCACTCGTCAAACCCCAGGGGGGTTACGTGGGACGATGGGGTCCCACTAGAAAGCTATATGTCTTTTTAATCTATCTCAGTTGCTAAACTTAATAACCAAGGGTTAATAGGTACCATGATATATGATACAAGTGTGTGAGAGCATGTTAGCCTAATGGTTAAAATGGTACGATTGTGACAATGATTCAAGTGAAACTATAAGCTATTATTGTTGATAAACGAATAACATTAGCGCGTTCTAACAAGCGAGAGGAGGGTACAGTTACATAGCAGTACGGGTTGTTAATATAGCCGCAATCGAAAGGTGACAAGGTTAAGATAATAGCCTGAGTTTAACGAGTATAACTCAAAATGGCAACTAGGGAATAAATGCTGGTAAGATAGCCGCAAACCACAAGCGGACAGTATCGTACTATTAAGGGAATCGGGGCACACATTACGATATATACCTGACATAATCAGCAGCGCAT
Source organism: Bombina bombina (assembly GCF_027579735.1). Lineage (NCBI taxonomy): Eukaryota > Metazoa > Chordata > Amphibia > Anura > Bombinatoridae > Bombina > Bombina bombina. Next base: position 1,036,721,223 of record NC_069501.1, read on the forward strand.
ATAAGTGTAGCCAAACTTGGCATCAGTGCAAATAGATATAAAAAACAAGTACTATCGAGTGTTGCTTGAATTCCAAGGTAGATGCTGTTGATATATTTATAACGGATTTCATATTCAGCAGCACATACAAGTATAGCCAAACTTGGTAACAGTGTAAACAGAGGCAATATACGAGTATTATCGAGTGCAGCTTAAACGTTAATGCTGCTGATACATTTATAACGGGTCTTAAGATCTGCAGAAGCCAAGTAGACTGTGGGTGCTGCATGAATGTGTGTTTACAATACCAATTCATAATTATCATAAAGGTGTGCTGTGAGATACATGTAACATAATCAAGTATCCACTAACTAAAGGAATTGTAATAATAAAAGTAACATTATAAAAGGTGAAACTCGTAATAATATTACCAGCATAAGAAACTCGTATACACAGACGCTATTATTAAGTAAATGACCACTGAGTTAATAGTGTGAAAGATGACACCCGCAATAACAGCATTGACATAACTAAATAAAATAAAATATAAGGTGTCATTGAATCTAACAGACCACACGCAATTATAAGCCATCATAAGAAGTGGGGCTAAAAATAACATACCACGACTGCACTGTACCAGCCAAGGATTCGGGTATCAGGCATAACTAAATCACATAATTGTCATTCAGAATGACAAGAGTGTCAATCTAGATAATAGTGCTATATAAGAGATACAAAATCGCTTTATTTCACAGCGATTAGAGGGAAGACAGACCCGAATTCGTAAATCACTAGACCTGATAGTAATCACAACACGGTTGTTTTTACCCAGTATATTGTTAAACCTATAAGGGGAATACAATCTTAAATAAGAGAGATGGCAACCATATGATCACAAAAATTTAAGTGAGGGGCAGAACTGATATAGCCTGAATAAATTCACATATAAATAAGGTTGATTATAGACGAGTGCAAACAAGTGAAGTATACTTCAAAACAATAAGAATTACACAGTAATGGTCTACGTGTCTATGTGAATAAAGCATGAAAAGTTCCTCATGTGAATAAAGCATGAGAAGTCCCTCTAATAACCTAGGCCAATAAATCAAACAAATTGCTCATATTAATTCACAAAAATTTCTTTGAATAAAGCCTCAATAAATAATGAGGAAATAACACACTTACAGATACCTATTACAGGGCTCCCATTATCCCTACTTTAATCAAAGGTGATTCAAAAGTGAGTACCGATGAATTCCCATATATAACAAAGGACAATATAAGAAACAACCGGTCTCACATATTGCCTAATAGCCACTACAGAGGGTTGATAGTAGCAACTAGAGATAGAGTGATTTTAATTGTCTATGTCCACCCATCTTTTTAAAGTAATAAATAAAAGTTAAATTTTAAACAGATCAGTGGTCTCTACCCCAGTCTGGGCAGAGAGTGCTACATAGCATTTCTTTCCAGGGAGTTTATCCCAATTGTTCTGCTAGCTCACATTCTCCCCTGGAATGTAACTCCAGGTCATAGCAAATGGCAGATATTAGAACAGGCTACACTACCTTGCTCACTTAGACGATCAGATCTTATATGGTTACCCAAACATGTTAGATCCTCCTACAAGATCCAGAATACAATTATCTTGCATGCCCTACGCTTTTGGGATAGAATTCGCTCGCTGCCACAAATTGCCCCACATCCTTCTCCTATTCACTCCCTTACAGGCCTGCTAGCGGCTCTTAGGGACTCACACCCAAATCTGTGGCAAGAATATGGCATATACTGTATAGCTGATCTATTCCCAAATGGGCGTTTCATTATGACATCACAATTCCTCTCTGATTATGGTCCGCCGCAGATCTTGCGGTTTGAGTTTTGGAGGCTTCGCAGTTTATTGAAAAAGTGGGGCTTCCTGGATAGACCACTACGTGAACCCACCAATTGGGAGAAAAGATGGGCTTCTGACATTAAGACCCCTCGAGCACTATCAATCTCATACAGGGATCTGATAAACTCCCCTACTTTTTACAAATCAGCTTACATCATAGCTTGGGAGAGAGCCCTCCATTTCCACGCTGAAAAAGAGGAGTGGTCCAGAGCAGCTACACTCACTAAGCAGGCCCTTCACTGCATCACCCTGCTAGAATTATATACTAAAATTTGCACACAATGGCACCTCACACCACTCACACTTTTTAAGATTTCACATCTAAACTCTCCATTGTGCTGGAGAGGATGTGGGTTGGTGGGATCGCCGGTCCATATATGGTGGGAGTGTCTGGCATTACAGCCCTTCTGGACAGAGATCTAACGTAAATGTACACAGCTAGACCCCCTCTTAGGCACCACCCCACGAACTCTGCTATTCCATTTGGACATTAAAACATCATCAGCCCCGACGGACCTCCTTAGCATATATTTACTCACTGCAGCTAAGCTGTCAATAGCCAGACTCTGGAAACAGAAAACGCTCCCCACTCGGCGTGATGTAGGCAAAATAATGACCTACTTGGAACTTATGGAAGGCCCGATATTCAACCAACAAAACAAATCACTTCTACACACCCAGATATGGAAGGTCTGGGAGACAATCAGGTAAGCAATGGAGAGCAGTCAGGAAACTAGTAGATACACCTCAAGGCTGTCCTGACATGGTAGGCAAGACGGCTTTGTCCGGAAACATAGGCCCTCACACCTTGCAGGCCCACTCCTTGTACTTGCTCCTCTCTCTTCCTCTCCTCCCCTCTGGGTTTTCTTTTCTTTTTTTTTTTTATTCCCTCCCCACTCCTAGCCCACTCTATCCCCTCCTCCTTGGTTACTCTTATTGGTAGCTCATGTTTGATACATATTATAGCATATTATTTTACCTTGATATTGATACACTGCATGTATTGTGTTACCTTGTTTATATAATTTAATACGCATAAACAACAAAAAATGTGGTTTTCTGGGAGACCCAAGAGCGGTCTATCTTGTTTCAGATATACCTACTATAACATTAGAGTTTGCACCATGCTGGGAGGCCCAAGAGAGGCCTCATGAGTCTATGGTGTAGGTATACCCTAACATTTGGCAAACATTGTTTTTTTACTTACCTTATTTTATGTCATGCAAAGGTGTATTATACATGTATATCTCGTTTTTATTCTAGTTATGATGTTAACTTTGAATATCCTTTTGTTCTTACATTTGTTCTGTAACTAGAATCACAATGACATCCAATATTTGTATACCTGATTTAAACCACAATAAAAATATTATTTAAAAAAAATGTGTGAGAAATAAATGTAAACCCTGTGACTATGCCATATTTTCCAAGACCTTCCAATCTGAAGTTACTCAAGAATTATTTGACATCAAACACTGTCTTAATTGTAACTTATGTCATATATGTTATAACTTGTAATTTGTACAATCGGCAGTATGTTGGACAAACCACACGTGACGTGGGGTCTCGAATAAGAGAACACTTCTCTACTATTACTATTGGAAAATCCACTACCCCACTTGTCCAACATTTTGCCCTTTGTCACAATAAAAGCCTGGAGTCCTTCAGGTGGCAGGTCATTGATAAAGCTGTTTTACCTAAAAGAGGTGGTGATAAAAACAAAATTTTGAGCAGAAATGAGATGTATTGTATATGCAGACTTGATACCAGAATCCCGCTTGGATTCAACTCTGAATACGATTTGATTAATCATTGGAATAACTAGATATATTATCCTTGTCACATTAGACCTTTGTCACTGCTTAACTATAGAGATGTCCAATGTCCTATCGTTATGCTTTATAATCATCACTCCTATATACACATATGTAATTTCTCTGTTGTATACCTTGGGTTGATGAAAGCACCTTTTTCTATACTATAGACAAGATTATACTATCCTAAGCCCATAAATTTTAGTTCCCTTATGGCCCAGTGGATAAATATATTGCCAATGATTCTCTGGTTCCGGGTTTGATACCCTTTGGTGTCATAATATTATTATTACTATTTTTCATTTTGTGTACTATATTGTATATGTATACACATTAATCATTCCTTTATAGTAGTAAAGTACATTATCTTATGGATGTGTTTAGAAATTTTCCAATCCTGTTTGGAGTTTATTCAGAATTTAACTTGATTGATTACTGGAACAATTAGATACTCCCCTAGACATTTTTAACTTTCTAACTATAGAGATGTTTTTGTTTAATTGCTTTACTGTTAGACCACTATTATTATTTTTACAATCACAAATACACTTGTATTTTCGTTATATATTCTTGTTTAGTGCAAGTAACTGCTTCTGTACCCTAGATAATAGAATACCATCTATGGCACACAAAGTTTAAATCCTGTGTGGCTCTGTGGTTAGTAACACCGTCTATGATCCCAGGGACCCGGGATCGATAACCGTGCATATAATTTTGGAAAATAGGGTGTACAATATATTATTAATATTTATATGTTTACCTTTTTTTCCTTCTAATTCTCGCATTAGTAACTTCTTTATAGAAATAGAGTGTTTCACCATATGTATAAGATGATTAATATTCATGTTAACTAAGTATCCACCCATATTGTAGAGGGTGTTCGTTATAGGCAGTATTACTCATGTTTATCATTCAGCTGTGTGATCATTGTTATTAACCAATGGCTGTGTTTATCAGGGTATAAGTAGTGTGTTCTTTAGTTTTAAGATTAGCTATGATTACGGCTTTTTAGCTGAAACGCGTAAAGCATTTGAACACAGCTGTTTTTGATACCTGTTTTTATTGATTCAATGTGGATTTTTGACTTTTAATATATTCCTGTATAAAACAATAAAAGCTAACTATTATTTTAACGGATATTGCTCTGCCCTCCTTTTTGTCCTATACTCTTTTGTCCAGCATTGAGCACTATCCACCCTTGCCTATTGATTAGTGAGAAGTTGGTGCCCCCTTTAGCCTGACCTGAGCCGTTATAACTTTCTTTTACTCATTTTTTGGCTCTCTAACTAGTACAGTCATGTGTACCATCACCAGATGAACTTTCTTCCTGACTACCTTGTTGGTAACAGCTGTATCTTGGGCCAAGTTTTGCCCTAACACAATCGTATTGCCCGAAGTAGGCTGGAGCGGATTGGACGGCACTGCAAACACCTGAAATACGCCCACGTCTTCGCGTTCGGAGGAGAAGCTCCGTCGTAGCAGCCTGGCCGGTGCTCATCTGCTTGCTTCAAAGTAACGGCATATCTTGGTGGCTTGGAAGGAACAAGCCGTCGCACACAGTATCTACTGTCTACTGCGGAATCATCAAGGTATATATCCAGAGGAGCCACTGCCTGACTACGGGAGAGGTGACTACGGGAGAGGTGACCCTGAGCTTTGATTTGCATATATTTGTATATATACGTGTACACTGCATACAAAGTCTTATGGCCAGAGGTCTCCCACCCACTCTGACAGTACTCATTACGGTTACACTTATTTGAGCACCCCTCACTACTACAATATTACGTTTACCCGTTTGAATATTCAAACCTTCATTATAGTATTTAAAGGGACACTGTACCCAAAAAATTTCTTTCGTGATTCAGATTGAGCAGGAAATTTTAAGCAACTTTCTAATTTACTACTATTATCAAATTTTCTTCATTCTCTTGGTATCTTTATTTGAAATGCAAGAATGTAAGTTTAGATTCCGGCCCATTTTTGGTGAACAACCTGGGTTGTCCTTGCTGATTGGTGGATAAATTCATCCACCAATAAAAAAGTGCTGTCCAGAGTACTGAAACAAAAAAAAGCTTAGATGCCTTCTTTTTCAAATAATGATAGCAAGAGAACGAAGAAAAATTGATAATAAGAGTGAATTAGAAAGTTGCTTAAAATTGCATGCTCTTTCTGAATTAAAAATTTGGGTACAGTGTCCCTTTAATTTGAAGGACTCCCTAGATTCTATATATCCTTCTTGAACTAATATACACTTATAAACACATAAATACATATGTATGCATATATATAGTATATATACACTTTTGAGCCCCTCCCAATCAAATACCTTGACATATGATATATCATTTTTATTCATTTTTAATGTGTTTTGAATAGAAATACTTGAAATACCTATGTTCTTCAATTAGATATATTTATATATATATATATATATATATATATAATCTGTATATATTAATTTAGATATATAGGTATAGATATATATTTTAAGAAAAAAATACTCGTATAGAACAAATGTAAAGTATCTTCGGCTTTAACACAGTTGATTAAGCACAGTGTAGGGTTAGTGAGATCTTTTCTCAGCATGGTTACGATATCCACAGTCCTGAAGTTAGCTTGCCTGAGTCTTTTGCACACAAACATTTTACTTTCATCTTGTAATACGCGCGCTAATGTAGCCACTCTAGTTTTTTACTTTGAACACAGTGCACAAGCGAGAAATAAATTAGCACTCCACTTGTAATCTGGCCTTGAATGTTTTCTTTATCTGCATCAGTGTGAAAAATGATGCAAGGATAAGTAATAGAGTACCCCTTACATAGGTTCCAGGTACATGCACCACAGCTTGAGAAACAAAAGTTTCGATACCCTTGAGCTCAGTTTTTCACCCTTACATTTAAAAACAAATATGCCTTGGCTATTAACTTAGCCATGATTACTGAAACAAGAGCTAAAAAAATAAAGAAATAAGATGCATTTCTAGGGCTAAAAGATGTGAATTTATTATTTTGCTATAGTTCCTAAAGTGATCCAAGTTTAGTTTCCCAAAGCCTATTTGGAACATAGAAAACATTATGGGCTGGATTACAAGTGGTGCACGCGTTAAAATTTTCCTTCTAGCACACCACTTGTAATCTAGCCTTATATATTTATATTTGTGTGTGTGTGGTTTTTTTTCAGTTAGTGCAGTCTGCTCTTACTAACAACCTATACACATTGAAAGGACATTGTACTGGAACATGTACAATCTATTTAAATTAAACACACTACATTATCAGATTTATATTTCTCCTGTTAAGTGTAGTCAGTCCACGGGTCATCCATTACTTATGGGATTATATCTCCTCCCTAACAGGAAGTGCAAGAGGATCACCCAAGCAGAGCTGCTATATAGCTCCTCCCCTCTACGTCATACCCAGTCATTCTCTTGCACCTAACTAATAGATAGGACGTGTGAGAGGACTGTGGTTGTTAAACTTAGTTTTTATTTCTTCAATCAAAAGTTTGTTATTTTAAACGGCACCGGAGTGTGTTGTTTCTTCTCAGGCAGCATTAGAAGAAGATCTTGATCTTAGCGGTCGTAACTAAGATCCACTTGCTGTTATCGGCCATTCTGAGGAGTGAGGTAACTTCAGAACAGGGGATAGCAGGCAGGGCTCACCTGCAAGGAGGTATGTTGCAGTATATTATTTTCTAAGGAATGGAATTGACTGAGAAAATACTGCTAATACCGATGTAATGTAAGTGCAGCCTTAAATGCAGTAGTAGCGACTGGTATCAGGCTGATATGTATGTATGTATACTCTGAGGTATTTCTGGGGAATGGAATTTCACTAAGAAAATACTGTCTATATTTAAGTAATATTTGAGCCTGCACTGCAGTGAAAGCGACTAGCAGCAGGCTTATTAATAACATTTCATAATTTTCATTTTTAAAACGTTTACTGGCATGTTAATCGTTTTTTCTGAGGTACTTGGTGATAAAACTTTATGGGCATGATTTTTACCACATGGCTGTCGTTTGTTTCTGAATAAAATCAGTTTACTGAGCTTCCCCACTGTTGTAATATGAGTGGGAGGGGCCTATTTTAGCGCTTTATTGCGCAGTAAAAATTTAGTCACAGTCTTCCTATTTCTTCCTCCATGATCCAGGACGTCTCTACAGAGCTCAGGGGTCTCCAAAACTAGTTTTGAGGGAGGTAATCACTCACAGCAGACCTGTGATAGTGTGTTTTGACTGTGATAAAAACGTTAATATTAAATTGTTATCTGTTTTTTGGGTATTAAGGAGTTAATCATCCATTTGCTGGTGGGTGCAATCCTTTGCTAACTTAATACATTTACTGTGAAAAATTGGTTGCTATAACTATTTTGGTTCATTGTTATTTCAACTGTGACAGTTTTTTGTGCTTCTTAAAGGCACAGTAGCGTTTTTTATATTGCTTGTAAATCTATTTAGAAAAGTAGTTCCAAGCTTGCTAGTCTCATTGCTAGTTTGTTTAAACATGTCTGACACAGATGAATCTCTTTGTTCACTATGTTTAAAGGCCAATGTGGAGCCCAATAGAAATTTGTGTACTAATTGCATTGATGCTACTTTAAATAAAAGCCAATCTGTACATGTAAAGAAATTATCACCAGACAACGAGGGGGAAGTTATGCCGACTAACTCTCCTCACGTGTCAGTACCTTCGCCTCCCGCTCAGGAGGTGCGTGATATTGTGGCGCCAAGTACATCAGGGCGGCCCATACAAATCACTTTGCAAGACATGGCTAATGTTATGACTGAAGTACTATCTAAATTGCCAGAATTTAGGGGTAAACGCGATCACTCTGGGGTAAGAACAGAGTGCGCTGATAATAATAGAGCCATGTCTGATACTGCGTCACAATTTGCAGAACATGAGGACGGAGAGCTTCATTCTGTGGGTGACGGATCTGATCCAAGTAAACTGGACTCAGACATTTCAAATTTTAAATTTAAGCTTGAGAACCTCCGTGTATTACTAGGGGAGGTATTAGCGGCTCTGAATGATTGTAACACGTTTGCAATTCCAGAGAAAGTATGTAGGCTGGATAAATATTTTGCGGTACCGGCGTGTACTGACGTTTTTCCTATACCTAAAAGACTTACAGAAATTGTTAACAAGGAGTGGGATAGACCCGGTGTGCCTTTTTCACCCCCTCCTATATTTAGAAAAATGTTTCCAATAGACGCCACCACACGGGACTTATGGCAGACGGTCCCTAAGGTGGAGGGAGCAGTTTCTACTCTGGCTAAGCGCACCACTATCCCGGTGGAGGATAGCTGTGCTTTTTCAGATCCAATGGATAAAAAGTTAGAGGGTTACCTTAAGAAAATGTTTGTTCAGCAAGGTTTTATATTACAACCCCTTGCATGCATTGCGCCTGTCACGGCTGCGGCGGCATTCTGGTTTGAGTCTCTGGAAGAGACCCTTAGCACAGCTCCATTGGATGAGATTATAGACAAGCTTAAAGTCCTTAAGCTAGCTAATTCATTTATTTCTGATGCCGTAGTACACTTAACTAAACTTACGGCTAAGAACTCCGGATTCGCCATTCAAGCGCGTAGAGCGCTGTGGCTTAAATCCTGGTCAGCTGATGTGACTTCTAAATCTAAATTGCTTAACATTCCTTTCAAAGGGCAGACATTATTCGGGCCCGGTTTGAAAGAAATTATCGCTGACATTACTGGAGGTAAGGGCCAAACCAAGGGCTAAACAGTCTAATTTTCGTGCCTTTCGTAACTTCAAGGCAGGAGCAGCATCAACTTCCTCCGCTCCAAGACAGGAAGGAACTGTTGCTCGCTACAGACAGGGCTGGAAACCTAACCAGTCCTGGAACAAGGGCAAGCAGGCCAGAAAACCTGCTGCTGCCCCTAAGACAGCATGAAGTGAGGGCCCCCGATCCGGAAACGGATCTAGTGGGGGGCAGACTTTCTCTCTTCGCCCAGGCTTGGGCAAGAGATGTCCAGGATCCCTGGGCATTAGAGATCATATCTCAGGGATATCTTCTGGACTTCAAAGCTTCTCCTCCAAAAGGGAGATTTCATCTTTCAAGGTTGTCAGCAAACCAGATAAAGAAAGAGGCGTTTCTACGCTGTGTACAAGACCTCTTACTAATGGGAGTGATCCACCCAGTTCCGCGGTCGGAACACGGACAAGGGTTTTACTCAAATCTGTTTGTGGTTCCCAAAAAAGAGGGAACCTTCAGACCAATCTTGGACTTAAAGATCCTAAACAAATTCCTAAGAGTTCCATCGTTCAAAATGGAAACTATTCGGACCATCTTACCTATGATCCAAGAGGGTCAGTACATGACCACAGTGGATTTAAAGGATGCCTACCTTCACATACCGATTCACAAGGATCATTACCGGTATCTAAGGTTTGCCTTCCTAAACAGGCATTACCAGTTTGTAGCTCTTCCCTTCGGGTTAGCTACAGCTCCAAGAATCTTTCCAAAGGTTCTGGGCTCTCTTCTGGCGGTACTAAGACCGTGAGGAATAGCGGTAGCTCCGTACCTAGACGACATTCTGATACAAGCGTCAAGTTTCCAAACTGCCAAGTCTCATACAGAGTTAGTTCTGGCATTTCTAAGGTCGCATGGGTGGAAGGTGAACGTAGAAAAGAGTTCTCTATTGCCACTCACAAGAGTTCCCTTCTTAGGGACTCTTATAGATTCTGTAGAAATGAAAATTTACCTGACAGAGGACAGGTTATCAAAACTTCTAAATGCTTGCCGTGTCCTTCATTCCATTCAACACCCGTCAGTGGCTCAATGCATGGAGGTAATCGGCTTAATGGTAGCGGCAATGGACATAGTACCTTTTGCACGCCTGCATCTCAGACCGCTGCAATTGTGCATGCTAAGTCAGTGGAATGGGGATTACTCAGATTTGTCCCCTATGCTAAATCTGGATCAAGAGATTCTCTTCTATGGTGGCTTTCTCGGCCACATCTGTCCAGGGGGATGCCCTTCTGCAGGCCAGATTGGACGATTGTAACAACAGACGCCAGCCTGCTAGGTTGGGGCGCAGTCTGGAGTTCCCTGAAGGCTCAGGGATCATGGACTCAGGAGGAGAGACTCCTTCCAATAAACATTCTGGAATTAAGAGCAGTTTTCAATGCTCTTCTGGCTTGGCCTCACTTAGCAACTCTGAGGTTCATCAGGTTTCAGTCGGACAACATCACGACTGTGGCTTACATCAACCATCAAGGAGTTCCCTAGCGATGACGGAAGTCTCAAAGATAATTCGCTGGGCAGAGTCTCACTCTTGCCACCTGTCAGCGATCCACATCCCAGGCGTGGAGAACTGGGAGGCGGATTTCCTAAGTCGCCAGATTTTTCATCCGGAGGTGTTTGCCCAACTGCTTCATCATTGGGGCAAACCAGATCTGGATCTCATGGCGTCTCGCCAGAACGCCAAGCTTCCTTGTTACGGATCCAGGTCCAGGGACCCGGGAGCGGTACTGATAGATGCTCTGACAGCACCTTGGGTCTTCAACATGGCTTATGTGTTTCCACCCTTCCCGATGCTTCCTCGATTGATTGCCAGGATCAAACAGGAGAGAGCATCGATGATTCTAATAGCGCCTGCGTGGCCACGCCGGACCTGGTATGCAGATCTAGTGGACATGTCGTCCTGTCCACCATGGTCTCTGCCTCTGAGACAGGACCTTCTGATTCAGGGTCCTTTCAAACATCCAAATCTAATTTCTCTGAGGCTGACTGCATGGAGATTGAACGCTTGATTCTATCAAAGCGGGGATTCTCGGAGTCAGTGATTGATACCTTAATACAGGCTAGGAAACCTGTTACCAGGAAAATTTACCATAAAATATGGCGTAAATACTTATATTGGTGCGAATCCAAGAGTTACTCATGGAGTAAGGTTAGGATTCCTAGGATATTGTCTTTTCTACAAGAAGGTTTAGAAAAGGGTTTATCTGCTAGTTCGTTAAAGGGACAGATCTCAGCTCTGCCTATCCTTTTACACAAACGTCTGTCAGAAGTTCCAGACGTTCAGGCTTTTTGTCAGGCTTTGGCTAGGATTAAGCCTGTGTTTAAGACTGTTGCTCCGCCGTGGAGCTTAAACTTAGTTCTTAACGTTCTGCAAGGTGTTCCGTTTGAACCCCTTCATTCCATTGATATCAAGCTGTTATCTTGGAAAGTTCTGTTTTTAATGGCTATTTCCTCGGCTCGAAGAGTCTCTGAGTTATCGGCCTTACATTGTGATTCTCCTTATCTGATTTTTCATTCAGACAAGGTAGTTCTGCGTACTAAACCTGGGTTCTTACCTAAGGTAGTCACTAACAAGAATATCAATCAAGAGATTGTTGTTCCATCATTGTGCCCTAATCCTTCTTCAAAGAAGGAACGACTTCTGCACAATCTGGACGTCGTCCGTGCCCTGAAATTTTATTTGCAGGCAACTAAGGATTTTCGTCAAACTTCTTCCCTGTTTGTCGTTTATTCTGGACAGAGGAGAGGTCAAAAAGCTTCGGCTACCTCTCTCTCTTTTTGGCTTCGTAGCATAATACGTTTAGCCTATGAGACTGCTGGACAGCAGCCTCCTGAAAGGATTACAGCTCATTCTACTAGAGCTGTGGCTTCCACTTGGGCCTTTAAGAATGAGGCCTCTGTTGAACAGATTTGCAAGGCTGCAACTTGGTCTTCACTTCACACTTTTTCAAAATTTTACAAATTTGACACTTTTGCTTCTTCGGAGGCTGTTTTTGGGAGAAAGGTTCTACAGGCAGTGGTTCCTTCCGTGTAAAGATCCTGCCTGTTCCTCCCGTCATCCGTGTACTTTTAGCTTTGGTATTGGTATCCCATAAGTAATGGATGACCCGTGGACTGACTACACTTAACAGGAGAAAACATAATTTATGCTTACCTGATAAATTCCTTTCTCCTGTAGTGTAGTCAGTCCACGGCCCGCCCTGTTTTTACGGCAGGTCTAAATTTTAAATTAAACTCCAGTCATCACTGCACCCTATAGTTTCTCCTTTCTCGTTTGGTTTCGGTCGAATGACTGGGTATGACGTAGAGGGGAGGAGCTATATAGCAGCTCTGCTTGGGTGATCCTCTTGCACTTCCTGTTAGGGAGGAGATATAATCCCATAAGTAATGGATGACCCGTGGACTGACTACACTACAGGAGAAAGGAATTTATCAGGTAAGCAAAAATTATGTTTTCCTCACTGCCTGCTGGAGTGGGGGGCCGCCTCTGTAAGTGTGACAAGAAAACTTATTTAGGAAAAAAAAAAAAATGTGGGCGGGAAAATTAAATACGTCTTAAAATGCCCTCTTCTAGATGAAGAAAAAAAGTTGAATGCAGTGTACTTTAAAATGAAAATTAAAGGACCAGTCAACACAGTAGATTTGCATAATCAACAAATGCAAGATAACAAGACAATGCAATAGCACTTAGTCTGAACTTCAAATGAGTAGAAGATTTTTTTTCTGACAATTTTAAAAGTTATGTCTTTTTCCACTCCCCCTGTACCATGTGACAGCCATCAGCCAATCACAAATGCATACACGTACCATGTGACAGCCATAAGCCATTCACAAATGCATACACACTTATTTTTGCACATGCTCAGTAGGAGCTGGTGACTCAAAAAGTTTAAATATAAAAAGACTGTGCACATTTAGTTAATGGAAGTAAATTGGAAAGTTGTTTAAAATTGCATGCTCTATCTTAATAATTAAAGTTTAATTTTGATTGAGTGTCCCTTTAAGTACTTTGGATACCATACATTTTCATTTAACTGCATGTAATAGACTGTGACATGCTGGGATTGAACCTGGGACCTCAGCTTTGTTTTCCTGCACTTTGTCTCCACCTGCCTGCAGCAGCAGGTAATTGGCAATTACTCTCTGGTTATATAAACCCAGCTCTTCCAGCAGTCATTGCCGTTAATTGAGTTACTACTCAGGGTGTACTGTGCATTGCTATTTGGAATGCTCTCTGTTACAGACTTGGATTTGGATTCTGGACTCTGCTTTTTCTCTGCCCCTTGGTGCTTTCTTGGGTTTGCTGTTTACTTAGATCTCAGAACTGGACTTTGACTACGTTTTGCTTTAACCCCTTGTACCTCGCTGGAATGTTTGCCTTTCTGCTGCTTACCTGGATTGTCCTCAACTTCGATCAAGCCTGACCCCTTGTGACAGTTAACTGTACTACACCGTATTTTATCCTTTATCAGTACTATTTTCCCTTGCTCAGTATCTCCAGATTTATATTGTACTCTACAGTCCAGACTGCGTCCAGAGCTTTAGGCTTGTTGTTACTCCTATTTTCACCTTAATCTCTTTGTTACTCCGTGCCATACCTATACTTTGTGTGGGTATTGTACTTAACTGCATGGCTCTCCACCTGACACTGAGGCAGGCTTGACATAGACACTACTATAAAGAAGAATATGCACAGATATTGATATAAAAATCCAGTACAAAACCTTTTACAAACTTACATAGAAGCTCCCAATTTAGCACTGTTGATGAGATTAGGCTGTGACAGCCACTGAAAGGGGCTGAGAGCAGGACCTTACCCCCTCTCCTGAATATGAAAAGGCCCATTATACAAACAGAAGCAATCTGAAGTATTTATACATCAGTATACATCTAAAACTTTGGGGCTTGGTTAGGAGTCTGAAAATCAGCACAATGTTATTTAAAAATAAGCAAAACTATACATTTTTTACAAAAATACACCCAGATGGGCTATATAAATGGATCATCTACAAAACATTTATGCAAAGAAAAATCTAGTGTACAATGTCTCTTTTGAATAATTGTTAAACATTAATTTCAACAATAGACTTTTATTTTATATTTAATGTATCAATATGAGTAAAATACTTTAATATATTATGTGTGTTTTTTTTGTTAGGCAGGTCTCCAAAAGAGCTACATTTTCTGGATCTGTTTTGCCACTTGTAATATGAGTGATAACAGCACACCTTTTATGGAATGCAAAAAAATATTGGCCTTGTTAAGATTCTCTAATAAACATTTTGTACCATTTACTTATAATGCCACATTGTGCGCTATTCTTAGCGCAAGGATTACGCACCTGGTAGTCTATGACGTAGAAGAGGATTAGTGCGGCTCGCCAGCACAGTACAGGTAAGTAATACACCTAATTTAAAGAATAACAAATGTATTAATGTAAAAAGCCACACTTAGAATATTGCGTTCGCTATAACCTTTTCCCAATCAGAAGTCAATGGAGAAACAAAAAGTAGTAAAAAAAAACTAGCATAAACCTAAAAACACCCAACTTGCACGCAAACACGACCGCATATTCTCATATGTGATAACCCGACATGAAAATATAATTATTTTACATTCCAATGTTCTTCACATAAAATATGTTCTATTTATTCATAAACACATATTTCTACATATATTTTGGTAACATATATGTGTATACCTATATATACAGTACATGATTATATGTAGAAATATCTATTTAAAAATACATAAAACATATTCTGCTATGTGCAGAACATTGGAATGTAAAATATTTACAGTAAATACACATTATAACACTTTATTACATATGAATATTGCATAAATATGATTTCTCTTGTTAAGTGTGTTCAGTCCACGGGTCATCCATTACTTATGGGATATATTCTCCTTCCCAACAGGAAGTTGCAAGAGGATCACCCAAGCAGAGCTGCTATATAGCTCCACCCCTCACATGTCATACCCAGTCATTCTCTTGCAAGTCTCAACAAAGGAGGTTGTGAGAGGAGATAGGAGTAACATTCTTCAATCAAAAGTTTATTATTTTAAAATAGCACCGGAGTGTGATGTTTGTTCTCTCAGGCAGTATTTAGAAGAAGAATCTGCCTGCGTTTTTTCTATGATCTTAGCAGACGTAACTAAGATCCACTGGCTGTTCTCGCACATTCTGAGGAGTGGGTACCCCGCAAATGAGGTATGTGCAGTAAAATATTTTCTAGGAATGGAATTGACTATGAAAACACTGCTGTTACCCATATGACATAAGTACAGCCTTTAATGCAGTAGTAGCGACTGGTATCAGGCTGATAAATGTATGCGCAGTTGAGTTATTTTCTAGGGACTAGAATTTAACTTTAAATACTGTTAGTACTGAAATAAATGTATGAGCCTTAACTGCAGTAGAAGCGACTGGTAGCAGGCTTAGTGATAACTTTGCATAACACTGGAAAGTTGTTTTTTAAAAAACGTTTACTGGCATGTTATTCGTTTTGTGAGGTACTTTGGTGATAAATCTTTTTGGGCATGATTTTTTTCCACATGGCTATCATATATTTCTGCATAGACACAGTTATATCAGGTCTCCCACTGTTGTGATATGAGTGGGAGGGACCTTTTTTTAGCGCCTTGTTGCGCAGTTAAAATTCTAGCACAGTCTTCCTGCTTCTTCCTCTTTGATCCAGGACGTCTCCAGAGAGCTCAGGGGTCTTCAAAATTCATTTTTGAGGGAGGTAATCAGTCACAGCAGACCTGTGACAGTGTGTTTGACTGTGAGAAAAGCGTTAAATCTTAAATTGATTATCCGTTTTGGGTATTGAGGGGTTAATCATCCTTTTGCTAATGGGTGCAATCCTCTGCTAATTTCATACATTTACTGTTTAAAATTGGTTGCTATAACCGTATTAGTTCATTGTTATTTCAACTGTGACAGTTTTTTTTGTGTTTTTAAAAGCGCTGCAGCGTTTTTTATATTGCTTGTAAACTTATTGAAAGAAATTTCCAAGCTTGATAGCTTCATTGCTAGTCTGTTTAAACATGTCTGACACAGATGAATCTGCTTGCTCATTATGTTTAAAGGCCAATGTGGAGCCCAATAGAAATATGTGTACCAATTGTATTGATGTTACTTTAAATAAAAGTCTGTCTTTACCGGTAAAGAAATTATCACCAGACAACGAGGGGGAAGTTATGCCGCCTAACTCTCCTCACGTGTCAGTACCTTTGCCTCCCGCTCAGGAGGTGCGTGAGATTGTGGCGCCAAGCACATCAAGGCACTTACAAATCACTTTACAAGATATGGCTAATGTTATGAAAGAAGTATTATCTAATTTGCCTGAGTTAAGAGGCAAGCGCGATAGCTCTGGGTTAAGGACAGAGCGCGCTGATGATATGAGGGCCATGTCTGACACTGCGTCACAATTTGCAGAACATGAGGACGGAGAGCTTCATTCTGTGGGTGACGGATCTGATCCAGGGAGACCGGATTCAGACATTTAAAATTTTAAATTTAAGCTTGAGAACCTCCGTGTATTACTAGGGGAGGTATTAGCGGCTCTGAATGATTGCGACATGGTTGCAATCCCAGAGAAATTATGTAGGCTGGATAAATACTATGCGGTACCGGTGTGTACTGACGTTTTTCCTATACCTAAAAGGCTTACAGAGATTATTAACAAGGAGTGGGATAAACCCGGTGTGCCTTTTTCCCCTCCTCCAATATTTAGAAAAATGTTCCCAATAGACGCCACCACACGAGACTTATGGCAGACGGTCCCTAAGGTGGAGGGAGCAGTTTCTACTTTAGCCAAGCGTACCACTATTCCGGTGGAGGATAGTTGTGCTTTCTCAGATCCAACAGATAAAAAATTAGAAGGTTACCTTAAGAAAATGTTTGTTCAACAAGGTTTTATATTACAGCCCCTTGCATGCATTGCGCCCGTCACTGCTGCAGCGGCTTTCTGGTTTGAGTCTCTGGAAGAGGCTATTCGCACAGCACCATTGGATGAGACTTTGAACAAGCTTAAAGCCCTTAAGCTAGCTAATGCATTTGTTTCGGATGCTGTTGTGCATTTAACCAAACTAACGGCTAAGAACTCCGGATTCGCCATTCAGGCGCGCAGAGCGCTATGGCTTAAATCCTGGTCAGCAGATGTAACCTCTAAATCTAAATTGCTTAATATTCCTTTCAAAGGGCAAACCTTATTCGGGCCCGGCTTGAAGGAGATTATTGCTGACATTACTGGAGGTAAGGGTCACACCCTTCCTCAGGACAGGGCCAAATCAAAGGCCAAACAGTCTAGTTTTCATGCCTTTCGTAATTTCAAGGCAGGAGCAGCATCAACTTCCTCCGCTCCAAAACAGGAAGGAACTGCTGCTCGTTACAGACAGGGTTGGAAAAGCAACCAGTCCTGGAACAAGGGCAAGCAGGCCAGAAAGCCTACTTCTGCCCCTAAGACAGCATGAAGAGAGGGCCCCCTGAAACGGATCTAGTGGGGGGCAGACTTTCTCTCTTCGCCCAGGCTTGGGCAAGAGATGTCCAGGATCCCTGGGCGTTGGAGATTATATCTCAGGGATACCTTCTGGACTTCAAAGCTTCTCCTCCACAAGGGAGATTTCATCTTTCAAGGTTATCAGCAAACCAAATAAAGAAAGAGGCTTTTCTTCACTGTGTACAAGACCTCCTAGTAATGGGGGTGATCCACCCAGTTCCGCGGATGGAACAAGGGCAAGGATTTTACTCAAATCTGTTTGTGGTTCCCAAGAAAGAGGGAACCTTCAGACCAATCTTGGACCTAAAGATCTTAAACAAATTCCTAAGAGTTCCATCATTCAAAATGGAGACTATTCGAACCATCCTACCCATGATCCAAGAGGGTCAGTATATGACCACAGTGGACTTAAAGGATGCCTACCTTCACATACCGATTCACAAAGATCATTATCGGTACCTAAGGTTTGCCTTTCTAGACAGGCATTACCAGTTTGTAGCTCTTCCCTTCGGGTTAGCTACGGCCCCGAGAATTTTTACAAAGGTTCTGGGCTCGCTTCTGGCGGTACTAAGACCGCGAGGCATAGCGGTGGCTCCGTACTTAGACGACATTCTGATACAAGCGTCAAGTTTTCAAAATGCAAAGTCTCATACAGAGATAGTTCTAGCATTTCTGACGTCGCATGGGTGGAAAGTGAACATGGAAAAGAGTTCTCTGTTACCACTCACACGGGTTCCCTTTCTAGGGACTCTTATAGATTCTGTAGAGATGAAGATTTACCTGACGGAATCCAGGTTATCAAAAATCCTAAATGCTTGCCGTGTCCTTCATTCCATTCCAAGCCCATCAGTAGCTCAGTGCATGGAAGTAATCGGCTTAATGGTCGCGGCAATGGATATAGTGCCATTTGCGCGCCTGCATCTCAGACCGCTGCAATTATGCATGCTGAGACAGTGGAATGGGGATTACTCAGATCTGTCCCCTTTACTAAATCTGGACCAGGAGACCAGAGATTCTCTTCTCTGGTGGTTGTCTCGGATTCATCTGTCCAAGGGAATGACTTTTCGCAGACCAGATTGCACGATTGTGACAACAGATGCCAGCCTTCTAGGCTGGGGCGCAGTCTGGAATATCCTGAAGGCTCAGGGATCATGGACTCAGGAGTAGAAACTCCTTCCAATAAACATTCTGGAATTAAGAGCGATATTCAATGCTCTTCTAGCTTGGCCTCAGTTAGCAACACTGAGGTTCATCAGATTTCAGTCGGACAACATCACGACTGTGGCTTACATCAATCATCAAGGGGGAACCAGGAGTTCCCTAGCGATGTTAGAAGTCTCAAAGATAATTCGCTGGGCAGAGTCTCACTCTTGCCATCTGTCAGCGATCTACATCCCAGGCGTGGAGAACTGGGAGGCGGACTTTCTAAGCCGCCAGACCTTTCACCCGGAGGAGTGGGAACTTCACCCGGAGGTATTTGCTCAACTGATTCTTCGTTGGGGCGAACCGGAACTGGATCTCATGGCTTCTCGCCAGAACGCCAAGCTTCCTTGTTACGGATCCAGGTCCAGGGACCCGGGAGCGGTGCTGGTAGATGCACTAGCAGCCCCTTGGATTTTCAACATGGCTTATGTGTTCCCACCGTTTCCGTTGCTGCCTCGTCTGATTGCCAGGATCAAACAGGAGAGAGCATTGGTGATTCTGATAGCGCCTGCGTGGCCACGCAGGACCTGGTATGCAGACCTAGTGGACATGTCGTCCTGTCCACCATGGTCTCTGCCTCTGAGGCAGGACCTTCTACTTCAGGGTCCTTTCAACCATCCAAGCCTAATTTCTCTGAGGCTGACTGCATGGAGATTGAACGCTTGATTCTCTAAAAGCGTGGTTTCTCGGAGTCGGTTATTGATACATTGATACAGGCTCGGAAACCGGTTACCAGAAAAATTTACCATAAGATATGGCGTAAATATTTACATTGGTGTGAATCCAAGAGTTACTCATGGAGTAAGGTTAGGATTCCTAGGATATTGTCTTTTCTACAAGAGGGTTTAGAAAAGGGTTTATCCGCTAGTTCGTTAAAGGGACAGATTTCTGCTTTGTCTATTCTTTTACACAAACGTCTGGCAGAGAATCCAGACGTTCAGGCTTTTTGTCAGGCTTTGGCTAGGATTAAGCCTGTGTTTAAAACTGTTGCTCCTCCGTGGAGCTTAAACTTGGTTCTTAAAGTTCTTCAGGGTGTTCCGTTTGAACCCCTTCATTCCATTGATATTAAGCTTTTATCTTGGAAAGTTCTGTTTTTGATGGCTATTTCCTCGGCTCGAAGAGTCTCTGAGTTATCTGCCTTACATTGCGATTCTCCTTATCTAATTTTTCATTCAGACAAGGTAGATTTGCGTACTAAACCTGGATTTTTACCTAAGGTTGTTTCTAATAGGAATATCAATCAGGAGATTGTTGTTCCATCATTATGCCCTAACCCTTCTTCAAAGAAGGAACGTCTTTTGCATAATCTGGACGTAGTCCGTGCCCTGAAGTTCTACTTACAGGCAACTAAGGATTTTCGGCAAACTTCTTCTCTGTTTGTCGTTTATTCTGGACAGAGGAGAGGTCAAAAGGCTTCGGCCACCTCTTTCTCTTTTTGGCTTCGTAGCATAATACGTTTAGCCTATGAGACTGCTGGACAGCAGCCCCCTGAAAGAATTACAGCTCATTCCACTAGAGCTGTGGCTTCCACCTGGGCCTTTAAGAATGAGGCCTCTGTTGAACAGATTTGCAAGGCTGCAACTTGGTCTTCACTTCATACCTTTTCAAAATTTTACAAATTTGACACTTTTGCTTCTTCGGAGGCTGTTTTTGGGAGAAAGGTTCTACAGGCAGTGGTTCCTTCTGTTTAAAGTTCCTGCCTTGTCCCTCCCATCATCCGTGTACTTTAGCTTTGGTATTGGTATCCCATAAGTAATGGATGACCCGTGGACTGAACACACTTAACAAGAGAAAACATAATTTATGCTTACCTGATAAATTTATTTCTCTTGTAGTGTGTTCAGTCCACGGCCCGCCCTGTCTTTTTTTGAGGCAGTTCTAAATTTTAATTAAAACTCCAGTCACCACTGCACCCTATAGTTTCTCCTTTCTCGTCTTGTTTCGGTCGAATGACTGGATATGACATGTGAGGGGATGAGCTATATAGCAGCTCTGCTTGGGTGATCCTCTTGCAACTTCCTGTTGGGAAGGAGAATATATCCCATAAGTAATGGATGACCCGTGGACTGAACACACTACAAGAGAAATAAATTTATCAGGTAAGCATAAATTATTTTTTTTACATGTACATCTACTTAAAGGGACACTGAACCCAAATTTTTTTCTTTCATGATTCACATAGAGCATGCAATTTTAAGCAACTTTCTAATTTACTCCTATTATCAATTTTTCTTCATTCTCCTTCTTTCTTTATTTGAAAAAGAAGGCATCTAAGCTTTTTTTTTTTGGTTCAGGACTGTGGACAGCACTTTTTTTTGGTTCAGAACTGTGGACAGCACTTTTTTTGGTTCAGAACTGTGGACAGCACTTTTTTTTATTGGTGGATGAATTTATCCACCAATCAGCAAGAACAACCCCGGTTGTTCACCAAAAATGGGCCGGCATCTAAACTTACATTCTTGCATTTCAAATAAAGATACCAAGAGAATGAAGATAATTTGATAATAGGAGTAAATTAGAAAGTTGCTTAAAATTGCATACTCTATCTGACTCACAAATGAAAAAAATTGGGTTCAGTGTCCCTTTAACTGCAAAGGGCTCCAATGCACTTTATAAATATAAATATATATATATATATATATATATATATATATATATATATATCTATACATATATATTTATGTGTATATGTCTAAATACATATATACACATATAAAAACATAAATTCATATGTATGTATGTGTGTGTATGTAAAACTACGTGTATATATATATTATATATTTCCAATAAATAGTGCACTCTCAGGATTTTCTGAAAAAAAGTCAACTTTATTAGATGACGTTGCAGGGAACTCAAGTCCCTTTCTTCAGGTCAAAAAAAGTGAACAAATGTGGCAAACAACTTTAGCATACCTCCCACATCAATCAAAAAATTGCGCCAAACAGTGCTTGGAACGCATCCCTGCGTTACACTTCCGGTTGGGGCTGAATGGATCAGCTCTCCACTTCCGGTTTTATTTTCTGGTCATTATTTTTGCTATGTATTCACACAGGCCTATATTGGTTTAATATTCAAGGATGATAAACCTGATACATTAAGCAAGTCCTATGTGAGATGTAGTTTATAGGTCTGAAATTTAGGTGGTGATGAGCCTCACATGTGCACTGTTAAATTGTCACTGAAAGTCCCAGTAGGGGATGTTAGCACTGTTGCTATGTATATCATTGTAAGTCTAAGTATTCACATTGCAGGTATGCACTTTTTCACACAGGCTATACAGTTTTGGCGAAAACGGAAGTGATAGTATGACAACTTCCGGTTTGCAGATTTTGTGTTTGTCAGCATGTAGGTGTTTCACACATGTATGATTGCTTAGTGAGGTGTGTGGAGGTTTATATTTTTAACATTATATGTGTTTAGGGGTTTATTGGATAAAAATACAGGCCAAGCGAAACCGGAAGTGGAGAGTTGATACACTTCCGGTTGGGGCTGAATGGAACACAGGGATGCGTTCCAAGCACTGTTTGGCGCAATTGTTTGATTGATGTGGGAGGTATGTGTTTGCTAAAGTTGTTAGTATATAATGTGTTAAATGCCTTTTTTTCTAACACCTTAGATCTCATATCTTTGAGCCCTTACTTTTTTAAAATAATTTTTATTTGATGGTGTTATAATGAGTGTAACTTTATTGTGCAATGTATTTTTGAATCTTTTTTTGTTTCATGAAACAATTTAACAAAGCTCTTAGGACTTGTTAACCCGACGAGCATTAACTTTAATTGCACTCAACCGATCGCGTTTACTTTCAACTTGTAATATGAGCGCATTTTTTGCTCCACTCGTAATCTGGCCCAATATGTAAAAATATATGGAGATTCTGAATTCAAATTCCAACAGCCCAGATAATTTAATAATAAAATAGTACAAAATAACATAAAACTGTCACACTCCAAAGTCACAAGCAACTGAAAAACAGTCATTAGTATTGAATAGTACAGGATGTAAAACGGTTCTCTTCATTCACATAGAGCATACCCTTTTAAAAATTCAAATGTACTTCTGTTATCAATCAGCAGCTAGCTTCCATCTCCTGAGCCTACCTAGGTATCCCTTTCAACAATGAAAACCAAGGAAACAAAGCAAATTTGATAATTGAATTAAATTGGAAAGTTGTTTAAAATTGTATGCTCTATCTGAATCATGAAATAAACATTTTTTGGTTTCATGTCCCTTTAAGTGTACCAAAGTTTATGAATGTGAATTGTCGAAAGTATGTAAAGGTACAAAATAAAGGCAGAATATTATAATCAATTGTCTGTAAACTGTTTGAATAAGTAATATTTATCTGCCATCTAGTGGTATCTGTTATTAGTGCATTTTTTTGTAAACCATAGCATGTGTCTAGATTTTACAGAAATACAAAAAAATTTTTTAAATCAATAACTTGAAATTTATTATAGATAAACAATATACTTTAAGAACACTTAATTGTATATGTTATGTTTTAAATATTCTGCTTGAATGCATACATGTATTTAAAGAAATGTTGTGTACAAATATATCATGCATATGCTATAACAACTTATTTATGCTAAAAAAAAATCAGGTCAATATATGTTTACACCCCATCAAATTCCTGCTTTTCCAAAAGTGATGTTGCTTCCCCCTTTCTTAGAGACCCTTAAATAGCAATTTGAAACAAATATTATAATATAGGTAAATATGAGTGGGTGCCAGAGCCAATTAATGATAACTTTTTTTTTTATATAGACGAAATGGGCAACACTCCTTAAAATGCTTGAATCAAAAACATATATAATACATATTGGGCCAAATTACAAGTGGTGCACTATTTAGCTCTTTCGCTTGCACCCAAACACCACCAGAAGTAAATTTTTAACACACGTGTATTACAAGTTGTAAGTAAATTGTTTGCGCACAAGTGAAAGCTGACGCTCAATAACTTCAGGACATAGGATATCATGAACGCACTATATTCCCCCTTAGACTTTAATGGAGTGTGCAAAGTGGAAAAAAAACTAACATTTATCGCTTGCACACTAACCCGATGCGCATTAAACCAAGTGACCTAACCAGAATGTAGTTATGAATATTTTACATTCCAATGTTCTTCTCATAGAAGAAAATGTATTTATTTTTAAGTAGATTTCTTTTCCAAAGATATGACGAGTCCACGGATTTCATCCTTGTGGGATATTAATCTGCTAACAGGAAGTGGCAAAGAGCACCACAGCAGAGCTGTATATATAGCCCCTCCCCTTCCCCTCCACCCCCAGTCATTCTCTTTGCCTGTGTTATACTAGGAAGACATGGTAAAGTGAGGTGTTAGTTTTAGTTTCTTCAATCAAAATCTCACACGGACACAGTGTTGTCTTTTCTGAGAACTCACGGCTGGAAGGTGAACATAGAGAAGAGTTCACTTGTTCCACAGACAAGGGTTCCTTTCTTGGGAACTCTGATAGACTCGGTAGCCATGAAAGTATTTCTGACGGAGGTCAGAAAATCAAAGATTTTGAATACTTGCCAAGCACTTCTGTCCATTCCTCGGCCATCAGTGGCTCAGTGTATGAAGGTAATCGGATTAATGGTAGCGGCAATGGACATCGTTCCATTTGTTCGCTTTCATCTCAGACCACTGCAACTATGCATGCTCGGTCAGTGGAATGGGGATTATGCGGATTTATTTCCAAAGATAATTCTGGATCAAGAGACCAGAAACTCTCTTCTTTGGTGGTTGTCGTCGGATCATCTGTCCCAGGGGACTTGTTTCCACAGACCCTCGTGGGTGATAGTGACAACAGATGCCAGCCTTCTGGGCTGGGGTGCAGTTTGGAATTCCCTGAAGGCTCAGGGTGTTTGGGCTCAAGTGGAGTCTCTCTACTTCCAATCAATATTTTGGAACTGAGGGCAATATTCAATTAACTTCAGGTGTGGCCTCAGTTGGCTTCAGCCAAATTCATCAGATTCCAGTCGGACAACATAACGACTGTGGCATATGTCAATCATCAGGGGGAACAAGGAGTTCCTTAGCGATGATAGAAGTATCCAAGATAATCAGTTGGGCAGAGGCCCACTTTTGTCATCTGTCAGCGATCTACATCCCAGTAGTAGAGAACTGGGAAGCAGATTTTCTAAGTCGACAGACTTTTCATCCGGGGGAGTGGGAACTTCACCCGGAGGTATTTGCCTCATTGATTCTCAGATGGAGCAGACCGGAATTGGATTTGATGGCATCTCGTCAGAATGCCAAACGTTTGGCAAATGTATCAGATGTTCAGTCTTTTTGTCAGGCTCTATCTAGAATTAAGTCTGTACTTAGACCTATTACTCCTCCCTGGAGTTTGAATTTAGTTCTTCGAGTTCTGCAAGGGGTTCCGTTTGAACCTACGCATTCCATAGATATTAAACTATTATCTTGGAAAGTTCTGTTTTTGGTTGTTATTTCTTCTGCTCGAAGAGTTTCTGAGCTTTCAGCATTACAGTGTGATTTGCCTTATCTCATATTTCATTCTGATAAGGTGGTTTTACGTACCAAACCTGGGTTCCTTCCTAAGGTTGTTTCGAATAAGAATATTAATCAGGAAATTGTTGTTCCTTCCTTGTGTCCTAATCCTTCTTCTAAGAAGGAGCGTCTGTTACATAACTTGGACGTGGTCCGTCCCTTAAAGTTTTACTTACAGGCAACTAAGGATTTCTGTCAATCATCTTCATTATTCATTGTTTATTCTGGAAAGTGTAGGGGTCAGAAAGCTACGGCTACCTCTCTTTCTTTGGCTGAGAAGTATCATCCGCCTGGCATATGAGACTGCTGGACAGCAGCCTCCTGAAAGAATTACGGCTCATTCTACTAGGGCTGTGGCTTCCACATGGGCTTTTAAAAACGATGCATCTGTTGAACAGATTTTTTTATATTTTTGCTTCTTCTGGGGCTATCTTTGGGAGAAAGGTTCTTCAAGCAGTGGTGCCTTCCGTTTAGGTTCCTGTCTTGTCCCTCCCTTTCATCCGTGTCCTATTGCTTTGGTATTGGTTTCCCACAAGTAAGGATGAAATCCGTGGACTCGTCATATCTTTGTAAAAGAAAACTAAATTTATGCTTACCTGATAAATTAAATTCTTTTACGATATGACGAGTCCACGGCCCACCCTGTTCTTTTTAAGACAGTTTTTCTTTATATTTTTTGTAAACTTCAGTCACCTCTGCACCTTTTAGCCTTTCCTTTTTCTCTTCCTATACCTTTGGCCAAATGACTGAGGGTGGAGGGGAAGGGGAGGGGCTATATATACAGCTTTGCTGTGGTGCTCTTTGCCACTTCCTGTTAGCAGGAGGTTAATATCCCACAAGTAAGGATGAAATCCGTAGACTCGTCATATAGTAAAAGAAAGTAATTTATCAGGTAAGCATAAATTTAGTTATTTCTAGAAATACCTGATGATTAATTTTTTTGTAAAATATATACAGGTAGCCCTCAGTTTACGCCGGGGTTAGGTTCCAGAAAGAATGGTTGTAAATTGAAACCCAGTTTATAATGTAAGTCAATGGGAAGTGAGGGAAATAGGTTCCAGGCCTCTCTCAAAATTGTCATAAGTAACACCTAATACATTATTTTTAAACTTTGAAATGAAGACTTTAAATGCTAAACAGCATTATAAACCCAATAAAATAATCACACAACACAGAATATATTATTTAACTAAGTTAAATGAACAAAAACATTTGCTAAACAGCATTATAAACCTAATAAAATAAACACACAACACAGACTTCACTTGCATTTTTCTGCAAACAGTTCTTTCTATGCATTCCAATTTGGACTAATTTATAGACAGGAAGATCTTGTTCCTTTGAAATCTGCTCGATAGCTCAGGTCTGGTTAAACTGATTAATTTCAGCTTGCTTTGTTGTGCTGCAACACAAGCGGACAGCTCCACCTACTGGCTATTTTAATAAATGCACTGCTTATCAATGCTTTTCAATAGCAGTCACATGACTGAAAAAAAAGGTTGTTATTCTGAAACGGTGTAAATTGAACCGTTGTAAAACGAGGGCCACCTGTGTGTGTGTGTATATATATATATATATATATATATAAATCAAAGGGAAGCGCACTCCAAAGGTCTTGAAACAGCAAAGGTCACTTTAATTGTGAACGTTTTCGAGTCTATCAGACTCGTCCTTAGACAAACCGTGTACAATTGCACTTACCACCCCCCCAAATATAACGGTGTCAAAACAGAGCGTCACGTTCTCCTTAGTAGATACGCCCCCACATGGGCGTCATCATCTAAAACAGCGTGCGTCTGCCAAAGCATAATCTATTAAGTGAAAAACAATTAAAAACATTGAACATCATAACAAAAGAACACAATAGCAGCATGAGCATGGTAAATCAGAACAGTTCTATGGAAATTTTAACAGAGGAAATAAATAGAGAGGAACAACTTGGGGAGATGATTCAACGATTCCATGCACGAGATTACCCTGTAAGGCTGTTGGAAAATCAGCGCAAACAACTCCTTGAAGAGGTTTTTGTAAGAACTCCTGAGACCCAGAGAATGACGTTTGTAACTACATACCATAGTGATAAAAGAACGCTGACTGATTTAATCAATAAACACTGGGATATCATCCAGTCGGATAAAGCTCTTCCACTGTATCATGTGACACCTCCGTGAATAGGCTACAAGAGGGCAAGATCATTACGGGATTTTCTAATTAAAACCGACCCCATACAATGTTACAAGCAAACCTCCTGGTTGGAGATCAAGAAACCGGGTGTTTTCTGATGTTTAGGCTGTACTACCTGTGGGGGCTCATTACAGGACCCTCCTTTACCCACCCTCATAGACGTAAAGTCTATAAGCACAGGTATCGCCTTACATGTACAACGACCTACATTGTGTATTTATTACACTGTATTTGTGGTCTGTACTATGTGGGTAAGACCTCGGACGACCTGCGGACACGGATGGCGAAGGCACATCGGAACAACCAGTGGCCCGGCACTTTCAGGAATCCCAACATAAAGTAACGGACCGCAAATATACAATCATTGATCACGTCCCCCCCATGTACAGACGGGGGAATGCAACAAAGTATTGTTGCAAAGAGAGGCCAAATGGACTTTTCAGCTTGACTCTATTATGCTAAAGGGTTGGCAGGTTTTCTTATAATTATATTTACCACCTTTGAGAGTCATGATCCATTTGACACTATCCCATATAGTGACACTATTATGCCAAAGGGTCTTAATACCCATTTAGATTGGCAGGTTTTCCATTTGACACTATCCCATATAGTTTCTATTTTGGTGAAACATTTCTCGATTCAGCACTTTACATCTATAAATGATGTTGATAAATATTCTGACTTCTATCAGTTTTAATGCAGATATAACTACAATATATTGTTATCCCCTGGCTCAGTTCAGCATTTATTATATTCTTCTCTGATGCCCCTATTAATATGATGGTGTATTTTTGACAGTCTGATTGTAAGGATTCCGCTCCATGTTTTACCTATGCCTTTCCCATTCACCTGACTTCAGCCTTACCTGTACTTAAGGCATCAGCTGACTGCAGACATGTGCTTAATTATTAAGTTTCTAGACTAGCTCTGAAGCGTGTCTGTTTTCCACTTGCTGTGTGTTTTTTCTGAAAACAAACCAGTCTGCTTTTCTTCCAATTACTGAATCAGCTACTACCTTGGGATTACTTATTTTTTACTGCCGGTTCATATGCTCATTTTGCCTACAGAAAGTTTTACAGAGGCGAGTTTTTCTTTTTAGCGTGCACGCTACAACAGAGACTTATTTCATACTGCAGTGTGTTTGCTGCCGTCTCCCTCTGAGTTGCTATCTCATCTGAGCCACTGAAGTGTTTCTCACACACCGGACTTCAACCTCTCTTCCACTGCAACACAGTGCAACTCTTCTACAAACAACCTCCCACGGACTAAGTACAAGGACATCTCAGAATTAATTCCGCTTCTATTACACACCATCCGGTGACTGGGGGTAAGCACTGTAGTTACTTTAAGCTGTGCTGTACAAATAAACCTTGAACTTTGCTTTTCCCTGCTGCTCTACTGACCGCAAGACTATCAGCACATGTGTATACCGTTCTGTGACAAACTAACTAACAGTGTCTAAAACTGAGAGTTACACTTCACACTGAACTGTTATATCTTACTCCAGCACTAATAGCAACACTACCTGCTTTCTGGAACTCTGCTTTTCTTTATCAAGATTTATCATACTGGGAGCTAGCTGAACTCTAAAGATTGCTACTAAGAAATTGATTTATTTTTTATATTTCTTCTGATCCAGCCTTTGTTTATGTCTGTACTATTGCTGTGACGTTCAACAGCATATGTGATTTACATCATTCGTTGCCAGACAAGTTTCTGATCTGCAATTCAATTACTTGAGAATAACAACTTCACTGAAAGCAGCTTGGTCTATGCTGTTCAATAGTCCATTTGCCAAAAGTGATACAAATCATTTATTTTGCATACTCTGCAGTTGTGATCCATCCTCACTCTCTACTAAATCCTTACAGAATAATTAAGCCTTAAAAAATATGGATCCAGCAGAACTGCCCCAATTCGTTTACAACCTGTCTAAAAGAGTAGATGAACTCAGTCAAGGCCTTAGAGATCTAAAGGTTGAAAATGAGACTTTAACTAAGGTTATAAGAGAGACAACTCCTCCCAAAGCAAAAGCTGCTGAATCTATTGTGGAACCACAGATTGCAGCACCTGATTTGTTCAATGGTGATAGGAGTCTCTATCGCCAATATAGGAATGCCTGCCTCCTCACTTTCAACCTTAAGCCACTCACATATCCTAATGACAAGATTAAAGTGCTCACAATGATTACCTATCTACGGGGTGAACCCCGAATCTGGGCAGACACGCTCTTTGAAACCAACGATCCTATTCTATCATCCCTACAGTCTTTTCTAGCAGTCATGGATGAACTTTATTCAGACTCAAATTTACAATTGACTGCAGAAAGCAAGATGCGGAAACTAAAGCAAGGCAACCGTCCTGTTGAAGTTTATATAACGGAGTTTAAACAACATGCCATTGACTCCCAATGGAACGTGATTGCCTTAAGAAACCAATTTCGCCTAGGACTCTCGGAAGCAGTTAAAGATGAGCTAGCCCGAACTGATCTCCCTGACTCCTTAGAAGGCCTCATGAAGCTCTCAATGCAAATAGATAGAAGGCTTCACGAAAGGAAGTCAGAGCGTCAAATTGGGGATTCTTCTTACAAGAGATCATTCCATCCTCCTCCAACTGCTTCTTCATCAAGTGTGCCTGAACCTATGGATATAGGCTTTATGAGGGGTCCATTGACCTCTGAAGAAAGGTTTAGAAGAAAATCAAAAGGACTGTGTATGTATTGTGGAAGTCCAAACCATCCTATCCGTGAATGCCCCTCCCTACGTAAAAATAAAAATAGTAAGTCTCTCTTACATTTGACTTCAATGATTGAACATGATAAACCAATTCACTGTACTTTAACCCTCTCTTTACAGTGGGACAGCAATCGCATGACGAAAGAAGCTATAATTGACACAGGAGCCCAAGGGAATTACAAAGATAAAGCTATTGTTGAAAAGAATAAAATACCTCTCATCACTAAATTGTCTCCTGTCTCTATACGGGTTGTAGATGGGTCTGAAATTTCTTCTGGTCCTATTACTCAGCATACAATTCCCATTCTGGTATCCACCCTAGGTTCACATCAGGAATACATCACTTTTGATGTTATTACCTCTCCTCTATTCCCCATTGTACTAGGGTTGCAATGGCTTCGTTTACACAAACCTGTGATCAATTGGAGTTCTTTGGAAGTAAAATTTGATTCACCATATTGCCAGCAAACCTGTCTAAATCATTCTGTTCTCTTCCATTTGACAGAAACTCCACACATACCTAAAGTATATGAGAAGTTTGCAGACGTATTCAGTAAGAAGGAAGCTGATACTCTACCTCCTCATCGGTCGTATGACTGTCCGATCGACCTCAAACCTGGTACCACTCCTCCCTATGGTCATCTCTACCCTCTTTGCCAACCCGAGCTTGATCATTTAAAGACGTATTTAGATGAAAACTTAAAAAAAGGTTTTATACGTCCTTCAGTCTCTCCAGCAGCAGCCGGGTTCTTCTTTGTAAGAAACAAAGATAACTCCCTTCGACCAATCATCGACTTCAGGGAACTCAATAAAATTACGATAAAAAACAGGTATCCCCTACCACTCATCCCCGAACTCATTGAACGCCTCCAACATGCCAAAATCTTCACCAAATTAGATCTAAGAGGGGCTTATAACCTTGTCCGCATAAGAGAAGGGGATGAGTGGTTGACCGCTTTTAGGACAAGATACTGCCTGTTTGAGTACCTGGTAATGCCGTTCGGGTTAACTAACGCCCCGGCCACATTCCAGTATTTTATTAACGATATATTTCACGATCTTCTTGATACTTGTGTGGTCGTATACCTGGACGACATTCTAGTGTACTCAAACACGCTTGAAGAACATGTTAAACATGTTAGTTGGATACTTTCCAGGCTCCAAGTTCATAGGCTATATGCAAAGCTAGAAAAGTGTGTATTCCACACCAAGGAAATAGATTTTTTGGGGTACTCCATTGGCCCAAAAGGTATCCAAATGCAGGCTAACAAAGTCGATTCAGTAAAAAACTGGCCACAACCAAAAAATAGGAAGGAACTACAACGTTTCCTCGGGTTTAGCAACTATTATAGAAAGTTTATTAAAAATTTCTCTCAAATTGCTAAACCTCTCACTGTACTCACCAGTTCCAGTACACCTTTCACCTGGAACTCCAAGGCAACTGAAGCTTTCAACTCATTAAAAAACTCCTTCTGCTCAGCTCCAATACTTCAATTTCCTGACCCTTCTCTCCAATTCATTTTGAAGGTGGATTCCTCCGATTATGCCCTTGGAGCTGTCCTCTCGCAAAGACGCAGTATATCCCAACCACTACATCCAGTAGCTTTCTATTCCAAAATTCTTTCTGCACCTGAGATGAACTATGCTGTTGGAGAAAAGGAACTCCTGGAGATAAAACGTGCCTTTGAACATTGGAGGCATCTCCTGGAGGGCACCGTCTTACCAATAATCATCTACACGGATCACCGTAATCTCGAGTTCCTACAGAGGAATAAAACTCTGTCTAGTCGACAGGTAAGATGGAGCCTATACTTCAGCAGGTTTAACTATCAAATCATCTACAGGCCCGGCTCTAAAAATGGAAAGGCGGACGCACTTTCTAGGAAAGACCCTAGACCTCCAAACACTCAGGAATCTACTTCTATCATTCCCCCAGATAGATTTTTGGGTCTACTGTCCACTTTCAAGACGCAACTTCAAACAGCTTTACGGTCAGATCCTCAGCTACCTCAACTCCGACTATCTCGTAGAAACAACCTCTACTATCATGGGACTCTCTTGTATGTCCCCGAGATTCTTAGACCTGCTCTAATTAAACAACATCATGATCCACCTCTCCTTGGACATCCAGGTATTATGAAAACAAAGGAACTTCTCAGCAGATCCTACTGGTGGCCAAATTTGGAAACATCTGTGAAAAACTATATCTCAAACGGCTCCATCTGCATTACTTCCAAAAAGGAAAGGGCCAAGCCATATGGACATCTTCTTCCAATTCAAATACCTGATAGACCTTGGTTACATCTCGGCATGGACTTCATAGTTGAATTACCTGTGAGTTCAGGTTTCAACACCATTCTAGTTGTCACTGACATCCTGACCAAAATGGCTCATTTTATCTCTTTTAACAAACTTCCCACTTCCAGTGAGACAGCACAACTCTTCTTAAATTCGATTGTCAGATACCACGGAATTCCTTCCATCATAACAACTGATAGGGGTACTCAGTTTACCTCGAAGTTCTGGAAAAGTCTTTCTGCTCAACTGAAAATTGATCATCGCCTAAGTACTGCCTTCCATCCACAAACAAATGGCCAAACAGAGAAATTAAATCAATGGCTAGAGCAGTATCTACGCTGTTATTGCTCTTATCAGCAAAATGAATGGTCACAATACCTATATCTGGCCGAATTTGCCTACAATAACTCGGTTAATTCATCCACAAAAGTTTCACCCTTCTTTGCAAACTATGCTTTTCCTCCTCATTTCTCCCTGGAACAAACGGATAACCCAAATTCTCCTTCTGTAGATGATCTACTACAGAAGCTCGCTGAAAACTTCCACTTCCTAAAAACAAATATTCAACAGGCTCAGACCTCACAGAAGAAATACTACGACTTACGCAGACGACCATCACCATCTTATGCCATAGGCGATAAAGTTTGGCTTTCGACAAAAAACATCAAAATCCCTGTTCCCAGTAAAAAACTAGCAGGATTATATATCGGACCGTTCACTATCACTCACGTTGTTAACCCAAATGCAGTTACTCTGGACCTTCCTAGTTCTATACCCATCCATCCTACTTTTCATGTGTCCCTTCTTAAACCAGCTTCAGATGATCCTTCAGTGAAAACCATTTTACCACCTGTACCTGTACCCCTAGATCCGGACACTTATGAAATTCAAGACCTCCTGGATTCCAGACGGCATAAAGGTGTCTTACAATATCTGGTCAGATGGAAAGGCTACTCACCTGATGATGACACTTGGGAGCCTTATACCAATATAGATGCACCTAGACTCATCTCTCGTTTCCACAGACGATATCCCCTTAGACCTAAACATCAAGCCGAGGATCGGCTTGCTTGAAGGGGGGCGTATGTAAGGATTCCGCTTCATGTTTTACCTATGCCTTTCTCATTCACCTTATGTATGGATTCCGCTCCATGTTTTACCTATGCCTTTCCCATTCACCTGACTTCAGCCTTACCTGTACTTAAGGCATCAGCTGACTGCAGACAGGTGCTTAATTATTAAGTTTCTAGACTAGCTCTGAAGCGTGTCTGTTTTCCACTTGCTGTGTGTTTTTTCTGAAAACAAACCAGTCTGCTTTTCTTCCAATTACTGAATCAGCTACTACCTTGGGATTACTTATTTTTTACTGCCGGTTCATATGCTCATTTTGCCTACAGAAAGTTTTACAGAGGCGAGTTTTTCTTTTTAGCGTGCACGCTACAACAGAGACTTATTTCATACTGCAGTGTGTTTGCTGCCGTCTCCCTCTGAGTTGCTATCTCATCTGAGCCACTGAAGTGTTTCTCACACACCGGACTTCAACCTCTCTTCCACTGCAACACAGTGCAACTCTTCTACAAACAACCTCCCACGGACTAAGTACAAGGACATCTCAGAATTAATTCCGCTTCTATTACACACCATCCGGTGACTGGGGGTAAGCACTGTAGTTACTTTAAGCTGTGCTGTACAAATAAACCTTGAACTTTGCTTTTCCCTGCTGCTCTACTGACCGCAAGACTATCAGCACATGTGTATACCGTTCTGTGACAAACTAACTAACAGTGTCTAAAACTGAGAGTTACACTTCACACTGAACTGTTATATCTTACTCCAGCACTAATAGCAACACTACCTGCTTTCTGGAACTCTGCTTTTCTTTATCAAGATTTATCATACTGGGAGCTAGCTGAACTCTAAAGATTGCTACTAAGAAATTGATTTATTTTTTATATTTCTTCTGATCCAGCCTTTGTTTATGTCTATACTATTGCTGTGACGTTCAACAGCATATGTGATTTACATCATTCGTTGCCAGACAAGTTTCTGATCTGCAATTCAATTACTTGAGAATAACAACTTCACTGAAAGCAGCTTGGTCTATGCTGTTCAATAGTCCATTTGCCAAAAGTGATACAAATCATTTATTTTGCATACTCTGCAGTTGTGATCCATCCTCACTCTCTACTAAATCCTTACACTGATTCATAGTTCTCCTCTGTCACAGCTTGTTTTAGTGACTGGCTGTTTATTCATAGACCTTGATTACTATACTTTATGTTTCTGGTAGTTATTAAGGTAATTACATAATATCTACCCTTAGTATTTTGGCCCCTGCAGGGGGGCTTTAGACCTGCTCAGCCAATCTCTGTCAACTCTGTGAATTTAGCTACAATGTCCCTTTGTACGATCACACTTGTTCCACGTTCCTAGAATGTATCGTGGTTCTGTTAGTGTTTGTTACTATGGTAACCACTTGTAGTCCGGAAATGGACAGCGTGATCCGACACAAGGGCATTGCTTAGTTAAGATTTCCATATAACTGTGCTGATTTACATGCTCATGCTGCTATTGTGTTCTTTTATTATGATGTTCAATGTTTTTAATTGTTTTTCACTTAATAGATTATGCTTTGGCGCACGCTGCTTTAGATGATGACGCCCATGAGGGGCGTGTCTACTAAGGAGAATGTGACGCTCTGTTTTGACACTGTTATATTCGGTGTGGTGGTAAGTGCAACTGTACACTGTTTGTCTGAGGACGAGTCTGATAGACTCGAAAACGTTCACAATTAAAGTGACCTTTGTTGTTTCAAGATTTTGGATTGCGATTTAATCGCAATTTTCTTATAAATGACTATATATATATATATATATATATATATATATATATATATATATTCAGAAAGAAAAGTGCACTCCAATAGGAATATTTTTGCAATGTTCGTCACTATTTATTGTGAATGTTTTCGGGTTGTCACTTTTGTCTGAGGACGGACCATTTTGGCCCGAAAATGTTCACAATAAATAGTGACGAATGTTGCAAAAATATTCCTATTGGAGAGCACTTTTCTTTCTGATTGTATCTACTTTTTGTTGCACCCTGGGTTTTTGATACTGTAGTCTGGAGTGCGATCTGTTTGGATATATATATAACACAGGAATGGACCGCACTCACAGACTGGACTGGGTACACATCCTAAGCCACAACAAACTCCACAGCCCTGAACACTGACAGACAGCTGGAAAGTTCCCAGCAACCCAGGCAG
The DNA here is from genome assembly GCF_027579735.1 of Bombina bombina. Taxonomy (NCBI): domain Eukaryota; kingdom Metazoa; phylum Chordata; class Amphibia; order Anura; family Bombinatoridae; genus Bombina; species Bombina bombina. Next base: position 1,036,757,397 of record NC_069501.1, read on the forward strand.
TTAACCCCAGAGCAGCCTGGGTGACAGGCCCGCAGGGAAGCATTACAAACATTATCAACACAACACACAGAAAACCTGGCACTCGCCAGCAGATTCAAAGTAATGTTTAAAAGCAAAACTGGGGGAAGTCAGTTACATTTGGCGCCAAAATATCAAGCCCAGGACCACGACAAGGTGTGTATATAATATATTTATGTATTCTTTTTTTAAACATTTTATCTTGACTAAAAATGAGCCCTGCTCCTGTCAAGGAATCCAATACAGGCATATAGCAGTAGGGGTGGGGGGCTGCTCCTTTCAGAAATGCTGTGCCTTGCTGATATCAAATACATTGTAGATGCAGTTAACCCAGCAGCTAGCTAGCAGAGGGGACTGAAGTTTTAGCCTTTTTGGCAGCCATGGGGTTAACTGCATTTGCTATGTATTTGAGCCATTTCTCAGAGAGCAGGAGATGGTGTGGGAGGTTCCATAATGATTACATACCCTAAGTTTCAGACTGCAGACGTCCCTAGGGGGAAATATAAATAAGTGGCTTTCCCTCCTCTTCACATCTCCTGCATGGGCTCTGCTTTTAGACTTCTATAGATTGATCGGCTGCTACTGAGATCACAAACAGAAAGTAGAACAGCCATTTTACAAATGGGTGGTAAAAGCAATCACTATATGGAGCTGGTTTGCAAGAAATCACATACAAATCAATGCAGTACAGCCACATCTGAGGATTATTTCTTTTAGCAAAAATTGCGTACTCTCACGGTTTTAAATTCGCAGTGATTAATCGTGTTTTTAAATCGCATATACGATTAATCGTGCAGCCCTAATATACTGTATATATTATATATATATATCCTCGGTTATGTTATCTCAGTTGCAGGGTTCTCCATGGATCCTGACAAGTTGTCTGCAGTTCTGCAGTGGCCTCGCCCAGTTGGTCTTCGGTCTATTCAATGTTTTTTGGGGTTCGCCAATTACTATAGGAAGTTTATTAAAAACTTTTATTCCTTGGTCAAACCTATCACATACATGACCCGTAAAAAGAATGATCCACTCCATTGGTCACCTACTGCCATTAAGGCCTTTGATAGTCTTAAGACTGCCTTTGCTGTCGCTCCTGTTCTGGCTCATCCTAACCCTGCCCTGCCTTTCGTTCTTGAGGTCGATGCGTCTGAGACTGGAGTAGGTGCCCTCTTGTCTCAACGTCCTACGCCTGATGGTTCATGCGCGCGGTATCTTCCCTAAGAAATTATCTCCAGCAGAGTGCAATTATGAAATTGGCGACAGGGAATTACTGGCCATAATTTTGGCACTCAAGGAATGGAGACATCTTCTCGAGGGTACTAGCGTACCAGTGCTCATTCTTACTGACCACAAGAATTTAACTTATCTATCTGAAGCAAGACGTTTGTCGCCCCGACAGGCCAGATGGGCGCTATTTTTGTCTTGGCTTAATTATGTGGTCTCCTACCTGCCTGGTAGTAAGAATTTTAGGGCTGATGCCCTCTCTCGACAATTTTTGCCTCTGTCCAAGGAGGAGTCTGTACCTACTCCAGTTATACCTCCTGACCATATTTTGGCTACCATACGTACTAATTTGACTTCTCCCTTGGGGGAGGAGATCCTGGCTGCACATATCAATGCATCTCCTGAGAAACCTAGTGGTAAGTGTTTTGTTCCTGAGAATCTTCAAACTAAACTTTTGCAAACTTACCACTATCTTAAAGCCGCAGGTCACTCAGGCAAGAACCAAATGATTTGGTTTGTCACTCAACAATTCTGGGGGCCAGGTCTTCATTCTGATGTTGCTGTGTATGTTGCCTCCTGCTCAGTTAGTGCACAGAATAAGACTCCTCGACATCTTCCTGTGGGTCTTCTTCAACCTATTGCTAATGGTGAGCGTCCTTGGATACTTCTTTCCATGGACTTCATTGTCCTTCATTGTCGAGCTCCCTGTTTCCAATGGCAATACTGTTATCCTTATGGTGGTTGACCGTTTTTCTAAAATGTCACATTAAATTCCCTTGAAGAAGCTGCCTACCGCTCCGGAGCTTGCTTCAATTTTTGCCCGGGAGGTCTTCCGTTTACATGGGCTACCCAAGGAGATAGTGTTGGACCGGGGTAGCCAGTTTGTCTCCAGATTTTGGCGTTCTTTTTGTACTCTTATGGGTATACACCTTTCCTTCTCCTCGGCATATCACCCTCAATCCAATGGGGCTGCGGAACGGTCTAATCAAGCTCTGGAACAGTTCCTCTGTTGCTATGTCTCAGATCACCACAATAATTGGTCTGAACTGTTACCTTGGGCAGAGTTTGCTCGTACTAGTGCCATTAATGCTTCCTCCAAGTTATCCCCGTTCATGGCGAATTATGGGTTTCAACCATCCTTGTTGCCCGATTCATTCATGTCTTTGGAGGAGCATCTCCGGCAACTCCGTTCCACGTGGGTGCAGATTCAGGATTTCCTTCATCATTCTATGCAGCGCCAAAAGTTCCAGGCTGATCGTAGGCGTCTGCCCGCGTCTTCCTACCAGTTTGGTGACAGGGTTTGGCTGTCCTTCCGCAACTTGAACCTTTGTGTGCCTTCCAATAAACTGGCTCCCCGTTATGTTGGTCCTTTTCGAATACTCCGACGGGTCAATCCTGTGGCCTACGCTCTTGACCTTCCTCCTGCAATGCACATCTCCAATGTTTTTCATGTCTCCCTCTTGAAACCATTGGTTTGTAATCGGTTTACCACTGTGTTGCCTCGTCCCCATCCTATCTTTGTTGACAACCATGAAGAATATGAGGTCAGCGGCATTATTGACTCTCATATGTCCAGGGGCCGCGTACAGTATTTGGTTCACTGGAGGGGTTATGGTCCGGAGGAGCATTATTGGGTTCCCTCCTCTGATGTTTATGCTTCCGCCCTCCTCCGTGCCTTCCATGCTCGTTTCCCCAATGAGCCTTTTGTCCTCCCGCGGGAGTTTTTTTTTCCCCCTGCTTTGTTTGCCATGTGCTGCTCCCAGCCATTTTACTCACCTCTCTTGCTGACTCTGGTGCATAGTGTGTGATGCTGCTCATTTCCTGCATGCCCTTTTATGGCCAGACTGGTGTACATCATCCATGTGAGACAGGTTGCAGTCTCAGAATTGTGATGTCATCACTTATTATTTAAAGGGCCTCTGTTCAGTATGCTTTGCCCTTGCGTTGTCTCAGACCTGTTTGTGAGAGTTCCAGTTCCTGTGTATTACCTGGCTGTCTGATGTCCCTCATGGTTCCTGATCCCTGGCTTGTTCCTTACTCTGCTGTTCTCCTTGTTCCTGATTCCGGTTCGTCTGACTACTAGCTTTGGCTCCTGACTCGGCTCGTCTGACTTCCAGCTCTGGCTTTGACTCCTGGCTTGTTATTTGACTTGTGTACTTTTTATTATTTTTTGTTATTAATAAAGGTGTGATTATTTTTGCACTTCTCGTCTCAGTCTGATTCCTGGCACCCTGACAATCTGAGACAAGAAGACTTTTATATCAAGGATAGCAAAGTTGCAACATGGTCTCCACCGTTACTTTATAGAAAGTCAGGGGAATTGGAAATCGCACAATTTTCAGAGTTAAAATGTAGACAAAATTTATAATTACAGTATATTGAAAAGTTTTATTTTACTGCACATAATTAAACATTTTAGATTACAATCTTAAAATTCTACAATCTAATGTCCCTTTAATTAAAGTTTCAGAGGTTAACTGTTGCAGTCTCATCTTCATTAAGATGTGCACTACCTTTCACAGATTTGCACTTCTCTACAGAAAGACTAAGAGGGTAGTGACCAATAATCAGGGAGTATTCCTCCTGCACTCCTTTTTATACACCATAAGCAACATGTGATCACCACCTTTAGCATAGGGGAAGGGTTATAGGTGTTCTATTTTCTGTATATATTTATAGTTACCAAACTGAGACCAGAGAAGGTTTGGATTTTGGAATAGTCTTTTACATGAAATCCTTTATTACATTTAAACTATAGCTGTACAGTTATGTAACTATAGATTGTTGCTGCTTGTTGGAATGACTTTCATTAACACAATACACTTATTTTTTATTCTGAGAAATAGGTACAATTATTTATGAGTACACATAGGATGGGTGTAACTAGACCTCACTAGGCCCCAGAGTAAAGGCTGTGGTGCCCCCCCCCCATTTCAAATAGCGCCCTTTCTGGCTGTAACAAAAGGAGTTGCTGTGGCATTAAGTTATCCTTCCCCTTGTTTACTTAGTCCAGAGTATATGCACTATCATAAAAAATACATATGTCAGGGTTCTTATAACAGAACATTTTCAAACAAACAAAACATTTTCAAGCAATTTCTTTCAGAGGCTACTGACATATGTATTTTTCATAACAGTCCTCTTTAAATGTGACAATATGGCAACTACTGCTGTAGGCACGACACTACTGTCAAAAGGGCCCCCTAGATGTAGGCCCAGCCTCAATTGAGACCTCAGAGACCCCTGTAGTTGCACCCCCTAGGAATCCTAAATGGATACCTTATGACATATGGATGGCATCTGATTTATATACTTTTCATTTTTATTAAGGACGCCATACCTCCCAACATTTCAAAATTCAAAAGAGGGACCCCCCGGAAAAAAATTGAAAGGGACGGGGCTTAAAAAAATCATATGACCAAAGTAATATAAATAAAATTCTAAAAAAAATCATATCTTTTAATACTATTAGGCAGCAAATCAAACACAAGCTCAAACCACTGGTATAGCTATGTGAGCTCTGTATTTAATTAAAGGGACACTGTACCCCAAATTTTTCTTTCATGATTCAGATAGAGCATGACATTTTAAGCAGCTTTCTAATTTACTCCTATTATAAAATTTTCTTCATTCTCTTGGTATCTTTATTTAAAATGCAAGAATGTAAGTTTAGATGCCGGCCCATTTTTGGTGAACAACCTGGGTTGTCCTTGCTGATTGGTGGATAAATTCATCCACCAATAAAAAATTGCTGTCCAGAGTACTGAACCCAAAAAAGCATAGATGCTTTCTTTTTTCAAATAAAGATAGCAAGAGAACAAAGAAAAATTGATAATATGAGTAAATTAGAAAGTTGCTTAAAATTGCATGGTCTTTCTGAATTATAAAACAAAATTTTTGGGTTCAGTATCCCTTTAACCTTTGCAGAGACAGTGCTAAATATTTTTATTTTAATTGGAAATTTAATAATAGATTCTTTAAAACTGCTCTCTGCATTCCCCATTAATATTCTAGATTCTGGCCTTTAAAGTTAGCAAAAATGCACAGTAGCACACTACATAGCATACACTTATACATACAGATACACACACACTACATAGCTTACACTTATACATACAGATACACACACACACACACTACACAGCATACACTTATACATGCAGATACACACACACACTACATAGCATACACTTATACATACAGATACACACACACACACACACACTACACAGCATACACTTATACATGCAGATACACACACACACTACATAGCATACACTTATACATGCAGATACACACTTATACATACAGATACACACACACTACATAGCTTACACTTATACATACAGATACACACTACACAGCATACACCTATACATACAGATACACACACACTTATACATACAGATACACACACACACACACTACACAGCATACACTTATACATGCAGATACACACACACTACACAGCATACACTTATACATGCAGATACACACACACACTACATAGCATACACTTATACATGCAGATACACACTTATACATACAGATACACACACACTACATAGCTTACACTTATACATACAGATACACACTACACAGCATACACCTATACATACAGATACACACACACTTATACATACAGATACACACACACACACACACTACATAGCATGCACTTATACATGCAGATAGATACACACTTATACACACAGATACACACACACTACACAGCATACCCTTATACATGCAGATACACACTTCATAGCTTACATTTATACATGCAGACACACACATTACATAGCCTACACTTATACATACAGATACACACACACACACACTACACAGCTTACACTTATACATGCAGATACACACACATGCACACTTATAGATACAGATAGACACACACTACATCATATATGGGTATCTGTAACTCATTGTATGAGGTCCTGGGGTTGGCAAGCACATTAGCTGGCAGTCTGAGGCTGCCACTGTTCGTTACCCTGGTGTTGCACTGCTCATCGTATAAAACTGAAGGCATGCTAGTATTATTACCAAGGGTTAGACGTCATCTCTACCAGGGGTTAGAGGTCACCATTACCTGAGGTCAGAGGGTATACAGCCTTCTTACTCCTACTTAACCCATGCACCATTCATTTTCCACAAGGAATCTAACAGGTATATAACCCTGGGAGAGAAAAGCAAACTGCTTCTGAGTATGGGCCCAATAGAATTTAAAATGCATGGGGCAATGCGGGACAGATGGCTAGCAACACGGGACAGCAGGACAGACCCCTAAAATCGGGACTGTCACGCGAAAATCGGGACAGTTGGGAGGTATGAACCACATACATTTTGCAGAAGTTATTATATAAATTTAATTTATCTATACATTATTTTTTGAAACTATTAACCTATTTTTATATGAATAATTCACAGAAAAAGAGAAACCTTGAATAGTAAATACACTGTGAAAAAAAATTAGTTCAGCACTTCCTAAATTATTGACAATATGCAAGTCAAAAAGAGTATCTTAACTTCAGCTGTAAGAATATGTAAAACATTATGTGACAGCACCAGCTAATAGAAAGATAAAAATCTCAGGTATATCAGTTAAATAGTATCTAATATCCAATCACGTTATATTCAGTCTCAGTGCTTCTATCCCTAGAAACGCCATACTATTTTGTCCAATATTTTAAAACATTATACAATACTGACATCTAGTGGTAAAAGAAAATTACTACAATAAAAAACAAAATTAATTTTTAAAGAAAAAAAAGAAAAGATGTAAATCATAATCCCTATTCAAACCATGTTGGTGTAAAATGTTAAAGTATTTAATCCACCATACTTTTTTTTTTGTTTCAATTTTAGTTGTCTATCCCCACCTCACCTAAGTCTATGTATATATGATCTATAGCTTGAAACCTAAGTGGGCTTACTGAAGAGCTATATATGTTGATCTTAGTAAAGATTGATATTTTCACCTATGTAACAAAGTCCACATTAAAATTTAAGTAAATAAATAACATACTCCATCTGACAAGAATAGAGACCATTGATTTTTTTGCTGTTTCTTTTATTATTCTGTGCGAATTTCCCCCCTTTAATTTAAGAATTACACTGTGCACAATGTAATCATGGGTAACAGCCCTTATTTGGTTTAGTAAGGTAATTCATTGGGGATACTCACTTAGGCCTAGATTTGGAGTTTGGCGTTAGCCGTGAAAACCAGCGTTAGAGGCTCCTAACGCTGGTTTTGGCCGCCCGCTGGTATTTGGAGTCAGTGATTAAAGGGTCTAACGCTCACTTTTCAGCCGCGACTTTTCCATACCGCAGATCCCCTTACGTCAATTGCGTATCCTATCTTTTCAATGGGATCTTCCTAACGCCGGTATTTAGAGTCGTTTCTGAAGTGAGCGTTAGAGCTCTAACGACAAAACTCCAGCCGCAGGAAAATAGCAGTAGTTAAGAGCTTTCTGGGCTAACGCCGGTTCATAAAGCTCTTAACTACTGTACCCTAAAGTACACTAACACCCATAAACTACCTATGTACCCCTAAACCGAGGTCCCCCCACATCGCCGCCACTCGATTACATTTTTTTAACCCCTAATCTGCCGACCGCCACCTACGTTATACTTATGTACCCCTAATCTGCTGCCCCTAACCCCGCCGACCCCTGTATTACATTTATTAACCCCTAACCTGCCCCCCACAACGTCGCCGCCAGCTACTTAAAATAATTAACCCCTAATCTTCCGACCGCAAAGCGCCGCCACCTACGTTATCCCTATGTACCCCTAATCTGCTGCCCCTAACACCGCCGACCCCTATATTATATTTATTAACCCCTAATCTGCCCCCCTCAACGTCGCCGACACCTGCCTACACTTATTAACCCCTAATCTGCCGAGCGGACCTGAGCGCTACTATAATAAATGTATTAACCCCTAACCCGCCTCACTAACCCTATCATAAATAGTATTAACCCCTAATCTGCCCTCCCTAACATCGTCGACACCTAACTTCAATTATTAACCCCTAATCTGACGACCGGAGCTCACCGCTACTATAATAAATGGATTAACCCCTAAAGCTAAGTCTAACCCTAACTCTAACACCCCCCTAAGTTCAATATAATTTAAATCTAACGAAATTCATTAACTCTTATTAAATAAATTATTCCTATTTAAAGCTAAATACTTACCTGTAAAATACATCCTAATATAGCTACAATATAAATTATAATTATATTATAGCTATTTTAGGATTTATATTTATTTTACAGGCAACTTGGTAATTATTTTAACCAGGTACAATAGCTATTTAATAGTTACCTAGTTAAAATAATAACAAATTTACCTGTAAAATAAATCCTAACCTAAGATATAATTAAACCTAACACTACCCTATCAATAAATTAATTAAATAAACTACCTACAATTACCTACAATTAACCTAACACTACACTATCAATAAATTAATTAAACACAATTCCTACAAATAAATACAATTAAATAAACTAGCTAAAGTACAAAAAATAAAAAAGAACTAAGTTACAAAAAATAAAAAAATATTTACAAACATAAGAAAAATATTACAACAATTTTAAACTAATTACACCTACTCTAAGCCCCCTAATAAAATAACAAAGCCCCCCAAAATAAAAAATTCCCTACCCTATTCTAAATTAAAAAAGGTAAAAGCTCTTTTACCTTACCAGCCCTGAACAGGGCCCTTTGCGGGGCATGCCCCAAGAATTTCAGCTCTTTTGCCTGTAAAAAAAAACATACAATACCCCCCCCCAACATTACAACCCACCACCCACATACCCCTAATCTAACCCAAACCCCCCTTAAATAAACCTAACACTAAGCCCCTGAAGATCTTCCTACCTTGTCTTCACCATCCAGGTTCACCGATCCGTCCTGAAGAGCTCCTCCGATGTCCTGATCCAAGCCCAAGCGGGGGGCTGAAGAGGTCCATGATCCGGTCAAAGTCTTCATCCAAGCGGGGCAGAAGAGGATCTTCCATCCGATTGAAGTCTTCATCCAAGCAGCATCCATCCGGAGCGAAGCGGCAGGATCCTGAAGACCTCCAGCGCGGAACATCCATCCGGCCCGACGACTGAACGACGAATGACTGTTCCTTTAAGGGACGTCATCCAAGATGGCGTCCCTCGAATTCCGATTGGCTGATAGGATTCTATCAGCCAATCGGAATTAAGGTAGGAATTTTCTGATTGGCCAATCAGAATCAAGTTCAATCCGATTGGCTGATCCGATCAGCCAATCAGATTGAGCTCGCATTCTATTGGCTGATCGGAACAGCCAATAGAATGCGAGCTCAATCTGATTGGCTGATTGGATCAGCCAATCGGATTGAACTTGATTCTGATTGGCTGATTCCATCAGCCAATCAGAAAATTCCTACCTTAATTCCGATTGGCTGATAGAATCCTATCAGCCAATCGGAATTCGAGGGACGCCATCTTGGATGACGTCCCTTAAAGGAACAGTCATTCGTCGTTCAGTCGTCGGGCCGGATGGATGTTCCGCGCTGGAGGTCTTCAGGATCCTGCCGCTTCGCTCCGGATGGATGCTGCTTGGATGAAGACTTCAATCGGATGGAAGATCCTCTTCTGCCCCGCTTGGATGAAGACTTTGACCGGATCATGGACCTCTTCAGCCCCCCGCTTGGGCTTGGATCAGGACATCGGAGGAGCTCTTCAGGACGGATCGGTGAACCTGGATGGTGAAGACAAGGTAGGAAGATCTTCAGGGGCTTAGTGTTAGGTTTATTTAAGGGGGGTTTGGGTTAGATTAGGGGTATGTGGGTGGTGGGTTGTAATGTTGGGGGGGGTATTGTATGTTTTTTTTTACAGGCAAAAGAGCTGAAATTCTTGGGGCATGCCCCGCAAAGGGCCCTGTTCAGGGCTGGTAAGGTAAAAGAGCTTTTACCTTTTTTAATTTAGAATAGGGTAGGGAATTTTTTATTTTGGGGGGCTTTGTTATTTTATTAGGGGGCTTAGAGTAGGTGTAATTAGTTTAAAATTGTTGTAATATTTTTCTTATGTTTGTAAATATTTTTTTATTTTTTGTAACTTAGTTCTTTTTTATTTTTTGTACTTTAGCTAGTTTATTTAATTGTATTTATTTGTAGGAATTGTGTTTAATTAATTTATTGATAGTGTAGTGTTAGGTTAATTGTAGGTAATTGTAGGTAGTTTATTTAATTAATTTATTGATAGGGTAGTGTTAGGTTTAATTATATCTTAGGTTAGGATTTATTTTACAGGTAAATTTGTTATTATTTTAACTAGGTAACTATTAAATAGCTATTGTACCTGGTTAAAATAATTACCAAGTTGCCTGTAAACTAAATATAAATCCTAAAATAGCTACAATATAATTATAATTTATATTGTAGCTATATTAGGATGTATTTTACAGGTAAGTATTTAGCTTTAAATAGGAATAATTTATTTAATAAGAGTTAATTTATTTCGTTAGATTTAAATTATATTTAACTTAGGGGGGTGTTAGTGTTAGACTTAGCTTTAGGGGTTAATCCATTTATTATAGTAGCGGTGAGCTCCGGTCGTCAGATTAGGGGTTAATAATTGAAGTTAGGTGTCGGCGATGTTAGGGAGGGCAGATTAGGGGTTAATACTATTTATGATAGGGTTAGTGAGGCGGATTAGGGGTTAATAACTTTATTATAGTAGCGCTCAGGTCCGCTCGGCAGATTAGGGGTTAATAAGTGTAGGCAGGTGTCGGCACGTTGTGGGGGGCAGATTAGGGGTTAATAAATATAATATAGGGGTCGGCGATGTTAGGGGCAGCAGATTAGGGGTACATAGGGATAACGTAGGTTGCGGCGGTTTACGGAGCGGCAGATTAGGGGTTAAAAATAATATGCAGGGGTCAGCGATAGCGGGGGCGGCAGATTAGGGGTTAATAAGTGTAAGGTTAGGGGTGTTTAGACTCGGGGTACATGTTAGAGTGTTAGGTGCAGACGTAGGAAGTGTTTCCCCATAGGAAACAATGGGGCTGCGTTAGGAGCTGAACGCTGCTTTTTTGCAGGTGTTTGTTTTTTTTTCAGCTCAAACAGCCCCATTGTTTCCTATGGGGATATCGTGCACGAGCACGTTTTTGAGGCTGGCCGCGTCCGTAAGCAACTCTGGTATCGAGAGTTGCATTTGCGGTAAAAATGCTCTACGCTCCTTTTTTGGAGCCTAACGCAGCATTTGTTTGAACTCTCGATACCAGAGTTAAATTTATGGTGCGGCCAGAAAAAAGCCCGCGGAGCGTTAACAGCCCTTCTACCGCCGAACTCCAAATCTAGGCCTTAGTTCCTTCATCAGCTCTAAACGATAATTCCTAAGATTCCTCACCCTATGGTATGAAGGTATTGGTGGTAATGGAAAAGATTCAATATAAGGTAACATTTCTTAAATTTTTTACCGCTGAGCCATTTCAAACCCCTGTGAGTTGCTTTGGATTTTTAGGTGCCGCTCATATTTAAGCCCCACTGTAGGTCAATTTTATTGAGAAACACAAATTAAATATTGTTTTTTCAGCAGACCCAGAAGAGTCATATACCTTTATTTTATGTATATAGTATATGTGAGAACTCTGCAACAAAGTAAGTTAAAAAAATATATTAACATTTGAATAAACAAGGTTGGAAAAAATATTGTGTGTATTATTTTCTAAACTTTTACTTTACACCCTCAAGTTGTCCATTGTTTGAAAGATCAGCGAATTGCCTTTCAAATAATGGGCTTAAGGGAGCCGAGATTGAGGGGTTTGAATACTTACCCCCTCCATCCAGCTACCTTAAGCCCTCTGCAGCATCCTGGAACTTCCGGGTTTCCAGGGCCTGATGACATCACCACGCCCACAGACATCCCAGGATTCCCCTGGTGATTTCGGTCAATAAGACCCCCCCCACAGAATGACTTCTACACATGGTTGGGTGGTCATCTGCTAAAATAAATGTGCAGATGGCGATCACACGCAGCCATGCGCATCGAAAGGATTAAGGATCTTATAAATATCTTTACTTTATTGCTATATTCTGTAGAGAGGATTATCCTATCAAATGTTATTACCTCTTTTTTATTTTTATTTTTCTTCATGTCAATATTCTTAAAGGCCTCTTCTATAACTTTATTAATTTGGTTAACTGGGTAACCCTAACATTATTAATTTGCTTAACATGGTAATCCCTATCCAGATTACCACCCCCCCATTTCTTTAAAATGGAGGTCTATTCTTGTCCTGCACTATCCTACTAATGCACACTAATTGGATTTTAGGTATTGAGTGGAAATTTTAACAGTGCATTTTATTGGCTTTACATAAAGCTCTGTCTTTCTGTATATATACCTTATGGCTAGATTACAAATGTTGTGGTACAGCTTTTAACACTGAAATAATGGCAATTCCAGCATAATGGCCAGGAGAGCATATTACGAGTCGTGTCGGTATAGCTATACCGCAAGCATTTTAGCCTGTAACGCAATGTCCATTCCGCACTCAAAAAATGACGTTTTTGTGTGGGATTTTCATAGCCCCGGTATTACAGATTGTGCGTTGAGGCTAAAAAACTTGCATTGCAGTCTATACCAACACTATCCATACCGCCATCTAAGAGCAGTAGATATGGATTTTGCGAAACAAAAATGTTTCACAAAACTCATAACTAAAGTGTTACAAAGTACACAAACACCCATAAACTACCTATTAACCCGTAAACCGCCACCCTCCTGCATCGCAAACACTAATAAAGCCACTCCTCGACTTCGCCAATACTATAATAAATCTATTAACCCCTAATCCGCCGCTCCCCGACATCACTGACAAGATAATAAAGCTATTAACCCCTAAACCTCCGGCCTCCCACATCGCCACCACTAAATAAACCTATTTACCCCTAAACCGCCAGCCCCTCCACATCACAAAACACTAAATGAAACTATTAACCCTTAAACCTAACACCCCCCCTAAATTAAAATATAACTATCTTAAAATAAATAAAAACTTACCTGTGAAATAAAAAAAAAACTAACATTAAACTATAAATTACCCTAACATTACTATTCTAATGAAATAAAAAAATACTACCAATTAAAAAACCTAAACTACAAATTTAAAAAACCTAACTACGAAAAAAATAAAAAAAATCTAAAATTCCAAAAAATATTAAACACTAAATTACAAAAAATAAAAAACACTAAGCTTACAAAATATAATAAACAAAATTATCAAAAATAAAAACAATTACACCTAATCTAGTAGCCCTATAAAAATAAAAAAGCCCCCCCCCAAATAAAAACACCCCCTAGTCTACAATAAACAACTAATATCCCTTAAAAGGGCCTTTTAAGGGATATTAGTTGTTTATTGTAGACTAGGGGGTGTTTTTATTCACACCTGAATTTACTGAGGAGTGAGCACTGATTGGCTAAAATGCAAGTCTGTCAAAAGAACTGAAATAAGGCGGCAGTCTGCAGAGTTTTAGATACAAGGTAATTAAGTAAAACATGTATTATTATAACTGTGTTGGTTATGCAAAACTGGGGAATGGGTAATTAAGGGATTATCTTTCTTTTAAAACAACAAAAATTCTGGTGTTGACTGCCCCTTTAAGCTATACGCTCAACAATATTTATTTAGACGCTAAATAATATAAATAATCACCCTTTCATTTTCTTATACATTCCGCCGTTCCTCCATCCGCAACGCATAGTCTATTTCAGTGTAAAATGACGAATCACGCTGTAGTCAATCGCAACGCGCCCCCTTTGTTGTCCAGCAAAGGGGGAGAGTTATGATTGGCTACTGCGTGACTTTATAGCTTAACTTTACAATCACTTTAAAGAAATCATTTGCATAAATACATGTTTTGTATGCAGCGATTGGCATATGATGGTCCGTTTTAGAATTCATATCTGTTCTTCTCTTATGCATAATATGTAGCCTGGAAAAGAAAATAATAAATGTATTAAAAGATCATCAAAAATCACAGCTGACGCTTCTTTAAAAATTCTGCTACAGATTCCAAATCAGGTTGTGTGGAATAGGTAAACTAACTACATTAAGTGAAAAAAAGTACATATTCCTTTCCTATCTTAGCATATATCCCCCCCAAAAAAAATAAAAATAAAACATTAGTGTCTTTCAAATAATAATTCTGCATTTTTACCATTGGATATAAAATTTTAAAACATAGGTTTAGTATATATGCAAGAATATCCTGGTGGTTGAGTGAGATTTTTATGAATCTTTGGGAGATTATAAACCACAGGTGTAATTGACTGTTTCTTTCACAAAAAAATCATATAACAACTTATTTTTGTATGGCAGGCAATGGATCTTTCTTTCATATAGGTGGCGAGAGTCCACAAGCTAGTTACTGATGGGATATACATTCCTACCAGGAGGGGGCAAAGTTTCCCAAACCTCAAATGCCTATAAATACACCCCCACCTCACTCATACCTCAGTTTTAAAAACTTTGCCTCCTTAGGAGGTGGTGGTGAAGCATAATGTGCTTGATTTATTCAGTGAAAGGCGCTTCTAAGCATATTGAAGACCAGTTCCTCTCTAAGTGCAGTGTTTGTCTGAGGTATGTGGCATATCATCAGAAGTATCTCGGATACTTGCTTGGGCGGAATCCAGCTCTTGTCTAATTTCTGTGGTACATATCCCAGATGTAGACAATTGGGAAGCAGATTATCTCAGCCGTCAGACTTTACATCCGGGGGAGTGGTCACTCCATCCAGATGTGTTTTTTCAGATTGTTCAGATGTGGGGTCTTCCAGAAATAGATCTGATGGCTTCCCATCTAAACAAGAAACTTCCCAGGTACCTGTCCAGGTACAGGGATTCTCAGGCGGAGTCGGTGGATGCGTTAGCAGTTCCTTGGTTTTACCAACCTGCTTATATCTTCCCGCCTCTAGTTCTTCTTCCAAGAGTGATCTCCAAGATCATCATGGAACATTTGTTTGTGTTTCTGATAGCACCAACATGGCCTCACAGGTTCTGGTATGCGGACCTTGTCCGGATGTCCAGTTGTCAATCGTGGCCACTTCCTTTTAGACCAGATCTTCTGTCTCAAGGACCGTTTTTCCATCAGGATCTCAAATCATTAAATTTGAAGATTTGGAAATTGAACGCTTAGTGCTTAGTCATAGAGGTTTCTCTGACTCAGTGATTGATACTATGTTATAGGCTCGTAAATCTGTTTCTAGGTAGATTTATTATCGAGTTTGGAAGACTTATATTTCATGGTGTTCTTCTCATAAATTCTCCTGGCATTCTTTTAGAATTCCTAGAATTTTACAGTTTCTTCAGGATGGTTTGGATAAAGGTTTGTCTGCAAGTTCCTTGAAGGGACAAATCTCTGCTCTTTCTGTTTTATTTCACAGAAAGATTGCTAAGCTTCCTAATATTCACTGTTTTGTTCAGGCTTTGGTCCGTATTAAGCTTGTCATTAAATCAATCTCTCCTCCTTGGAGTCTTAATTTGGTTTTGAAAGCTTTACAAGCTCCTCCTTTTGAGCCTATGCATTCTTTGGATATTAAACTACTTTCTTGGAAAGTGTTGTTCCTTTTGGCTATCTCTTCTGCTGAAGAATTTCTGAATTATCTGCTCTTTCTTGCGAGTCACCTTTTCTGATTTTTCATTAAGATAATAAGGCAGTTTTTGCGGGCTTCATTTAAATTTTTAAGTTGTGAATTCTAACAACATTAATAGGGAAATTGTTTTCCCCTCTTTGTGTCCTAATCCTAAGAATTCTTTGGAGAGATCCTTACATTCTCTGGATGTTGTAAGAGCTTTGAAATATTATGTTGAAGCTACTAAAGATTTCAGGAAGACTTCTAGTCTATTTGTTGTCTTTTCTGGTTCTAGGAAAGGTCAGAAAGCTTCTGCCATTTCCTTGGCATCTTGGTTAAAGCTTTTGATTCATAAGGCTTATTTGGAGTCGGGTCAGGCCCCGCCTCAGAGAATCACAGCTCATTCTACTAGATCAGTCTCCACTTCGTGGGCTTTTAAGAATGAAGCTTCAGTCGATCAGATTTGCAAAGCAGCGACTTGGTCTTCTTTGCATACATTTACTAAATTCTACCGTTTGTGTTTTTTTGTTTTGTTTTTTTAAAGATTTTTATTGAGGTTATACACATAACATAATAAACAAACAGTTTGTCAAGAACCTTACAAGAATGTCTCATTCAAAAGATTACATCCGTCTCCGCACAGCATTGTTCACAGAAATAAGTCACTTACAATTGCATTGTTGCATTAACATGAACAAGGATTTGTCAGATATATCAATCATTTAACGGAAGAAAACCTCTCCATTTTTAAATTATTTATATTTTCCCAAAAATGGGAATAAAGGAAAGGGAATCAGTATGTTTACACAACAAAACTGGTGTCAGCGCCTCTGTACTCCTTCTGTTTGCTTTCTGGCGACACAGTGCTGCTTCTCCCCTACAGTGTATAGTCACTAATATCATACTATTGTGAATTAGTTCTAAGTTTGACCTTTTCAAACTACCAAAATGTTACTTTAAGAGTAGGTACCAACTATGGAGGGGGGGATAGGGTGGGGTAATCATATAGAGGGGGGGGGGATTAAAAAAAAAAAAAGGAAAAGCACAACCTAACAGGTTAATTACTAGGTATTTAAATCACACTAGGGTGTAGGAAAGATCACTGTCCAATTAATGTTTTTTTATCCAGTCAGACCAAATCTCGCAGTACCAGTCCATGCGGTCCTTTGAGCTGTAAACAAATTTCTTTCATGTAATTTGCAAGAGTCCATGAGCTAGTGACGTATGGGATATACATTCCTACCAGGAGGGGCAAAGTTTCCCAAACCTTAAAATGCCTATAAATACACCCCTCACCACACCCACAATTCAGTTTTACAAACTTTGCCTCCGATGGAGGTGGTGAAGTAAGTTTGTGCTCACCATCGTTTAGTTCAGGGGGCTTCTTGTTCTTCCGACCTGGACTATAATCTCAACAGAAGCAAGTCTTACAGGTTGGGGAGCTGTGTGGGGGTATCTGACGGCACAAGGGGTTTGGGAATCTCAGGAGGTGAGATTTCCGATCAATATTTTGGAACTCCGTGCAATTTCAGAGCTCTTCAGTCTTGGCCTCTTCTGAAGAGAGAGTTGTTCATTTGTTTTCAGATAGACAATGTCACAACTGTGGCATACATCAATCATCAAGGAGGGACTCACAGTCCTCTGGCTATGAAAGAAGTATCTCGAATTTTGGTTTGGGCGGAATCCAGCTCCTGTCTACTCTCTGCGGTTCATATCCCAGGTATGGACAATTGGAAAGCGGATTATCTCAGTCGCCAAACGTTGCACCTGGGCGAATGGTCTTCACCCAGAGGTATTTCCTCAGATTGTTCAAATGTGGGAACTCCCAGAAATAGATCTGATGGCTTCTCATCTAAACAAGAAACTTCCCTGGTATCTGTCCGGATCCCGGGATCCTCGGGCGGAGGCAGTGGATGCATTATCTCTTCCTTACAAGTGTCATCCTGCCTATATCTTTCCGCCTCTAGTTCTTCTTCCAAGGGTATTCTCCAATGTTCTAAAGGAATGCTCGTTTGTCCTGCTGGTAGCTCCAGCATGGCCTCACAGGTTTTGGTATGCGGATCTTGTCCGGATGGCCTCTTGCCGGCTGTGGACTCTTCCGTTAAGACCAGTCTTTCTGTCTCAAGGTTCTTTTTTTTCCATCAGGATCTCAAAACCTTAGTTTTAAGGTGTGGAGTTTGAACGCTTGATTCTTGGTCAAAGAGGTTTCTCTGACTCTGTGATTGATACTATGTGACAGGCTCGTAAATCTGTATCTAGAGAGATATATTATAGAGTCTGGAAGACTTATATTTCTTCAGGATGGTTTAGATAAAGGTTTGTCCGCAAGTTTCTTGTAAGACAAATCTCTGCTCTTTCTGTTCTTTTTCACAGAAGGATTGCTAATCTTCCTGATATGCATTGTTTTGTACAACCTTTGGTTCGTATAAAACTTGTCATTAAGTCAATTTCTCCTCCTTGGAGTTTGAATTTGGTTCTGGGGGCTCTTCAAGCTCCTCCTTTTGAACCCATGCATTCTTTGGTCGTTATATAACTTTCTTGGAAAGTTTTGTTTCTTTTGGCCATCTCTTCTGCCAGAAGAGTCTCTGAATTATCTACTATTTTTTGTGAGTCTCCTTTTCTGATTTTGCATCAGGATAAGGCGGTGCTGCGAACTTCTTTTGAATTTTTTACCTAAGGTTGTGAATTCTAACAACATTAGTAGAGAAATTGTGGTTCCTTCATTATGTCCTAATCCTATGAATTCTAAGGAGAAATCATTGCATTCTTTGGATGCTGTTAGAGCTTTGTAATATTATGTTGAAGCTACTAAGTCTTTCCGAAAGACTTCTAGTCTATTTGTCATCTTTTCCGGTTCTAGAAAAGACCAGAAAGCTTCTGCCATTTCTTTGGCATCTTGGTTGAAATCTTTATTTCATCATGCCTATGTTGAGTCGGGTAACACTCCGCCTCAAAGGATTACAGCTCATTCTACTAGGTCAGTTTCTACTTCCTGGGCGTTTAAGAATGAAGCTTCGGTTGATCAGATTTGCAAAACAGCAACTTGGTCCTCTTTGCATACTTTTACTAAATTCTACCATTTTGATGTGTTTTCTTCTTCTGAAGCAGTTTTTGGTAGAAACGTACTTCAGGCAGTGGTTTCAGTTTGAATCTTCTGCTTATGTTTTTTCATTAAATTTTATTCTGGGTGTGGATTATTTTCAGCAGGAATTGGCTGTCTTTATTTTATCCCTCCCTCTCTAGTGACTCTTGTGTGGAAAGATCCACATCTTGGGTAATCATTATCCCATACGTCACTAGCTCATGGACTCTTGCTAATTACATGAAAGAAAACATAATTTATGTAAGAACTTACCTGATAAATTCATTTCTTTCATATTAGCAAGAGTCCATGAGGCCCGCCCTTTTTTGTGGTGGTTTTGATTTTTTTTGTATAAAGCACAATTATTCCAATTCCTTATTTTATATGCTTTCGCACTTTTTTCTTATCACCCCACTTCTTGGCTATTCGTTAAACTGAATTGTGGGTGTGGTGAGGGGTGTATTTATAGGCATTTTAAGGTTTGGGAAACTTTGCCCCTCCTGGTAGGAATGTATATCCCATACATCACTAGCTCATGGACTCTTGCTAATATGAAAGAAATGAATTTATCAGGTAAGTTCTTACATAAATTATGTTTTTTCCATTTTGGCTAGAAAGTCCACAACTCCACACATGTCTGACAAAGAGGGAGGTTCAATAAGTTTCCACGCACTGGCGATGCAAAGTTTTGTCGCAGAAATTATATAAATGTGATCTCTATCGGCTAGATTTAGAGTTTTGTCGGTAACGACCCGCGTATCTAACACTGGCTTTTTTCTGGCCGCACCTTTAAAATAACTCTGGTATTGAGAGTCCACAGAATGGCTGCGTTAGGCTCCAAAAAAGGAGCGTACAGCATATTTAACGCAACTTCAACTCTCGATACCAGAGTTGCTTACGGACGCGGCCAGCCTCAAAAACGTGCTCGTGCACGATTCCCCCATAGGAAACAATGGGGCTGTTTGAGCTGAAAAAAACCTAACACCTGCAAAAAAGCCACGTTCAGCTCCTAACGCAGCCCCATTGTTTCCTATGGGGAAACACTTCCTACGTCTGCACCTAACACTCTAACATGTACCCCGAGTCTAAACACCCATAACCTTACACTTATTAACCCCTATTCTGCCGCCCCCGCTATCGCTGACCCCTGTATATTATTTTTAACCCCTAATCTGCCGCTCCGTAAACCGCCGCTACTTACATTATCCCTATGTACCCCTAATCTGCTGCCCCTAACACCGCCGACCCCTATATTATATTTATTAACCCCTAATCTGCCCCCCACAACGTCGCCTCCACCTGCCTACACTTATTAACTCCTAATCTGCCGAGCGGACCGCACCGCTATTATTATAAAGTTATTAACCCCTAATCCGCCTCACTAACCCTATAATAAATAGTATTAACCCCTAATCTGCCCTCCCTAACATCGCCGACACCTAACTTCAATTATTAACCCCTAATCTGCCGACTGGAGCTCACCGCTATTCTAATAAATGTATTAACCCCTAAAGCTAAGTCTAACACTAACACCCCCCTAAATTTAAATATAATTTTAATCTAACAAAATTAATTAACTCTTCTTAAATAAATTATTCCTATTTAAAGCTAAATACTTACCTGTAAAATAAATCCTAATATAGCTACAATATAAATTATAATGATATTATAGCTATTTTAGGATTTAGATTTATTTTACAGGTAACTTTGTATTTATTTTAACCAGGTACAATAGCTATTAAATAGTTAAGAACTATTTAATAGCTAAAATAGTTAAAATAATTACAAATTTACCTGTAAAATAAATCCTAACCTAAGTTACAATTAAACCTAACACTACACTATCAATAAATAAATTAAATAAACTACCTATAATTATCTACAATTAAACCTAACACTACACTATCAATAAATAAATTAAATACAATTCCTACAAATAAATACAATGAAATAAACTAAAGTACAAAAAATAAAAAAGAACTAAGTTACAAAAAATAAAAAAATATTTACAAACATTAGAAATATATTACAACAATTTTAAACTAATTACACCTACTCTAAGCCCCCTAATAAAATAACAAAGCCCCCCAAAATAAAGAAATGCCCTACCCTATTCTAAATTACTAAAGTTCAAAGCTCTTTTACCTTACCAGCCCTGAACAGGGCCCTTTGCGGGGCATGCCTCAAGAAGTTCAGCTCTTTTGCCTGTAAAAAAAACCATACAATACCCCCCCCAACATTACAACCCACCACCCACATACCCCTAATCTAACCCAAACCCCCCTTAAATAAACCTAACACTAAGCCCCTGAAGATCTCCCTACCTTGAGTCGTCTTCACCCAGCCAAGCCAAATTCTTCATCCAAGCGGAGCAAGAAGAGGTCCTCCATCCGGTAGAAGTCTTCATCCAAGCGGATCAAGTTTAATCCGATTGGCTGATCCAATCAGCCAATCGGATTGAACTTGATTCTGATTGGCTGATTCCATCAGCCAATCAGAATATTCCTACCTTAATTCCGATTGGCTGATAGAATCCTATCAGCCAATCGGAATTCGAGGGACGCCATCTTGGATGAGGTCATTTAAAGGAACCGTCATTCGTCGTTCAGTCGTCGGCCAGGATGGATGTTCCGCGTCGCAGGTCTTCAGGATGCTGCCGCTCCGGATGGATGACGATAGAAGATTCCGCTTGGATGAAGACTTCAATCGGATGGAAGACCTCTTCTGCCCCGCTTGGATGAAGACTTCTACCGGATGGAGGACCTCTTCTTGCTCCGCTGGGATGAAGAATTTGGCTCGGCTGGGTGAAGACGACTCAAGGTAGGGAGATCTTCAGGGGCTTAGTGTTAGGTTTATTTAAGGGGGGTTTGGGTTAGATTAGGGTTATGTGGGTGGTGGGTTGTAATTTTGGGGGGGGGTATTGTATGTTTTTTTTTACAGGCAAAAGAGCTGAACTTCTTGGGGCATGCCCCGCAAAGGGCCCTGTTCAGGGCTGGTAAGGTAAAAGAGCTTTGAACTTTATTAATTTAGAATAGGGTAGGGCATTTTTTTTATTTTGGGGGGCTTTGTTATTTTATTAGGGGGCTTAGAGTAGGTGTAATTAGTTTAAAATTGTTGTAATATATTTCAAATGTTTGTAAATATTTTTTTATTTTTTGTAACTTAGTTCTTTTTTATTTTTTGTACTTTAGTTTATTTCATTGTATTTATTTGTAGAAATTGTATTTAATTTATTTATTGATAGTGTAGTGTTAGGTTTAATTGTAACTTAGGTTAGGATTTATTTTACAGGTAAATTTGTAATTATTTTAACTATTTTAGCTATTAAATAGTTCTTAACTATTTAATAGCTATTGTACCTGGTTAAAATAAATACAAAGTTACCTGTAAAATAAATATAAATCCTAAAATAGCTATAATATCATTATAGTTTATATTGTAGCTATATTAGGATTTATTTTACAGGTAAGTATTTAGCTTTAAATAGGAATAATTTATTTAAGAAGAGTTAATTAATTTCGTTAGATTAAAATTATATTTAATTTAGGGGGGTGTTAGTGTTAGGGTTAGACTTAGCTTTAGGGGTTAATACATTTATTAGAATAGCGGTGAGCTCCAGTCGGCAGATTAGGGGTTAATAATTGAAGTTAGGTGTCGGCGATGTTAGGGAGGGCAGATTAGGGGTTAATACTATTTATTATAGGGTTAGTGAGGCGGATTAGGGGTTAATAACTTTATAATAATAGCGGTGCGGTCCGCTCGGCAGATTAGGGGTTAATAAGTGTAGGCAGGTGGAGGCGACGTTGTGGGGGGCAGATTAGGGGTTAATAAATATAATATAGGGGTCGGCGATGTTAGGGGCAGCAGATTAGGGGTACATAGGGATAATGTAAGTAGCGGCGGTTTACGGAGCGGCAGATTAGGGGTTAAAAATAATATACAGGGGTCAGCGATAGCGGGGGCGGCAGAATAGGGGTTAATAAGTGTAAGGTTAGGGGTGTTTAGACTCGGGGTACATGTTAGAGTGTAACTGTAGGCAGGTGGAGGCGACGTTGAGGGGGCAGATTAGGGGTTAATAAATATAATATAGGGATCGGCGGTGTTAGGGGCAGCAGATTAGGGGTACATAAGTATAACGTAGGTGGCGGTCGGCAGATTAGGGGTTAAAAAATTTAATAGAGTGTCGGCGATGTGGGGGGGCCTCGGTTTAGGGGTACATAGGTAGTTTATGGGTGTTAGTGTACTTTAGAGCACAGTAGTTAAGAGCTTTATGAACCGGCGTTAGCCCAGAAAGCTCTTAACTACTGACTTTTTTCTGCTGCTGGAGTTTTGTCGTTAGATTTCTAACGCTCACTTCAGACACGACTCTAAATACCGGAGTTAAAAAGATCCCATTGAAAAGATAGGATACGCAATTGACGTAAGGGGATCTGCGGTATGGAAAAGTCGCGGCTGAAAAGTGAGCGTTAGACCCTTTTTTGAATGACTCCAAATACCGGCGGTAGCCTAAAACCAGCGTTAGGAGCCTCTAACGCTGGTTTTCACGGCTACCGCCAAACTCCAAATCTAGGCCTATGTTTATAGAATTCAGCAATAATTCAACCTCTCTCCACAGTGCCGCACTCTCGGGCAAGACCACCAGATATGGGAATCTGAGCCCTCATGGCCACACTTTCGCCAGCATAGTGGGGAAGCCGTATTGAACATCCTGGCCAATTTAGTAGGTACTTTATACCATCTCAGTAAATTCTTAACATACCCTTCAAAAATGGTCACACAATGGATTGATTTCTTTGTCAGAGTCACTGCTTTACTAATATATATTTCTGTAATTGTGAGGTTGAGTTAACGCACCAGGCCTTAGTTTGCCACGGGAGACCTTGAGAGTGATCCTTCAGAAGAGCTCCATAGTGAAATGAAAGGGGCCTCAGCCTACTATGACCTCCTCCCCATCTCTCCTTCCACCTAGTGCACCCCCTCATATTGTGTTTGGGAAAGACCTACGCTTTCATCAGGCTCAGTACTCGAAAGGATTCAAACCAAAACCATAGCGGGGGGTCTCCAAGGAGATCAGAGATCTGGGATACTGTCATCAGTGTCCCATTAGAATATAGGTTTTCTGCTAGGTTTAAATGTTCTTCTGTCCAGTAGTCTACATGTATATTGGAAAGATCCCAGAGCATACCTTTTAGTTGATGAATAGGGGATGAGTGTGGAGCAATCTCTAGGTGATGTCGGAGACCATGCCATAAGCGGATATTTTGTTGGACTATAGGGTTCTCTAACTGTTTAGCTAAAGACTTATAACTTGGGACCCAAAGCGCATTTGGCAAATCTAGTCCCGCTGGTAGGGCTAGTTCCTCCAGTCTGTACTAACCCAGTTTTTCAGAACCTGGGCACCAAGCCGATATATGCGAGAGTCCCGCTACCTCGTAATACAGAAAAATATTAGGGAACGTGACTCCTCCTCTCGCAAATTCCATTGTATAATCTTGTGTCCTAATCTCGGGGTTTTATTCAGCCAGACATATTTAAGGAATATTTGGTGAATTTGTTGCAGTATAGTATGGGGAACATTCAAGGGGATGCACCTAAATAGGTACAGGGCTTTCGGTAAAAGGGACATCTTAATCGTGGCGACTCTACCCAACCAGGAAATCTCTTTGTAGTCCCATCTACCAGTTAGGGACCTAAATTCAGTGATAAGGGCATCAAAATTAAGTTTGAGGACAGTATCCATCTCTGCGCAGAGTTTGATGCCTTAATGTGTTATCGATTGTGAGGACCAATGAAAGTTGTATCTCTGTTGTAAGATATCTAGCTGGTCCTGAGGAATATTAATACTATATGCTTCTGTCTTAGATAGGTTTACTTTATAGTAGCTACATTCGCTAAATTGGTCAGTTACTCGAAAAAACGACTGTAGGTCTCGTAAGAAGCAGGGTGACATCATCTGCATATAACACGATTTTTTCCCTCTAGTTGTCCATAAGGAAATCCCGCTATCTGAGTGGAGTTACGGATAGCCTGTGCCAACGGCTCCATGGTCAGGGCAAATATCAGGGGAGACAGAGGACACCCCTGTCTGGTACCGTTAGAAATGGAGATTTCCGGAGAGCAGAAACCTGTGCCCCGAACTTTAGCATGGGAGTGAGAATACATTACCTTAATCATCGCTACTATTGGGGATGGGAAACCAAAAGCCGACAGCACCTCCCACAAGTAATCCTACCTAACCCTGTCAAAAGCCTTTTTGGCATCTAAAGTCAGGGCCAGAAGGGGAAGCTTCTGTCTCTTAGCATCAGTAAAAAATTTCAACAGTCTGAGTATTTTCAGGTCCCTGTCTTCTAAATTCTACCGTTTTGATGTATTTGCCTCTTCGGGAGCAGTTTTTGGTAGAAAAGTTCTTCAGGCAGCTGTTTCAGTTTGATTCCTATGTTTTAAGTTTTTTTCTTTTCAATTATGAGAAAAACTTATTCTTTTGGTTGTGGATTTAATTTTTCAGTGAAAAATGGCTGTTTTTATTTTATCCCTCCCTTTCTAGTGACTCTTCTGTGGTCTCCCACATCTTGGGTATTTCTATCCCATACGTCACTAGCTCATGGACTCTTGCCAATTACATGAAAGAAAACATAATTTATGTAAGAACTTACCTGATAAATTAATTTCTTTCATATTGGCAAGAGTCCATGAGACCCACCCTTTTTATGGTGGTTATGTTTTTTTGTATAAAGCACAATTATATTTCCATTTTTTTTTTTTGATGCTTCTTCTCCTTTTTTCTATCACCCCACTACTTGGCTATTCATTAAACTGATTTGTGGGTGTGGTGAGGGGTGTATTTATAGGCATTTTGAGGTTTGGGAAACTTTGCCCCTCCTGGTAGGATTGTATATCCCATATGTCACTAGCTCATGGACTCTTGCCAATATGAAAGAAATGCATTTATCAGGTAAGTTCTTACATAAATTATGTTTTTTAAAATTTTTAAGAAAACTTAATTATTTTTTTGGATTTAATTTCTCAGCGGAAATAGCTTTTTTAATTTTATCCCTCCCTCTATAGTTACTTGTGGACTTCCACATCTTGGGTATTATATGCCATCAGTAACTAGCTTGTGGACTCTCGCCACCTATAATTTATGTAAGAACTTACCTGATAAATTCATTTATTTATTGGTGGCGAGAGTCCATGAGACCAACCCATTTTTTGGGGGTTATGATTTTTTTGTTTAAAGCACATTATTTATCCTGTTCTACTTCTTTTTTACGCTTTTACTCCTTATACACCTCACTAACTTGGCTATACATTAAACTGAGGTATAAGTGAGGTGGGAGGTGTATTTATAGGCATTTGAGGTTTGGGAAGCTTTGCTCCCTTCTGGTAGGAATGTATGTCCCATCAGTAACAAGCTTGTGGACTCTTGCCACCATGAAATTAATTTATCATGTAAGTTCTTACATAAATTATGTTTTTTCCAATATTTCATAGACCACCCATCTGATAATTAATATAATATTTCTTGTATTCTTTGTAGTAACTACACTGCCATACCAAAGTAAGATGAGATTCAGCCCAACTTGCTTACAAGTTTTTAAATAAATTTGTTGAATAAATGTAATTATTAGACACTAATTATAATCAATATGTTAATTATTAGGTCCTATTATTAAGGTTTTTAAAGAACACAGATTCCCACAAAAAATGCAAGTCATAAACAAATGTGATCTAAATAATTCAATATTTAGTTAAACCTAATTTAGTAGTAATAAATATTCATTGCAATGATATAGAAATTAAAGAGACAAATGAGTATAAGTACTGTGAATATTTGCCATTTTTAGTTTATGCAGTCATTAAGAGGCAAAACCTGACCTGAAATAATAGATACAGAACTAAAGAAGTTCCATTAGTTAAACACTTTAAACGTATAAATGAGAACATAGAAGTAAATTTCCATTGACTATTGTGATCAAAAAGTTTACAGATACCTTAAAGGGTTAGCAAACACGTTGTAACTAGAAGATATTTCTGTTTTGCTTCTATAGAATAATGAAAAGTAAGAGAAGTGTGGTGCTAAACTACAGACTCACTGCCCCTTCCAAATATCTCCTTCCTAAAGATAAAAGCAATCAATCAATCAAATAAAGTGTGGATGGGCGCTAAAAGCGCTGTCAAACCAGTCAAATAATTAAACACTTTCACTCAAAATGTTAAAGGGACAGTCAACACCAGAATTTTTGTTGTTTTAAAAGATAGATAATCCCTTTATTGTCCATTCCCCAGTTTTGCATAAACAACACAGTTATATTAATATGCTTTTAACCTCTGTGATTACCTTGTATCTAAGCATCTTCTGACAGCCCCCTGATCACATGACATTTTATTTATTATCTATTGACTTTCATTTTAGCCAATTAGTGCAGTGTCTGCCACAATCCACGGGCGTGCTCACAATGTTATCTATAGGGTTTACCTGAACTAGCTCTCCCCTGATGTGAAAATCAAATACAAAAGCATGTGATTAGAGGCGGTCTTCAAGGGCTTAGAAATTATCATATGAGCCTTCCTAGGTCTAGCTTACAACTAAGAATACCAAAAGAACAAAGCAAAATTGTTGATAAAAGTAAATTGGAAAGTTGTTTAAAATTACATGCCCTATTTGAAACATGAAATTTTTTTTGGACTTGACTGTCCCTTTAACTTACAAGTAGAATTTAATTAAAATAAAGTAAAAGTAAAAAATAAATCAAAAACAGTTGTAAGAAATATATTTCTATATATAGTAAAACTCCTTATAGCATAAGAACAACAGCAATAACTATTTGCAGATGTTTAGAAATCAATCTATTAGCTGTTAAGCAAAAAAAAAAAAAAACATTTTTAATAAAAGAATTCCAGCATTTATATAAAAACACATGAAATTAGCTCTTTGAGGCTACCCAAATGGTAATGGTGAATAATATAGTCCTGGGACGTCTCCTAATATGTAAACAATTAGACTTAGATGGTACTCTTTTAGCCTATATGTATTAAGCCGTGTACTGCAGACAAAATATTCCTTTATTATTAGTTTGGTGATAGGCCTAATAAAGCAGATGGATCATATATAGGTATAGTCAGTACTTGACTTTATATCTTCAATATGTGTAATAATGCCTTCCTGCTTGGTGGTAGCCTGCCGTGGCTAGTGTGAAAAATATACTTTACAGTACCACTACAGTCCGTGATTCTGTGCAAATCTTCTATCTCTCAAAGGTGGGAGCAGCCGCAAAAGCAGCCTCCTTACTCCAGTGATATTTCTCAGTAGCGATTTCCACGATAACGTCACACGCCATATACCACTTGTTTAGGAGTTCACCTGCCAAGATGGAATTAGATTTCTTACATATAATCCTGCTGTTACTACAACGTACGCAGGACAGATTGACACCAATCTCTGATATTAAGATACAAAGAGAGTCTTTTTTTCTTAGTTGCGTTTGGCCAAACAAGTCGATTCTCAAAGTGTACAAACACAGCCTCAGACCATCAACATGTTTCACCCACTCATGGGGCTTTATCAAGATAGTACTTGGCTGTAAATTCAGACTTTAAATACACCTCCCAACATCTTGATTGGTTGCAATTCGGCAGGTGATCAGCAGGTGATCATAGCTTCTTTTAAGGTGGTATTGTGATGTTTTATTGTTCAACAGATAATCATAGTTTATTAAGGTGGTATTGTGACATTTTTTTATCCAGCAGGTTATGGTGGTTTATTAAGGTGGTATTCAAATGTTTATTATTAAGAATGTTGAGAGATAATTCTTTTTGCAAACTGTATCCACATTCAGCAACATATCTTTTCATTTCTTTCCATAATCAAAGTATAATTAAGTGCCACCAAAATTCTGTTCACATTAAGAATCTCTACCCCAAAGAGCTTACATCCAAATTAGTTTACTACATACTATAGATGGTTAGAAATAGAAGTTCATTTTAGATTTTTTATTTTTAGAAAACATATATAAGGATTAAATTCCTATACAGAGATGCTATTATAGATATTCATCTTATTCATTAATATCAACCTTATATGCAAGATTCATCAATAGTGGTTGAGGCATCAAAAGTGTAAATAGGATATACATTGGCTATTCTATAAGAAAAGGAGATAGATCTAACTCAGAATTCAGGCCGTGTGGAAACAGTGTGTTCCAGTTATATATTAATTCTGCTTCCTTATATAAAAGTATTTTCTTTCCTGTAATTGGCAAGAGTCCATGAGCTAGTGACATATGGGATATACAATCCTACCAGGAGGGGCAAAGTTTCCCAAACCTCAAAATGCCTATAAATACACCCCTCACCACACCCACAATTCAGTTTATCACAACAGTGGCATATGTCAATCATCAGGGTGGGACTCACAGTCCCCAAGCTATGGCAGAAGTATCTCGAATACTTGTTTGGGCGGAATCCAGCTCCTGTCTAATCTCTGCGTGCATATCCCAGGTGTAGACAGTTGGGAAGCGGATTATCTCAGCCACCAGACTTTACATCCAGGGGAGTGGTCTCTCCATCCAGATGTTTTTTCTCAGATTGTTCAGATGTGGGGTCTTCCAGAGATAGATCCCATGGCCTCTCATCTAAACAAGAAACTTCCCAGATACCTGTCCAGGTCCAGGGATGTTCAGGCGGAAGCAGTGGATGCGCTGACACTTCCTTGGTGTTATCATCCTGCTTACATCTTCCCGCCTCTAGTTCTCCTTCCAAGAGTGATTTCCAAAATCATCATGGAACATTCATTTGTGTTGCTGGTAGCGCCAGCATGGCCACACAGGTTTTGGTATGCGGATCTGGTTTGGATGTCCAGTTGCCCGCCTTGGCCACTTCCGTTACGGCCAGACCTACTATCTCAAGGTTCGTTTTTCCATCAGGATCTCAAATCATTAAATTTGAAGGTATGGAAATTGAACGCTTAGTACTAAGTCATAGAGGTTTCTCTGACTCAGTGATTGATACTATGTCACAAGCTCGTAAATCAGTCTCTAGGAAGATTTATTATAGAGTTTGGAAGACTTACATTTCATGGTGTTCTTCTCATAAATTCTCCTGGTATTCTTTTAGAATTCCTAGAATTTAAGGCCTAGATTTGGAGTTCGGCGGTAAAAGGGCTGCTAACGCTCCGCAGGCTTTTTTCTGGCCGCACCATAAATTTAACTCTGGTATCGAGAGTTTAATCAAATGCTGCGTTAGGCTCCAAAAAAGGAGCGTAGAGCATTTTTACCGCAAATGCAACTCTCGATACCAGAGTTGCTTACGGACGCGGCCGGCCTCAAAAACGTGCTCGTGCACGATTCCCCCATAGGAAACAATGGGGCTGTTTGAGCTGAAAAAAAACCTAACACCTGCAAAAAAGCAGCGTTCAGCTCCTAACGCAGCCCCATTGTTTCCTATGGGGAAACACTTCCTAAGTCTGCACCTAACACTATAACATGTACCCCGAGTCTAAACACCCCTAACCTTACACTTATTAACCCCTAATCTGCCGCCCCCGCTATCGCTGACCCCTGCATATTTTTTTAAACCCCTAATCTGCCGCTCCGTAAACCGCCGCAACCTACGTTATCCCTATGTACCCCTAATCTGCTGCCCTAACATCGCCGACCCCTATATTATATTTATTAACCCCTAATCTGCCCCCCTCAACGTCGCCTACACCTGCCTACACTTATTAACCCCTAATCTGCCGACCGGACCTGAGCGCTACTATAATAAAGTTATTAACCCCTAATCCGCCTCACTAACCCTATCATAAATAGTATTAACCCCTAATCTGCCCTCCCTAACATCGCCGACACCTAACTTCAATTATTAACCCCCTAATCTGCCGACCGGAGCTCACCGCTATTCTAATAAATGTATTAACCCCTAAAGCTAAGTCTAACCCTAACACTAACACCCCCCTAAGTTAAATATAATTTTTATCTAACGAAATAAATTAACTCTTAGTAAATAAATGATTCCTATTTAAAGCTAAATACTTACCTGTAAAATACATCCTAATATAGCTACAATATAAATTATAATTATATTATAGCTATTTTAGGATTAATATTTATTTTACAGGTAACTTTGTAATTATTTTAACCAGGCACAATAGCTATTAAATAGTTAAGAACTATTTAATAGTTACCTAGTTAAAATAATAACAAAATTACCTGTAAAATAAGTCCTAACCTAAGATATAATTAAACCTAACACTACCCTATCAATAAAATAATTAAATAAACTACCTACAATTACCTACAATTAACCTAACACTACACTATCAATAAATTAATTAAATACAATTCCTACAAATAAATACAATTAAATAAACTAGCTAAAGTACAAAAAATAAAAAAGATCTAAGTTACAGAAAATAAAAAAATATTTACAAACATAATAAAAATATTACAACAATTTTAAACTAATTACACCTACTCTAAGCCCCCTAATAAAATAACAAAGCCCCCCAAAATAAAAAATTCCCTACCCTATTCTAAATTAAAAAAGTTACAAGCTCTTTTACCTTACCAGCCCTGAACAGGGCCCTTTGCGGGGCATGCCCCAAGAAATTCAGCTCTTTTGCCTGTAAAAAAACACATACAATACCCCCCCAATATTACAACCCACCACCCACATACCCCTAATCTAACCCAAACCCCCCTTAAATAAACCTAACACTAAGCCCCTGAAGATCTTCCTACCTTGTCTTCACCATACCAGGTTCACCGATCCGTCCTGAAGAGCTCCTCCGATGTCCTGATCCAAGCCCAAGCGGGGGCTGAAGAGGTCCATGATCCGGTCAAAGTCTTCATCCAAGCGGGGCAGAAGAGGATCTTCCATCCGATTGAAGTCATCATCCAGGCGGCATCTTCTATGGTTTTCCATCTGGAGCGAAGCGGCAGGATCCTGAAGACCTCCAGCGCGGAACATCCATCCGGACCGACGACTGAACGACGAATGACTGTTCCTTTAAGGGACGTCATCCAAGATGGCGTCCCTCGAATTCCGATTGGCTGATAGGATTCTATCAGCCAATCGGAATTAAGGTATGAATTTTCTGATTGGCTGATGGAATCAGCCAATCAGAATCAAGTTCAATCCGATTAGCTGATCCAATCAGCCAATCAGATTGAGCTCGCATTCTATTGGCTGTTCCGATCAGCCAATCAGAAAATTCATACCTTAATTCCGATTGGCTGATAGAATCCTATCAGCCAATCGGAATTCGAGGGACGCCATCTTGGATGACGTCCCTTAAAGGAACAGTCATTCGTCGTTCAGTCGTCGGTCCGGATGGATGTTCCGCGCTGGAGGTCTTCAGGATCCTGCCGCTTCGCTCCGGATGGAAGACCATAGAAGATGCCGCCTGGATGATGACTTCAATCGGATGGAAGATCCTCTTCTGCCCCGCTTGGATGAAGACTTTGACCGGATCATGGACCTCTTCAGCCCCCGCTTGGGCTTGGATCAGGACATCGGAGGAGCTCTTCAGGACGGATCGGTGAACCTGGTATGGTGAAGACAAGGTAGGAAGATCTTCAGGGGCTTAGTGTTAGGTTTATTTAAGGGGGGTTTGGGTTAGATTAGGGGTATGTGGGTGGTGGGTTGTAATGTTGGGGGGGGGTATTGTATTTATTCTTTTACAGGCAAAAGAGCTGAAATTCTTGGGGCATGCCCCGCAAAGGGCCCTGTTCAGGGCTGGTAAGGTAAAAGAGCTTGTAACTTTTTTAATTTAGAATAGGGTAGGGAATTTTTTATTTTGGGGGGCTTTGTTATTTTATTAGGGGGCTTAGAGTAGGTGTAATTAGTTTAAAATTGTTGTAATATTTTTATTATGTTTGTAAATATTTTTTTATTTTCTGTAACTTAGATCTTTTTTATTTTTTGTACTTTAGCTAGTTTATTTAATTGTATTTATTTGTAGGAATTGTATTTAATTAATTTATTGATAGTGTAGTGTTAGGTTAATTGTAGGTAATTGTAGGTAGTTTATTTAATTATTTTATTGATAGGGTAGTGTTAGGTTTAATTATATCTTAGGTTAGGACTTATTTTACAGGTAATTTTGTTATTATTTTAACTAGGTAACTATTAAATAGTTCTTAACTATTTAATAGCTATTGTACCTGGTTAAAATAATTACAAAGTTACCTGTAAAATAAATATTAATCCTAAAATAGCTATAATATAATTATAATTTATATTGTAGCTATATTAGGATGTATTTTACAGGTAAGTATTTAGCTTTAAATAGGAATCATTTATTTAATAAGAGTTAATTTATTTCGTTAGATAA
Source organism: Bombina bombina (assembly GCF_027579735.1). Lineage (NCBI taxonomy): Eukaryota > Metazoa > Chordata > Amphibia > Anura > Bombinatoridae > Bombina > Bombina bombina. The sequence goes on from NC_069501.1 coordinate 1,036,790,682, forward strand.
AAATTATATTTAACTTAGGGGGGTGTTAGTGTTAGGGTTAGACTTAGCTTTAGGGGTTAATACATTTATTAGAATAGCGGTGAGCTCCGGTCGGCAGATTAGGGGTTAATAATTGAAGTTAGGTGTCGGCGATGTTAGGGAGGGCAGATTAGGGGTTAATACTATTTATGATAGGGTTAGTGAGGCGGGTTAGGGGTTCATAACTTTATTATAGTAGCGCTCAGGTCCGCTCGGCAGATTAGGGGTTAATAAGTGTAGGCAGGTGTCGGCGACGTTGAGGGGGGCAGATTAGGGGTTAATAAATATAATATAGGGGTCGGCGATGTTAGGGGTAGCAGATTAGGGGTACATAGGGATAACGTAGGTGGCGGCGATTTGCGGTCGGAAGATTAGGGGTTAATTATTTTAAGTAGCTTGCGGCGACGTTGTGGGGGGCAAGTTAGGGGTTAAGAAATATAATATAGGGGTCGGCGGGGTTAGGGGCAGCAGATTAGGGGTACATAAGTATAACGTAGGTGGCGGTCGGCAGATTAGGGGTTAAAAATTTTAATAGAGTGGCGGCGATGTGGGGGGAGCTCGGTTTAGGGGTACATAGGTAGTTTATGGGTGTTAGTGTACTTTAGGGTACAGTAGTTAAGAGCTTTATAAACCGGCGTTAGCCAGAAAGCTCTTAACTCCTGCTATTTTCAGGCGGCTGGAATTTTGTCGTTAGAGCTCTAAAGCTCACTTCAGAAACGACTCTAAATACCAGCGTTAGAAAGATCCCATTGAAAAGATAGGCTACGCAAATGGCGTAGGGGGATCTGCGGTATGGAAAAGTCGCGGCTGAAAAGTGAGCGTTAGACCCTTTAATCACTGACTCCAAATACCAGCGGGCGGCCAAAACCAGCGTTAGGAGCCTCTAACGCTGGTTTTGACGGCTACCGCCGAACTCCAAATCTAGGCCTTAGTTTCTTCAGGATGGTTTGGATAAGGGTTTTTCTGCAAGTTCCTTGAAAGGACAAATCTCTGCTCTTTCTGTTTTATTTCACAGAAATATTGCTATACTTCCTGATATACACTGTTTTGTACAGGCTTTAGTTCATATTAAGCCTGTCATTAAATCAATTTCTCCTCCTTTGGAGTCTTAATTTGGTTCTGAAGGCTTTACAGGCTCCTCCATTTGAGCCTATGCATTCTTTGGACATTAAACTACTTTCTTGGAAAGTGTTGTTCCTTTTGGCTATCTCTTCTGCTAGAAGAGTTTCTGAGCTATCTTCTCTTTCTTGTGAATCTCCTTTTCTGATTTTTCATCAGGATAAGGCAGTTTTGCGGACTTCATTTGAATTTTTCCTTAAGGTTTTGAATTCTAACAACATTAGTAGAGAAATTGTTGTCCCTTCCTTGTGTCCTAATCCTAAGAATCCTTTGGAATGATCCTTACATTCTTTGGATGTGGTGAGAGCTTTGAAATATTATTTTGAAGCTACTAAAGATTTCAGGAAGACTTCTAGTCTATTTGTTATATTTTCTGGTCCTAGGAAAGATCAGAAGGCCTCTGCTATTTCCTTGGCCTCTTGGTTAAAGCTTTTTATTCATCAAGCTTATTTGGAGTCGGGTCAAGCCCTGCCTCAGAGAATTATAGCTCATTCTACTAGATCAGTCTCCACTTCGTGGGCTTTTAAGAATGAAGTTTCAGTTGATCAGATTTGCAAAGCAGCGACTTGGTCCTCTTTGCATACATTTACTAAATTCTACCGTTTTTATGTATTTGCTTTTTCGGAAGCAGTTTTTGTTAGAAAAGTTCTTCAGGCAGCTGTTTCAGTTTGATTCTTCTGCTTTTGATTTAAGTTTTTTCTCTTTCAAAAATGAAAATAAACTTATTTTTTTGGGTTGTGGATTAATTTTTTCAGCGGTATATGGCTGTTTTTATTTTATTCCCTCCCTCTCTAGTGACTCTTGAGTGGAGATCCACATCTTGGGTATTGATATCCCATATGTCACTAGCTCATGGACTCTTGCCAATTACATGAAAGAAAACATCATTTATGTAAGAACTTACCTGATAAATTCATTTCTTTCATATTGGCAAGAGTCCATGAGGCCCACCTTTTTTATGGTGGTTATGATTTTTTGTATAAAGCACAATTATTTCCAAATTTCATATGTTGATGCTTTCTACTCCTTTCTTTATCACCCCACTGCTTGGCTATTCGTTAAACTGAATTGTGGGTGTGGTGAGGGGTGTATTTATAGGCATTTTGAGGTTTGGGAAACTTTGCCCCTCCTGGTAGGATTGTATATCCCATATGTCACTAGCTCATGGACTCTTGCCAATATGAAAGAAATGAATTTATCAGGTAAGTTCTTACATAAATTATGTTTTTCTAAATCTCCCCCTCTCCAATCAGGCCGTATTTTACAGATACCCCAATACTTCAGATGTTGTATATTATTGCTGTGTATCTCTTGAAAGTGCTTACATAGATTCATGTCTAAATTATCTTTCTCAATACAACAACGGTGTTAACTTATCCTATCCCTCAAGCTCCTAGTTGTTTCCCCCAAGTATATAAGATTACACATACATCATGTATATTACCCCTTTTTGTGTGCATCTTATGGTATCCTTTATTATGAATTCTAGACCTGTATTTGGTACTATGAGAGACTTCTCCTTTGTGCTATATCTACATGCACGGCAGGTGATACAAGGGTAAACGCCTCTTACTTCTTGTCCATTCAAATCTACATCCCTCAAGGATGTTCCTTTTCTTTTAAACTCACTTGGGGCCAATCTAGTTTTTATATTTTTAGCCTTTCTGTATACTATTTAGGGAAAGGGGGATATTATCCCCTATAATCGGGTCTGATTTAATTAGATGCCAATGCTTCTGTACAATTTTCTTTATTATGTGGTGATCATTACTATAATTGGTAATAAAAGGCACATCTATAATGTTCTCATTAGTTTTATTCTTAGCTGATTTATAACCAATTAAAGTATCCTATCTGTATTGTTGGTCCTATCTTTAGCGTGGTCTATAGTCTCTTTAGCATATCCCCTTTCAAAAAACCTTTTCTCTAATATGGCAATTTGTTGTTCATAATCAGTGGTCTTTGAGCAATTTTTCTTGATTCTTAAAAATTGTCCTACAGGTATATTATCAACCCATTTTTTATAGTGGCAGCTTCTCCCATAAATATAATTATTAGAATCAAGGGGCTTAAAAAATGTCTTAGTTTCAAATCTTCCGTCTTAGTGTCAATATTAATGGGAGAAGTTGCCACTATAAAAAATGGGTTGATAATATACCTGTAGGACAATTTTTAAGAATTAAATACACATTATATGTAAGAAATCTAATTCCATCTTGGCAGATGAACTCCTAAACAGGTGGTATTTAGAGTGTGACGTTATCGTGGAAATCGCTACTGAGAAACATCACTGGAGTAAGTAGGCTGCTTTTGCGACTGCTCCCACCTTTGAGAGATAGAAGATTTGCACAGAATCACGTACTTCAGAGGTACTGTAAAGTATATTTTTCACACTAGCCACAGCAGGCTACTACCAAGCAGGAAGGCATTATTACACATATTGAAGATATAAAGTCAAGTACTGACTATACCTATCTATACCTATATATGCACACAGAGAGAAATGCACTCACAGGACCGAACAACCAGCTCAATACCATTGTTAGCCTGTTCTATGGCGATTTACCACCTGGGTGCAACTTCTTTTAGCCCAGCAATGCTTTTCACAGAGTAGAACTTTCCTGTAGTAAATCAGTCTGATCCCGCCTATTACGGTCAGTCCAGCGCCGAAATACCAGGCAATTCCTCTCTGAACAAGGAACAAAGCAACGCCAGACGATCGTTTCGGCCTTCATTGGGCCTCGTCAGTGAGGTGTAGCAGTATTCCTCTAAGCACACTGAGCAAGGAGTCCACGTCTGGTTTCCCCTTTTTTTCCCATAGGGAGACTAAATACACACAGAGGGAAATGCACTCACCTATATATGATCCATCTGCTTTATTAGGCCTATCACCAAACTAATAAGGAATATCTTGTCTGCAGTAGACGGCTAAGTATATATAGGCCAAAAGTGTACCATCTAAGTCTAATTGTTTACATATTGGGAGACGTCCCAGGACTATATTATTCACCTTTACCATTTGGGTAGCCTCAAAGAGCTATTTTCATGTGTTTTTATATAAATGCTGGAATTCTTTTATTAAAAATGTTTTTATTTTTTTTTGCTTAACAGCTTATAAATTATTTCTATACATCTGCAAATAGTTATTGCTGTTGTTCTTATGCTATAAGGAGTTTTACTATATATAGAAATATATTTCTTACAACTGTTTTTTTTATTTATTTTTTACTTTTATTTTAATTAAATTTTAATTGTAAGTTAATATTTTGAGTGAAAGTGTTTAATTATTTGATTGGTTTGACTCCGCTTTTAGCGCCCATCCACACTTTCTTTGATTGATTTCTTCTATAGATTAACATACCAGTCAAATCTGAGGGCTACATTAAAAGTTGAGCTCGCGATAGCAATTAGCGCCCAGAAAATTAAGATCAGATCTCTGATTAATTTTCTAAAACTGCCCCAAATGCCCCCAATATAGAGGGTCTTTTTAAAAAACTGCACTCGGTAGTTTTAAGGGGTTAAAAGTTGGTGGCTGTGGGTTGTTAGAAAAAAAAGCCACTGAAAAGTGCATTTACCTTGCGGTCTATGGGAACTGTGTTCCCAGTAAATATATATGTACATGCTTATATACATATATTTCTTTCATGTAATTAGCAAGAGTCCATGAGCTAGTGACGTATGGGATATACATTCCTACCAGGAGGGGCAAAGTTTCCCAAACCTCAAAATGCCTATAAATACACCCCTCACCACACCCACAATTTAGTTTTACAAACTTTGCCTCCTATGGAGGTGGTGAAGTAAGTTTGTGCTAGATTCTACGTTGATATGCGCTCCGCAGCAAGTTGGAGCCCGGTTTTCCTCTCAGCGTGCAGTGAATGTCAGAGGGATGTGAGGAGAGTATTGCCTATTTGAATGCAGTGATCTCCTTCTACGGGGTCTATTTCATAGGTTCTCTGTTATCGGTCGTAGAGATTCATCTCTTACCTCCCTTTTCAGATCGACGATATACTCTTATTTATATACCATTTCCTCTGCTGATTCTCGTTTCAGTACTGGTTTGGCTTTCTACAAACATGTAGATGAGTGTCCTGGGGTACGTATATCTTATTTTCTGTGACACTCTAAGCTATGGTTGGGCACTTTGTTTATAAAGTTCTAAATATATGTATTCAAACATTTATTTGCCTTGACTCAGAATGTTCAACATTCCTTATTTTTCAGACAGTCAGTTTCATATTTGGGATAATGCATTTGAATTAATCATTTTTTCTTACCTTCAAAAATTTGACTCTTTTTCCCTGTGGGCTGTTAGGCTCGCGGGGGCTGAAAATGCTTCATTTTATTGCGTCATTCTTGGCGCTGACTTTTTTGGCGCAAAAAATCTTTTCCATTTCCGGCGTCATACGTGTCGCCGGAAGTTGTGTCATTTTTTGACGTTATTTTGCGCCAAAAATGTCGGCGTTCCGGATGTGGCATCATTTTTGGTGCCAAAAGCATTTAGGCGCCAAATAATGTGGGCGTCTTATTTGGCGCTAAAAAATATGGGCGTCGTTTTTGTCTCCACATTATTTAAGTCTCATTTTTCATTGCTTCTGGTTGCTAGAAGCTTGTTCTTTGGCATTTTTTCCCATTCCTGAAACTGTCATTTAAGGAATTTGATAAATTTTGCTTTATATGTTGTTTTTTCTCTTACATATTGCAAGATGTCTCACGTTGCATCTGAGTCAGAAGATACTTCAGGAAAATCGCTGTCTAGTGCTGGATCTACCAAAGCTAAATGTATCTGCTGTAAACTTTTGGTAGCTATTCCTCCGGCTGTTGTTTGTATTAATTGTCATGACAAACTTGTTAATGCAGATAATATTTCCTTCAACATCTAAGGTGCAGAATGTTCCTGATAACATAAGAGATTTTGTTTCTGAATCCATCAAGAAGGCTATGTCTGTTATTTCTCCTTCTACTAAACGTAAAAAATCTTTTAAAACTTCTCTCCCTACAGATGAATTTTTAAATGAACATCATCATTCTGATTCTGATGACTCTTCTGGTTCAGAGGATTCTGTCTCAGAGATTGATGCTGATAAATCTTCATATTTATTTAAAATGGAATTTATTCATTCTTTACTTAAAGAAGTACTAATTGCTTTAGAAATAGAGGATTCTGGTCCTCTTGATACTAATTCTAAACGTTTAGATAAGGTATTTAAATCTCCTGTGGTTATTCCAGAAGTTTTTCCTGTTCCTAATGCTATTTCTGAAGTAATTTCCAAAGAATGGGATAAATTGGGTAATTCATTTACTCCTTCTAAACGTTTTAAGCAATTATATCCTGTGCCGTCTGACAGATTAGAATTTTGGGACAAAATCCCTAAAGTTGATGGGGCTATTTCTACCCTTGCTAAACGTACTACTATTCCTACGTCAGATGGTACTTCGTTTAAGGATCCTTTAGATAGGAAAATTGAATCCTTTCTAAGAAAAGCTTATCTGTGTTCAGGTAATCTTCTTAGACCTGCTATATCTTTGGCTGATGTTGCTGCAGCTTCAACTTTTTGGTTGGAAACTTTAGCGCAACAAGTAACACATCATGATTCTCATGATATTATTATTCTTCTTCAGCATGCTAATAATTTTATCTGTGATGCCATTTTTGATATTATCAGAGTTGATGTCAGGTTTATGTCTCTAGCTATTTTAGCTAGAAGAGCTTTATGGCTTAAAACTTGGAATGCTGATATGGCTTCTAAATCAACTCTACTTTCCATTTCTTTCCAGGGTAACAAATTATTTGGTTCTCAGTTGGATTCTATTATCTCAACTGTTACTGGTGGGAAAGGAACTTTTTTACCACAGGATAAAAAATCTAAGGGTAAAAACAGGGCTAATAATCGTTTTCGTTCCTTTCGTTTCAACAAAGAACAAAAGCCTAATCCTTCATCCTCAGGAGCAGTTTCAGTTTGGAAACCATCTCCAGTCTGGAATAAATCCAAGCCTGCTAGAAAGGCAAAGCCTGCTTCTAAGTCCACATGAAGGTGCGGCCCTCATTCCAGCTCAGCTGGTAGGGGGCAGGTTACGTTTTTTCAAAGAAATTTGGATCAATTCTGTTCACAATCTTTGGATTCAGAACATTGTTTCAGAAGGGTACAGAATTGGTTTCAAGATGAGACCTCCTGCAAAGAGATTTTTTCTTTCCCGTGTCCCAGTAAATCCAGTGAAAGCTCAAGCATTTCTGAATTGTGTTTCAGATCTAGAGTTGGCTGGAGTAATTATGCCAGTTCCAGTTCCGGAACAGGGGATGGGGTTTTATTCAAATCTCTTCATTGTACCAAAGAAGGAGAATTCCTTCAGACCAGTTCTGGATCTAAAAATATTGAATCGTTATGTAAGGATACCAACGTTCAAGATGGTAACTGTAAGGACTATCTTGCCTTCTGTTCAGCAAGGGCATTATATGTCCACAATAGATTTACAGGATGCATATCTGCATATTCCGATTCATCCAGATCATTATCAGTTCCTGAGATTCTCTTTTCTGGACAAGCATTACCAGTTTGTGGCTCTGCCATTTGGCCTAGCTACAGCTCCAAGAATTTTTACAAAGGTTCTCGGTGCCCTTCTGTCTGTAATCAGAGAACAGGGTATTGTGGTATTTCCTTATTTGGACGATATCTTGGTACTTGCTCAGTCTTTACATTTAGCAGAATCTCATACGAATCGACTTGTGTTGTTTCTTCAAGATCATGGTTGGAGGATCAATTTACCAAAAAGTTCATTGATTCCTCAGACAAGGGTAACCTTTCTGGGTTTCCAGATAGATTCAGTGTCCATGACTCTATCTTTAACAGACAAGAGACGTCTAAAATTGATTTCAGCTTGTCGAAACCTTCAGTCACAATCATTCCCTTCGGTAGCCTTATGCATGGAAATTCTAGGTCTTATGACTGCTGCATCGGACGCGATCCCCTTTGCTCGTTTTCACATGCGACCTCTTCAGCTCTGTATGCTGAATCAATGGTGCAAGGATTACACAAAGATATCTCAATTAATATCTTTAAAACCGATTGTTCGACACTCTCTAACGTGGTGGACAGATCACCATCGTTTAATTCAGGGGGCTTCCTTTGTGTTTCCGACCTGGACTGTAATTTCAACAGATGCAAGTCTCACAGGTTGGGGAGCTGTGTGGGGAACTCTGACGGCACAAGGAGTTTGGGAATCTCAGGAGGTGAGATTACCGATCAATATTTTGGAACTCCGTGCAATTTTCAGAGCTCTTCAGTTTTGGCCTCTTCTGAAGAGAGAATCGTTCATTTGTTTTCAGACAGACAATGTCACAACTGTGGCATACATCAATCATCAAGGAGGGACTCACAGTCCTCTGGCTATGAAAGAAGTATCTCGAATTTTGGTTTGGGCGGAATCCAGCTCCTGTCTAATTTCTGCGGTTCATATCCCAGGTATAGACAATTGGGAAGCAGATTATCTCAGTCGCCAAACGTTGCATCCGGGCGAATGGTCTCTTCACCCAGAGGTATTTCTTCAGATTGTTCAAATGTGGGAACTTCCAGAAATAGATCTGATGGCGTCTCATCTAAACAAGAAACTTCCCAGGTATCTGTCCAGATCCCGGGATCCTCAGGTGGAGGCAGTGGATGCATTATCACTTCCTTGGAAGTATCATCCTGCCTATATCTTTCCACCTCTAGTTCTTCTTCCAAGAGTAATCTCCAAGATTCTGAAGGAATGCTCGTTTGTTCTGCTGGTAGCTCCGGCATGGCCTCACAGGTTTTGGTATGCGGATGTTGTCCGGATGGCCTCTTGCCAACCGTGGACTCTTCCGTTAAGACCAGACCTTCTGTCGCAAGGTCCTTTTTTCCATCAGGATCTGAAATCCTTAAATTTAAAGGTATGGAGATTGAACGCTTGATTCTTGGTCAAAGAGGTTTCTCTGACTCTGTGATTAATACTATGTTACAGGCGCGTAAATCTGTATCTAGAGAGATATATTATAGAGTCTGGAAGACTTATATTTCTTGGTGTCTTTCTCATCATTTTTCTTGGCATTCTTTTAGAATACCGAGAATTTTACAGTTTCTTCAGGATGGTTTAGATAAGGGTTTGTCCGCAAGTTCCTTGAAAGGACAAATCTCTGCTCTTTCTGTTCTTTTTCACAGAAAGATTGCTATTCTTCCTGATATTCATTGTTTTGTACAAGCTTTGGTTCGTATAAAACCTGTCATTAAGTCAATTTCTCCTCCTTGGAGTTTGAATTTGGTTCTGGGAGCTCTTCAAGCTCCTCCGTTTGAACCTATGCATTCATTGGACATTAAATTACTTTCTTGGAAAGTTTTGTTCCTTTTGGCAATCTCTTCTGCCAGAAGAGTTTCTGAATTATCTGCTCTTTCTTGTGAGTCTCCTTTTCTGTTTTTTCATCAGGATAAGGCGGTGTTGCGAACTTCTTTTGAATTTTTACCTAAAGTTGTGAATTCCAACAACATTAGTAGAGAAATTGTGGTTCCTTCATTATGTCCTAATCCTAAGAATTCTAAGAAGAAATCGTTGCATTCTTTGGATGTTGTTAGAGCTTTGAAATATTATGTTGAAGCTACTAAGTCTTTCCGAAAGACTTCTAGTCTATTTGTTATCTTTTCCGGTTCTAGAAAAGGCCAGAAAGCTTCTGCCATTTCTTTGGCATCTTGGTTGAAATCTTTAATTCATCTTGCCTATGTTGAGTCGGGTAAAACTCCGCCTCAGAGGATTACAGCTCATTCTACTAGGTCAGTTTCTACTTCCTGGGCGTTTAGGAATGAAGCTTCGGTGATCAGATTTGCAAAGCAGCAACTTGGTCCTCTTTGCATACTTTTACTAAATTCTACCATTTTGATGTATTTTCTTCTTCTGAAGCAGTTTTTGGTAGAAAAGTACTTCAGGCAGCGGTTTCAGTTTGAATCTTCTGCTTATGTTTTTCATTAAACTTTATTTTGGGTGTGGATTATTTTCAGCAGGAATTGGCTGTCTTTATTTTATCCCTCCCTCTCTAGTGACTCTTGTGTGGAAAGATCCACATCTTGGGTAATCATTATCCCATACGTCACTAGCTCATGGACTCTTGCTAATTACATGAAAGAAAACATAATTTATGTAAGAACTTACCTGATAAATTCATTTCTTTCATATTAGCAAGAGTCCATGAGGCCCGCCCTTTTTTGTGGTGGTTATGATTTTTGTATAAAGCACAATTATTCCAATTCCTTATTTTATATGCTTTCGCACTTTTTTTATCACCCCACTTCTTGGCTATTCGTTAAACTAAATTGTGGGTGTGGTGAGGGGTATATTTATAGGCATTTTGAGGTTTGGGAAACTTTGCCCCTCCTGGTAGGAATGTATATCCCATACGTCACTAGCTCATGGACTCTTGCTAATATGAAAGAAATGAATTTATCAGGTAAGTTCTTACATAAATTATGTTATTTGTGTTAATATGTGTATACACACATATTAACACATAAATATATATGTATATAATCATACACATATATATTTACATTTGTTGCCATCGCTGCACTACTTCCTTCCGCTTAGGTTCTGTGCCGTTTATGACGGCATCATAACGAGGCTCCCATTGGAGGCTATGGAAGCGCGCTCTCATGAGCGCAATGCTTCTGTGCAATGCAATCAATTGCAAGGTCACGTTCACATTGCACCTAACTCATAATACCAGCGCACATTAGCGTCCACCAGTATTACTCAGTTGAGCGCAAATATTGCTTTAGCCAACTAATCTGTTTTTCAATAGCCAAACACCTATTATTTTCCTTATTTGGAAGAGCCAATCTGGGCTTTAATCTGCAGACAACAAGGCTGCACTAGTTCATGGTGTTAGTATAACATGCATTCTTTTGTGGTTGCGATCAGCGAAAGCCAATATGTGAAAAATATACAGAATGGGTAGCCTTGAGAAGTGAACAGATGCATTTCACGTTCTGAGGATTAGAAAATCCTCAATTTTTAGAGCTAAATTACACAAAAAGGAGCACAATAAATAATAAAAAGTATACTTCAAAGTGGTTTCGTTACACATAACTAAATATTTTATATAAAAATCTCAAAGTTGTTCCTTTAAGCTGGCATCTACAACAAACATAAGATAGGAATCAGGCACATCCAATTGCTGGTACCTTGTGTTCAGCATCATGAAGAAATCCCTAATACATGGGAGAGTGGAAGGATTTAGATCAGCCAAGAGCCCTTGCAGATGTCAGATGAATGTTTTTTCAGCAGTCTCAGAAGTGCCACCAATAGGAAACTTAGAGGTGAAACATATAACACAGGAGTGATTTAACTTCCGTTACAAAACAGCCAGTAGTCTATAATCTATCATCTTTCTCACTGCTAAAAACCCAGTTAAAAGTTCTATCATTCTGTGACCTGCTGTCTGATCTCAACTAATCTTTACATTCTTCTAAGTTTGAGAGCAATTGCAAATTAAAAGTTTTATCAAAGTGTAGTAAATAAGTATAGCTTTCTAAGTCTCTGATACTTTAGTGCTAACATATATTCTATATGTCGCTAAGATGTACATATGCTTTCATGAAAATATTTCATAAGAGCAGATCATTACCTATTTAAATATACATCGTCTTTATTCCTGTTGACAGTAAAAGTACAGTATTAAAGGGACATGAAACCCAAATTTTTTCTTTCATTATTTAGAAAAAGCATGTGATTTTTAACAACTTTGTAATGTACTTTTATCTAATTAGCTTCATTCTCTTGATATTCTTTGCTGAAAAGCATATCTAGATATGCTCAGTAGCTGCTGATTGGTAGATGCACATAGATGCCTCGTGTGATTGGCTCACACATGTGGATTGCTATTTCTTCAACAAAGGATATCTAAAGAATGAAGCAAATGCGATAATAGAAGTCAATTGGAATGTTATTTAAAATTGTGTTCTCTACCTGAATCATGAAAGAAAATGTTTTGGTTTAGTGTCCCTTTAACACACAATGCATTAAAGGGACACTGTACCCAAAAATTTTCTTTCGTGATTCAGATTGAGCATGACATTTTAAGCAACTTTCTAATTTACTCCTATTATTAAATTTTCTTCATTCTCTTGGTATCTTTATTTGAAATGCAAGAATGTAAGTTTACATGAGGGCCCATTTTTGGTGAACAACCTGGGTTGTCCTTGCTGATTGGTGGATAAATTCATCCAATAAAAAAGTGCTGTCCAGAGTACTGAACCAAAAAACTTAGATGCCTTCTTTTTCAAATAATGATAGCAAGAAAACGAAGAAAAATTGATAATAGGAGTAAATTAGAAAGTTACTTAAAATTACATGCTCTTTCTCAATTACAAAAGAAAAACATTTGGGTACATGTCCCTTTAAGTATGCTTAAAAAGTCCAGATGAGCATGACTGAGAAGCAATGTACCTAACATGTATAATACATAATGCTTATTTTACTCATGTGTGGACAGAGGGTTATTTGTTTTACATTTGGTAACATAAAAAATGGCTAAACCTTTTACCTAAGAGAGCTCAGTGATCCTGGTTATTTATTTACTTAAATAACTACTCATTTGAATAATCTGAAAAAAAGCATGGTTTGTTCAGAGATTGCAGTGAGAAATATATCCACTTATGCTACAGAGACTGCAAGTTATCTTCTGACATTATACGTGGCATAAACATACAATAGGATTATGCCATGATGCTGAGGCATATTGGCATGATGGGAATAGGTTTGTGGATTTCTTTATATTTGTAAATGGTAATGATCTATTTTATTTAAAGAGACACTAAACAGAAATTGTGAACTACATGATTAAAAACCTTCATAAGAATATTTTTGCAATGAAAACTCAGGCTTTATTTTGTCAAATGAGTATATTGTTTTTTGTTTATTCTTTTCACTAATTTGCCTGTCCCCCAGAACAAAAGAACCCTTGCTAACCAATCACAAACTAATATTCAGATATAGGGTCCAAATTATCAAGCTTCGAATGGAGCTTGATGCCGCTGTTTCTGCGCGAGCCTTCAGGCTTGCCGGAAACAAGTTATGAAGCAGCTGTCTAAAGACCGCTGCTCCATAACTTGTCCGCCTGCTCTATGGCCGCGGACAGAAATCAACCCGATTGAATACGATCGGGTCGATTGACACCCCCTGCTAGCGCCGATTGGCTGCGAATCTGCAGGGGGCGGCATTACACCAGTAGTTCACAAGAACTGCTGGTGCAATGATAAATGCAGACAGCGTATGCTGTCTGCATTTATCGATGTGCAGCAGACATGATACGCTACATCGTATCATGTCCGCTCGCACTATGATAAATCTACCCCATAGCACAAACTCTTTTTGCACATGTGCAGACTGGGGTAGCCTGCACTCTTGTATTCCCTTAAGGTGGTTTAGCACTGATTCAATTTGGTTACTATTGCAAAGAATGATTTGTCCATTATGATTGTTGATGCAAAATTAATAATCCACCTTTTAAAAGAATGTGACACCATAGAAGCTTAGGGAGGGAGGGAAAGTAAACGAAAGCTCACATAAATTAACTTAAAGTATTAACCCATGCTTCCCTAGGAGAATGTGAAACAAACACATTTTTACATGTATTTTACAACAAAAGGCTGCAAAATGAATAATGTATACAGTATTGCATTAATGTTTCACTTGCAGTAATGAAACGTATGCATTGTTGAAATATCAAGTTTAATGGTTCTTTAAGATCTGTATATGAAGAATTATTGATTGGTTTAATTTATAAGCTCAATTAGATAAAAAAAAAAATCATCAAATTGACAGATAATATTGTGGTGAAGAAAAAGACAGATACTATTATTTTTATAGACAATCAATCAATCCTTCTTTTCTTCTCTTTTTTAGCCTTCAACATATCCTTACAAGACATCTGATCTACAGCTGGGCTTTTTTGTTCACTGTCCTTTCCTTAGAATCTCATTTGCCCCTGCTGAATATATTTTTAGGCTTTCAGTAAAATTACTTCTGATACCTGAAATATTTCATAGACTAATATCATATACAGCAAGAATTGCCATGATAGTGAATATTAAAAATAATGATGAAGAATTAGCTTATTAAAATATTCTATTCACCTATACATTAGAATAGACTAAATCAGTGTTTTCCCCAGGACCTTTTTAAAGGGACAGTAAATGCCTTGTAATTAATTAATTAAAGGGATATGAAACCCAACATTTATTTTTTTATGATTCAGATGGAGAATACAATTTTGAACAATATTCTAATTTACTTCTATTATTTAATTTGCTTCATTCTTCCCTTTGTTGAAGAAATAGCAATGCACATGGGTGAGCCAACCACTCGAGGCATCTATATGCAGCCACTAATCAGCAGCTACTGAGCCTATTTAGATGTGCTTTTCAACAAAGTATTTCAAGCAAATGAAGCAAATTAGATAGTAGTAAAATTGCGTGCTCTTTGTAAATCATGAAAGAAAAAAATGGGTTCCATGTCCCTTTAAGACATTTATGTTGTGTTGTTATGGAATAATATATCAGCAAAGTCTTAAGTTTTTAAAACAAATTAACATCCTTTTTACTGCAATTATTTTTCAATAGCCAAACCCCACTTATCATTTGCTCTATTTGGAGGAGCCAATCTGGGCTTTAGTTCACAGACAACAAGGCTAGCCAAAGTCATAGCTTTAATATAAAGTACTCTGTTTTGCAGTTGTTATCCGTTAAAGCCAATTGGTTAAATATATGTAGCAGTGTTAGCCTTGTAAAGTTAGCACTTTGTTAAAAAATCTCAAGGTGTTTATTGTCCCTTTTAATGGGCACGCTGCCAAGCTATTTTTTACTGGCCACCGGCTAAAATTTAAGCTAAAACTAACTAATATTATTTTTTTCAATGATTTTTGCAAAAATTATCATTAAAGTGATGGTAAAATTCAGACTTTAAAAATGTTGCAATGAAAAATAAATTAGTACAAAAGTACTCCGACGCCCTTCATTTCCTCTTTTGGCTGTGCTGTGACATAGAGAGCAGTTCCACCCACTCTCTACATAGGGTTCGATTTATCAAAGCCCCTACGGCTGGAAGTTCTCACAAGAACCTGCTCGCCGTATTTAACAAGCAGCAGTAATCAGACCGCTGCTTTCCTAACCTCTTCGCCACCTCTAAGGTGGCGAAGTTCAATCTCTGCAGTCTAGTGCGACCAGGGAGACTGACAGCTCCTGCCCACGCATGATTAGCTGCGCGGGCAGGGGGCGTAGCGCTCGTGTGCGATGGTAATTTCCTCCGGGGAAATTCGCCCCACCAGAGGCGAGCTGAGGCGGACTGGGGTGCGTATATGCGCCCCTGTCCACCTCAGCTTTGATAAATCGAGCCCATAGACTTCCTATGGGCTTTCAAAGGGCTGGACTTTAAGAGTGTCATATGACACAGACACTGATTCTCTGAAATTGTCATAAAAAACCCCAGAGCTCATCCCAGTGGCATAACATTGTAATAGAAGCATTACTATAGGCACAGATTTAATACTTTTTCATGGATAGATTAAAAAATAAATAAATGTATGTTAAATTGTGCAATTGATGTGTGCCCCTCCTGGCTACTTCATCATGCCGCCTGGCTACTTCATCATGCCGCCTGGCTACTTCATCATGCCTACCTTGCTGAAAATATTATCTGTAAAGAACACTGGAATTAAACAGACACTAAAGTCAAAATTAATCTTTCATGAGCTTGAAGTTTAAAACAACTTTCCAATTTACTTGTGTTATAAAATTTGATTTGTTCTATTGTTATCCTTTGTTGAAGAGTATGGAGGTAATTTATAAAGCTGCAAGATGTAGCTTTATGCATCTTCGGTGCAGTTAAGAAGCAGTGGTCATTAGACCGCTGCTTCTTAACCTATATGCCGCTTCCTAGTTTGCAGTTTACAATCACCCCAGACAAGTCCAACTGGGGTTATTGACAGCCCCTCCTGCTGCGCTATTGGTCTTGTCCACCTGGTGCTTGTTAAATGTCAGCCTATACCTCAGCAGGCTAAGGAGCAGCAGTGCTCTACTGTGAGCTAGCTGGTAATTGGTGGCTGCAAAGATATACCTCTTGCCATTGGCTCACCAGATGTGTTCAGCTAGCTCCCAGTAGTGAACAAAACACTGAAATATGGGCATGCTGTACTCAAGGCAGCTTTTATTGTAACATAATAACACTCATAAAATTGCACTTACTAGAGTGAAAAAACTCTGACAGTCGTGTCACATAGAAAGTCCACTACACCGGCCGAGCTGCGATCTTGTGAGGTTCTTCGTTAGAGTATTTTTCCTTGTTTCTTTACTTGGCTTCTGTCATGGCCCTTAAATATTAAATATGGCTGTTCAAACATTGTTTTTAAGTTTACATTTTTGTGCATGTTCTGTTCATGTTAATAAACACTATTGTTTTTTGTTTAATAAAAAATGAAAATATATCTCAAATCACACTTTTTAATATGAGAAGTGTACAAAAATTAAAGTCATTAACATATTCATTAATATTCTAATAAAGTATTTGGATGTGTAAACATGGTAATTATCAAAGTACTAAAATGGTATGGAATAATACATGAATTATCATTAATTCATTTAAAAACCTGAATTCAAAGATATTAAAGGGACAGTCAAATCAAAATTAAACTTTCTTGATTCAGATTGAGCATTAATTTTTAACAACTTTCCAATTTACAAATGTGCACCTTTTTATATTTACACTTTTTGTGTCCCCAGCTCCTACTGAGCATGTGCAAGAATTCACAGAATATACATATATGCATTTGTGATTGGCTGATGGCTGTCACATGGTACAGGAGGAGTGGAAATAGACATCATTTTAAAATTTATCATAAAAAATCTACTGCTCATTTGAAGTTCAGACTAAGTGCTATTGTATTTTCTTGCTATCATGCATTCATTAATTATGCAAATATACTGTATTTACTGGCCTTTTAACCCCTTAACGACCGAGGACGTGCAGGGTACGTCCTCTAAAGGATGTCAGTTAATGACCAAGGACGAACCCTGCACGTCCTCAGTCTGGAAAGCAGCTGGAAGCGATCTTGCTCGCTTCCAGCTGCTTTCCGGTTATTGCAGTGATGCCTCGATATTGAGGCATCCTGTAATAACACTTTCTGGCCATCCGATGCAGAGAGAGCCACTCTGTGGCCCTCTCTGCACCGGACATCGATGGCCGGTATCGTTGGTGGGTGGGAGGCGGGTGGGCGGCCATCGGTGACCTGTGTAAGGTGGAGGGGGGCGGAGCCTTCGGGGGCGCGCGCGTGCACGGGGGGTGGCGGGCGGGCGCGTGCACGGGGCGGGAGCGGATGGGAACCGCTACACTACAAAAAAAAGTTACAAGAAAAGTGTAAAAAAAAATGAAATAAACTTTTTTTTTTAAAAGCATCTAAGGGATCTGGAAGGGGTGGGGGGTTGGTCTTGGGGGGGGGGAAGCTACACTACAGAAAAGGGACATTTTTTTTATAAAAAAGCATATTTTTCACTAAAATGGGTACTGGCAGACGGCTGCCAGTACCCAAGATGGCGCACATTAAGTCAGAGGGAGAGGGTTAGAGAGCTGTTTGGTGGGGGATCAGTGAGGTTGGGGGCTAAGGGGGATCCTACACAGAAGCATATGTACATATGCTAAAAAAAATGCACAAAAAAGCCCAAATTTTCCTTTTATTTTAGTACTGGCAGAGTTTCTGCCAGTACTTAAGATGGCGGGGACATTTGTGGGGTAGGGGAGGGAAGAGAGATGTTTGGGAGGGATCAAGGGGTCTGATGTTTCAGGTGGGAGGCTGATCTCTACACTAAAGCTAAAATTAACCCTGCAAGCTCCCTACAAGCTACCTAATTAACCCCTTCACTGCTAGCCATAATACACGTGTGATGCGCAGCGCCATTTAGCAGCATTCTAATTACCAAAAAGCAACGCCAAAGTCATATATGTCTGCTATTTCTGAACAAAGGGGATCCCAGAGAAGCATTTACAACCATTTGTGCCATAATTGCACAAGCTGTTTGTAAATGATTTCAATGAGAAACCTAAAATTGTGAAAAATTTAACGTTTTTTTTAATTTGATCGCATTTGGCGGTGAAATGGTGGCATGAAATATACCAAAATGGGCCTAGATCAATACTTGGGGTTGTCTACTACACTACACTAAAGCTAAAAATACCCCAAAAAGCTCCTTACATGCTCCCTAATTAACCCCTTCACTGCTGGGCATAATACACGTGTGGTGCGCAGTGGCATTTAGCGGCCTTCTAATTACCAAAAAGCAATGCCAAAGCCATATATGTCTGCTATTTCTGAACAAAGGGGATCCCAGAGAAGAATTTACAACCATTTATGCCATAATTGCACAAGCAGTTTGTAAATAATTTCAGTGAGAAACCTAAAGTTTGTGAAAAAATTTGTGAAAAAGTGAACGATTTTTTGTATTTGATCGCATTTGGCGGTGAAATGGTGGCATGAAATATACCAAAATGGGCCTAGATCAATACTTTGGGATGTCTTCTAAAAAAAAATATATACATGTCAATGGATATTCAGGGATTCCTGAAAGATATTAGTGTTCGAATGTAACTAGCGTTAATTTTGAAAAAAAAAATGGTTTGAAAATAGCAAAGTTCTACTTGTATTTATTGCCCTATAAGTTACAAAAAAAGCAAAGAAGATGTAAACATTGGGTATTTCTAAACTCAAGACAAAATTTAGAAACTATTTAGCATGGGTGTTTTTTGGTGGTTGTAGATATGTAACAGATTTTGGGGTTCAAAGTTAGAAAAAGTGTTTTTTTCCATTTTTCCTCATATTTTATAATTTATTTTATAGTAAATGATAAGATATGATGAAAATAATGGTATTTTTAGAAAGTCCATTTAATGGCGAGAAAAACGGTATATAATATGTGTGGGTACAGTAAATGAGTAAGAGGAAAATTTCAGCTAAACACAAACACCGCAGAAATGTAAAAATAGCCTTGGTCCCAAACGGGCAGAAAATGGAAAAGTGCTCTGGTCACTAAGGGGTTAAGCAATCCTCATCCATAGACATAGCTTTAGCTTCTGTAAATGTCTGGGCAAATATATGTGAAAATTCTCTCAGAAAGCCAGCAATACCTTTTTGTTTCTTATAGTTTTTTCATTTGTTTTTGTTTTTTTACAGTATGTTTAAAGGACAGTCCTCTTGATTTTTTTGTTTAAAAAGATAGATAACACTGTTACTAAACTATCCCCAACTTTGCATAACCGACATTGTTATATTAATATACTTTATAATCTCTGTTTGCCCATTATCTCAGTGCTTTTATTATCGTTTTAAATCTTGCACAACAGCCAGATAGCGCTAGTTTATGTGTACTATATAGATAATATTGTGCTCACTCCCGTGGAGAATAATGGTTATGCAAGAACCAGCACTGATTGGCTAACATGCAAGATTATAAAAAGCACTGAGATAAGAGGCAGTCTGCAAAGGCTTAGATACAGGTAATCATAGAGGTAAAAAGTATATTAATATAACAGTGTTTGTTTATGCAAAACGGGAAATAAAGGGATTATCTATCTTTTAAGCAATAACAATTTTGAAGTAGACATTCCCTTTAACTAGATTTAACAAGATTTTTCTCATATAGCTATTTTTTAATTGTAATGGTGGCTCTTCTAATAAATTGGAATAGATAAAAAAATGAATTAAGAAAAATAGAAATTACCTGAATTGGTATACTGTGTCATACAGGCCACAAATAAAAGACAAAAATGTAGTTGCTTTATGGTAGAAATGGTCATTTTTACACTACTGTGGAGAAGTGTCAAAGTTTTAAATGTGCCCCCGTTACTTATCATTCACTACTCATTTTTAATGTGATCAGCTTATCATAATAGGCTGTTTAAGGAAAAGGCCCCAGGATGGGGATATGGAAAATAAAAAAGCTAAACAAAATATATAAAGAGAGAAAGGGCCCTCTTTTCTGAACTATATGCTGTCCTGAGTGGAATGCACATTTTTTCTCCCCTTGTCTGAGTTATGTCACATCTGGTACAGACTGCCAGCAGCTCAGGTTAAAGGCTGGCCTCATTTTTTTTCTCTCTGATGGACTGGTAGGCAGCATCTGAATAGGTGTCTTTGTTCATAGCTACCTTCCCAAAGACTTGCCTTTTCATACCCCCACCTCCCAAAGGGACTCCTGGAATACCCAGACCGAGGAAAAAGAAATATCAGGATATGCACTCACTGCAGCTCTGAAAACCATATACCCGTCTGTTACTTGGGTACATCATTTTTATTAAATTTATAAGACTGACAGTTTACATTACTTAAGCTTTTTATTGTATTCTAAATGTGCCAGTAGTGGGAAGCAAGATATAGTAATACTGTACAGTCCACTACTGGGATAAAATGAGGATATGCAATCACAATTTAAAAGGTAGTGATTGGTCCTGATTGGAAATGTATACTGAAAATAATAACAAAGGGGTATTTTGTAAGTGAAAAAAAAATGACTCGGCCAGGAATTTTGGCACATTCAGGAAATACCAATATAATTTAACAGAGTTCACAAATATTTGAGTCTCATATTTACTGTCTTGCAGTAATAAAGCTCAGAAAGAGTGATCTGTACTTTCTATTTTTCTAAGTTGATCCAAAGGAAATCATAGTACTCAACTACAGGAGTTCAAATGAAACCTTTTTTATCCAGTCCAGAAAAAAAAAATGAATGCATACTACGCTGTATATTGTCTACTTTAGTAAACTACATTAAAGAATGACGGGTATTTATTTATGATTTTCACCCTAGATGGTCCCTACAATACCTTTTATGAGAGAGGCACTTCATTATAAACAGTCATAGCCATATAACAATCTACATGTAGGTTTACTATACAGTTTTAAATAATATCTACAGATCAAATAGGTGAGTTTGTATTAAATGCAATAGGAATAATTTTATTTCCAACCTGTTACTTACATATGTAGTCAACAGCACTGCATTAGAGGTTACTGTCTTTGTAATGGAGGAGATAAAATATGTTGTTATTGCAAACATTAGAAATTCTTGTGATACTCTATAACAGTGCTTTCCAAACTGTGTGTCGGGACACACTAGTGTGTCGGCAGCAGTGTGTAGGTGTGTCCCTGCTTCAGAACAATTTTTTTTTATTTTTTTTTTTTGGTTTCTGACTTTCCGCCTGCCTGCTACACATATCACATGGTTGACACGTGATTGATACCTAGGGGGACACAGATCATCTTAACCTATTGGCGCAGCTCAGTGGGAACTGAAACTATTCCCATTGGCGGCACATTGGCTCTTGACTGCACGTGTAGTCTCCTTAATTGGCTTGTGACTGCATGTGTAGTCAGTGAGTGGGAGAGCAGTGTGTTTGCAGCGCAGGCAGTAGTCAATCGGACTCAATAAGCTCTGAGGGCGGCAGCTTAAATGCTGAGCTGAAGTCAGTGTGGGTTTTTTTGCAACTACCTCCCAGTAGTGCATTGCTGATCCTGCTCTTGATATATGGATAGGAAGTGGAAGCTTAAGAAATGCTTGATGATGAAATACGAATGTCTTTATCTAATATTCCACCAAATATAAAGAAATTGTGTTCATCCCATCAACCTTATACATCCCATTAAAATATCAAATAGCTATTGGTGTTACTAAACTTTTTTTTAATTCTTGCACATACATACTGTTACTTGTAAATACATTCCATTATTATATAATTCATGTATGTGTCCGTATCTCTTAAAACAAGTTAGTTTAACCTCCTTTTTGATAGTACAACTGAATTACTGTGTCGCAAAATGATGTAGGTCTAAAAAGTGTGTCACCAACTTAAAAAGTTTGGAAAGCTCTGCTCTATAATATCACTTTGTACCTCTGTACCTTTCTGCTTGTCTGTGGTTTTCAATATTTACAGTAAGATAGCACAGCATTTGTTATGCAACCACTTGTTGTAGAATTTGAAGTGTGATTGTTCATAGTATATTTATTTATAAAACCAATAAAAAAAAATTAAATTAAAATATAGAAGCAGCTAGTGCCAAAATGTCAAAATTACTTTACAATGGTAGAAAGTTCCAAAGGACATTTGCTTTGTACCATAGAATACTTCTTTTGAAAAAAATAAGCCTAAGGTGTTAATTTGCATTGAATGCACATTTGAATGAAGTAAATACAGATGGCCCTCGGTTTACAACTGTTCAATTTGCACCGTTTCAGAATAACAACCTTTTTTTCAGTCATGTGACTGCTATTGAAAAGCATTAAGATGCACATTGATTAAAATAGCCAGTAGGTGGAGCTGTCCGCTTGTGTTGCAGCAAAGATATGCAAGCCAAGCAAGCTGAAATTAAGCAGTTTAAGCAGACCTGAGCTATCGAGCAGCTTGCAAAGGAACAAGATCTTCCTGTCTATAAATCAGTCCAGATTGGAATGCATAGAAAGAACTGTTTGCAGAAAAATGCAAGTAAAGTCTGTGTTGTGTTGTTTTTGTTCATTTAACTTAGTTTAATTATATATTCTGTGTTGTGTGATTATTTTATTAGGTTTATAATGCTGTTTAGCATTTAAAGTCTTCATTTCAAAGCTAAAAATAATGTATTAGGTGTTACTTATGCCAATTTTGAGAGGGTCCTGGAACCTATCTCCCTCACTTCCCATTGACTTACATTATAAACTGGGTTTAAATTCACAACGGTTTCCATTTACAACCATTCCTTCTGGAACCTAACCCCGGCGTAAACTGAGGGCTACCTGTATAAGAATTAAATGCTGAGTCTCAAAGCTGAGTGTGCCCAAGATACTAAGTGCTAATTTAGAAATCCTTTTCCAGTATTCATTATAGCAAAATGTGATATCCAAATAAAAAAAAAACAATGTTTAAGGCCTTGATCACAATCTATCTGCGATTTGCTCCTGAAAATGATTTTTTGCTTTCTGACCACATTGGGAGCCGAGTTTCTCAAGTGAACAGAAAACTATATTATGTAGTTTGTTAAACACATTCCCACGCAAATGTGTTTTCAACCGAGAAGCTCCCCCTTTTTGTGTGGTAATGGTAAGTACCTCTTTTCGAAATAGAAACTGGGAGGTCTTCCAAATCTGACACATAAAATAGCAATTCACACCTCTTAAGGATACAGGACAGCACTATTCATGTAACCCCTTTGTTGACTTAACATTTGGTCATCACAATATATCTTCAATACTCAGTATGCATGTGAATGCCATACATATCTTAACATGATGGACATACTTCTATAGTCACTTTAGGAAGCCTACAGGTACGATTTAATATTTCATTTTAAATATTTGATTGTAAGTCGCACTTGCTTTGTCATGAATGTCATGTACAGTACTGGTGTCATTTAAATCAGGTATTTAAAGGAGATCGCTTAGACTTTCATAATTAACTAACTATAACCATCTGCTCCACTGCTAACCTATCTAAATGCATATTTTAGGTTGTTGGGAAGGGCAGACTGTGCACTCTTTTTCTATCACTATATGGTTGCTTTGCATCTTTCACAAGGATAATTTTAATATTGTTTTATTTTGGGCCCATATGAGAAATAGGGCTTTTTTCGAGGAACCATTTGCGAATGCAGAAATTAGCTGAAAAACTGCTATTTTGATTGTGCAGAATCCAAAAAAGCTGTTTCAGCCTGAAAAGTAGCTAAAAACACTGCTTCTGATAGAGGGCTAGATTACAAGTGGTACACAAACTGTTGTGCACAACGGACATTGAACTTAAAATACAAGTTGAAAGTAAATACAATCGAAATTTACGATTGTCAGGTTAGCACGACTGGAAACCTTGCATAAAGAGTAGTGTGTAAAATCTTTTTGCACTAAACACAACAAAAATACATTGAAATATACAGTTACACTCATAAACACTAACTGATAAAAATTATTAAAAATAAAAAGTTAGAAGGGCTCAAAAGGTATATGGTTTATGACAAGGTGTTTGACTGCAAAGGGCTATATTGTATATATACATGTCTAAATATGTGTATATTCTATATGTATATATATATATATATGTATATATGTATGTATGTATTTTTAATGCAAATATATATTCCTATTTATATTTGTATATACCTATACCTGTATATATATTCCTAATAGTTAAATAGGTATAGATATCTATTTTACATTAACATTATATATATATATATATATATATATATATATATATAATCTATATTTTATAAAAAATTATGTTTTTTTTCTATGTGAAGAACATAGTAATGTAAAATATGCGTAACGTACTTCGGGTACGTCCTGCAAAAACTGTCAGTTAGTGACAATTGACGTACCTGATACGTCCTTGGTCTAATTGAGCGGTGGGAGCGATTGTGATAGCTTCCAGCAGCTCTCAGGGTATTGCAGGATACCTCAATACTCTTTTTTTAAGCATCCGATGCAGAGAGAGCCACTCTGTGGCCCTCTCTGCATTTGCCATTGATGGTGTCGATCGTTGGTGGGTGGGAGCTGCTGCTGGGAGGTGGGAATTAAATGTTGGGCAAAGGATCTGGGAGGGGGGGATATAGGGTATTGAGGGGGGCAGCTACACTACTGAAAAGTTTTATTTATAAATATTTTTTTTTTTTTTAAAAAGCATTTATTTAGGGGCAAACTGGGTACTGGCAGACAGCTGCCAGTACCCAAGATGGTGGCAAATAGGTAGAGGGGGGAGGGTTAGAGAGCTGTTTAGGGGGGGATCAGGGAGATTGGGGGCTAAGGGGGGATACAGCACTGCAGAATCAATATATTAAATAAAAAATAATAATAAAAAAATACTTTTTATTTTAGTACTGGCAGACTTTCTGCCAGTATTTAAGATGGCGATGACAATTGTGAGGTGGAGGAGGGAAGAGAGCTGTTTGAGGGGGGTCAGGGGCTGGGATGTGTCAGGTGGGAGGCTGATCTCTACACTAAAGCTAAAATTAACCCTACATGCTACCTAATTAACCCCTTAACTGCTAGGCATAATACAAGTGTGGTGTGCAGCGGCCTTCTAATTACCAAAAAGCAACACCAAAGCCATATATGTCTGCTATTTCTGAACAAAGGGGATCCCAGAGAAGCATTTACAACCATTTGTGCCATAATTGCACAAACCGTTTGTAAATAATTTCAGTGAGAAACCTAAAGTTTGTGAAAAAGTTAGTAAAAAAGTTAATTATTTTTATTTGATCGTATTTGGCGGTGAAATGGTGGCATGAAATATACAAAAATGGGCCTAGATCAATACTTCGGGTTGTCTACTACACATAAGCAAAAATTAACCCTACAAGCTCCCTAATTAACCCCTTCACTGCTGGGCATAATACACGTGTGTTGCGCAGCGGCATTTAGTGGCCTTCTAATTACCAAAAAGCAATGCCAAAGCCATATATGTCTGCCATTTCTGAACAAAGGGCACCCCAGAGAAGGATTTACAACCATTTGTGCCATAATTGCACAAGCTGTTTGTAAATAATTTCAGTGAGAAACCTAAAGTTTGTGAAAAAGTTAGTAAACAGTTAACAATTTTTTTTATTTGATTGTATTTGGCGGTGAAATAATGACATGAAATATACCAAAATGGGCCTAGATCAATACTTTGGGTTGTCTACTAAAAAAAAAAATATATACATGTGAAGGGTTATTCAGAGATTCCTGACAGATATCAGTGTTACAATGTAACTATGGCTAATTTTGAAAAAAAAAATGGTTTCAAAATAGCAAAGTGCTACTTATTGCCTTATAACTTGCAAAAAAAGCAAAAAACATGTAAACATTGGGTATTTCTAAACTCAGGACAAAATGTAGAAACTATTTAGCATAGGAGTTTGTTGGTGGTTGTAGATGTGTAACAGATTTTGGGGGTCGAATTTAGAAAAAGTGTGTTTTTTTTCATCATATTATATATTTTTTTATAGTAAATTATATGATATTATGAAAATAATGGTATATTTAGAAAGTCCATTTAATGGCGAGAAAAACGGTATATAATTTGTGTGGGTACAGTAAATGAGTAAGAGGAAAATTACAGCTAAACACAAATACAGCAAAAATGTAAAATATAGCCCTGGTCCTTAAAGGGACAGTATACACTTATTTTCATATAACTGCATGTAATAGACACTACTATAAAGAATAAGATGCACAGATACTGATATAAAATCCAGTTTAAAACTGTTTAAAAACTTACTTAGAAGCTCTCAGTTTAGCTCTGTTGAAAAGGTAGGTGGAAAGCCCACTGCAAGTGGGAAATAAGACCCCCCCCCCTTCTTTTGCATATGAAAAGACCCTTTACACAAACAGGAGCAAGCTTGAGTAGGTATCTGACGGTATTCTCATAAAACTTTGGGGCTTGGTTAGGAGTCTGAAAATCAGAGCAATGTTATTTAAAAATAAGCAAAACTATACATTTAAAAAAAAATAAACTTTGTGGGCTATATAAATAGATAATCTACAAAACATTTATGCAAAGAAAAAATGAGTGTATAATGTCCCTTTAAAGGTAAGAAAATTGAAAAAGGGTCTGGACACTAAGGGGTTAAGGCATGTTTTTTAATTATGAAATATAAAATATTAAACAATATTGATAATTATTGGAAACTATTATAGATACTGTAAAATATAGAATAGAATATATATTTATTTTACAGTATGTATAATAATTTTTATTAATTATTATTATTTTTAAATATTTATATTTAATATTTCAAGAATTCGCTTTAAGATCACTAATTCTTCATTTGTGCTAACCCGACACTGAAGCACATAGCTAATGTAATAAATATCTATACCTATATATCTATAGGATAATATATATATATATACAGGTAGCCCTCAGTTTACGCCGGGGTTAGGTTCCAGAAGGAATAGTGGTAAATCTAAACCGTTGTAAATTGAAACCCAGTTTATAATGTAAGTCAATGGGAAGTGAGGGAGATAGGTTCCAGGCCCCTCTCAAAATTGTCATAAGTAACAACTAATACATTATTTTTAAAGCTTTGAAATGAATACTTTAAATGCTAAGCAGCATTATAAACCTAATAAAATAATCACACAACACAGAATATATAATTAAACTAAGTTAAATGAACAAAAACATTTGCTAAACAGCATTATAAACCTCATAAAATAATCACACAACGCAGACTTCACTTGCATTTTTCAGCAAACAGTTCTTTCTATGCATTCCAATCTGGACTGATTTATAGACAGGAAGATCTTGTTCCTTTGAAATCTGCTCGATAGCTCAGGTCTGGTTAAACTGATTAATTTCAGCTTGCTTGGCTTTGCTGCAACACAAGCGGACAGCTACACCTACTGGCTATTTTAATAAATGCACTGCTTCTCAATGCTTTTCAATAGCAGTCACATGACTGGAAAAAAAGGTTGTTATTCTGAAACGGTGTAAATTGAACCATTGTAAAACGAGGGCCACCTGTATATATATATATATAAATATAAATACATATATATATATATTTACAATACAGATAAAATGTTTCTGTAAGTGAAGAATATTGGAATGTGAATTATTAATAACTCCGGTTGTGTTAGAGTGCGAGTGATAATGTTAGATTTTTTCTCCATTGGCGTCTATGGGGAGAACAAGTTAACAAGGTCAAGCCCTTTGATTAGCATGCGTCGGGTTTGGCTCTCGTTCAAACGTTTTACTTTCAACTTCTCATACGCATGCTACCTGACACATGCAAAATACTTACTTCTACCGAAGTTTACGCTCAACAACACTTGTAATCTGGTCCAGATTATCATCGAGGCCTAAATAACAAACATCCTAATTTGTATCTTAAAGGGACACTGAACCCAAATTTTATTTTTCATGATTCAGATAGAGCATGCAATTTTAAGCAACTTTCTAATTTACTCCTATTATCAAATTTTCTTCATTCTCTTGTTATCTTTATTTGAAAAGCAAGAATGTAAGTTTAGAAGCCGGACCATTTTTTCGTTCACAACCTGGGTTGTCCTTGCTGATTGGTGGATAAATGCTGTCCAGGGCCCTGAACCAAAAATTGGCTCGCTCCTTAGCTTTGATGCCTTCTTTTTCAAATAAAGAAAAATTGATAATAGGAGTAAATTAGAAAGTTGCTTAAAATTGCATGCTCTATATGAATCATGAAATAAAAAATTTGGCTTCAGTGTTTGTCCCTTTAATGAATGAATGTATGTGGCTAACATTCTGGCCCAGATTATAATTGGAGTGCTACTAATAGCATAAGGTACGCTACCAATATCGTGGGCCCTCGCTAAGAAGAACTCTCAATCTTGTATTACAAGTCAATGGAAAAACAGAATTACTAGACAATATTTTTTTAGCGTACCCTATACATATATATATATATATATATATATATATATATATATATATATAGGTGATAGAAGACAGCACTCACTGGTCTTAAAGTATAGCAATAATAGCTTTTATTTAAATGGCTTTTTTGGGACAGTTCCCCTTCATCAGACCAATGTTGGTCTGATGAAGGGGAGCTGTCCCCGAAACGTCACCTATCCCTTAACCTGCATTCAGCACCCTGGCACCAGGATACCTGTTAGTGAGAGTTCACCAGCTTATTTGAATATATATATATATATATATTAAATGTAAAATATATGTGTATTACTGAAATTCATGTATAAAAAATGTCTTATAGTGACAAAGGAGCCGATTTATAATGCTGCAAATGTTAAGAAGCAGCTGTATTATCACTGCTGCTCCTTAACTCATTTGTCACCTCTGAGGTGGCGGACAGCAATCATCTCGATCGGATACGATTGGGATGATTGACACCCCCTGCTAGTAGCCGATTGGCCACGAATCTGAAGGGAGCGGTATTACACAAGCATTTCACTAGAAATGCTTGTGCAATGATAAATGCAGACAGCGTATGCTGTTGGCATTTATCAATGTTGGTCAGACATGATAAATCGGCCCCAAAGTGTTTGATTGGTGAAGGGCTCAAAGTATATATACAGTATCTCACAAAAGTTAGTACACCCCTCACATTTTTGTAAATATTTTATTATATCTTTTCATGTGACAACACTAAAGAAATTACACTTTGCTACAATGTAAAGTAGTTAGTGTACAACCTGTATAACAGTGTAAATTTGCTCTCCCCTCAAAATAACCCAACACACAGCCAATAATGTCTAAACCATTGGCAACAAAAGAGAGTACATCCCTAAGTGGAAATGTCCAAATTGGGCCCAATTAGCCATTTTCCCTCCCCAGTGTCATGTGACTCATTAGTGTTACAAGGTTTCAGGTGTGAATGGGGAGCAGGTGTGTTAAATTTGGTGTTTTCGCTCTCACATTCTCTCATACTGGTCACTGGAAGTTCAACATGGCACCTCATGGCAAAGAACTCTCAAATGATCTGAAAAAAAGAATTGTTGCTCTACATAAAGATGGCCTAGGCTATAAGAAGATTGCCAAGACCCTGAAACTGAGCTGCAGCACGTTGGGCAAGACCATACAGCGGTTTCACAGGGCAGATTTCACTCAGAACAGGCCTCTCCATGGTCGACCAAAGAAGTTGAGTGCACATGCTCAGCGTCACATCCAGAGGTTGTCTTTGGGAAATATACGTATAAGTGCTGCCAGCATTGCTGCAGAGGTTGAAGGTGTGGGGGTTCAGCCTGTCAGTGCTCAGACCATATGCCGCACACTGCATCAAATTGGTCTGCATGGCTGTCGTCCCAGAAGGAAGCCACTTCTAAAGATGATGCACAAGAAAGCCAGCAAACAGTTTGCTGAAGACAAGCAGACTAAGAACATGGATTATTAGAACTATGTTCTGTGGTCCAATGAGACCAAGATAAACTTATTTGGTTCAGATGGTGTCAAGCATGTGTGGCGTCAACCAGGTTAGGAGTAAAAAGACAAGTGTGTCTTTGTACAGTCAAGCATGGTGGTGGGAGTGTCATGGTCTTGGCCTGCATGAGTGCTGCCGGCACTGGGGAGCTACAGTTCATTGAGGGAACCATGAATGCCAACATGTACTGTGACATACGGAAGCAGAGACTGGGCCGTAGGGCAGTATTCCAACATAACGACCCCAAACACACCTCCAAGACGACCACTGCCTTGCTAAAGAAGTTGATGGTAAAGGTGATGGACTGGCCAAGCATGTCTCCAGACCTGAACCCTATTGAGCATCTGTGGGGCATAATCAAATGGAAGGTTTGGGAGTGCAAGGTCTCTAACATCCACAGCAAGGGAGGGGGCGCCCTATAGCAAAATGCTCACTAAATCTAGTGATTTACGGCTATATAATTTAGGATCCACAATGTGGAAATATAACAACCTCAGTAGAGAAAGAGCTATACCTCATAGAGAAAGAACTATATCTCATAGAGAAAGAGGGGGTAAATATAGTAAAAAGTAGCTATACTTCAGTGAAATATATCTCAGAGTGAGAAGCAATATGGTAATACAATAGTGCAATGGTATACAGTATGGTAAACGATGATATATCAGAAATCAATATCAAAAGCAAACATGAGTGAGTAACTCAGTAATGGTTGGATTAAAAGTCACAAAATTAGGTAATAAGTCTCCGGTGAGACGATCAAGGCAGCTATCTGTAGAGATCCAGGCCGGGATCCAAGGCAGCAATCTACAAAGACAAAAAAAGACAGAAGCGCCACATGGCCCAATATTGTTTGGTCCAAAATCAACTTGATATATGAGGGATTGAACTCACATTTGTAGAAGCACCTCAATCAGTGCTAAGGAAGCAGTCTGGGATCTATAACAGTCACCCAGAAGACCAACAGCCGGCAATGATATGATGTCTGTATCAGAAAGATAAAAGGAAACACAGGTGCCTATATGGCCTAGTATTGCTTTTACACGGATAATACAATTGCAAGAAAGAGGAGTGGTACTCACAATAGTTGTAGCATCTCCCTTGATGCTATAGAGGCAGGATGGGATCAATGTAGTCACCCACCAGACTTAATCACAGGCCAGCTGGACACAGATGGAACTCCAGGAAGACTGGTAATCAGGACAGAACCAGGATACAGCAGTAGTCAGGAATATCCAAAAATAATTACCTCTCAGCCAGAGGGATAAGCAGATAGCAAAAAGTAATAGCAAGTGTTCAAATATAAAAATTGTTTTATTAAAATAATAAAAACAGAGCGACACGTTTCTCAGCAACAAGCTGTTTCATCAGGCTTCATACAACATTGAGGAACACTTGCTATATATATACCCTACATCTTAATAATCTTAATCAATATCACATGGTAATAGGAGGGGCCTAGGGTCCATAGTGGGCCAATCATATTGCCATAAACAAAGTGACTATTCTGTCATATGTTAGAATTCAATTAATACATTAAAAATTAGCATACAATTCATCAACAGATTGTTTATCTTATAGTATTCACTACAAATGATCATTACACCAATATTAATGGTAAGAGTATGATCTGAGGGGACTTCCTAGAAGGAGGAGCTAGACAGAGCACGCGAAAGCGGCGTGTTACCTGCAGGAGCTCAATGAAGAACCAATACCGGTCACGGTCCGTTGCTGGAGTCTGCAAACGTACTCCCTAGGACACTGCCCTATTTCAATTAGGGTGCGACCTGGAAGTCCGCTACTAGCCGCCGGAGGCTCACTCGCTAGAGCCACAGCCAAGCCACTATTATTTTTCTTAAATAGTGAGCAATGTACAACAAAACCCAGATACTGTACTTACCTGGCAGAGATTTGAACTAATGCCCAATCTAACACAAGGGTTGCTAAGTCCTCACGCTCTGCCCCTGCGCCGGCGGAGGTGAACGCCAAGAAAGAAACCCTGATTGCCCTGATCCGCCTCACCTGGCTGAGAGCAGATACAGAGAGGAGACTGACTTTGCTCATACTGACCAACTCTGCTGCGGAGGAACGCCGAGGAAAAAAAATCTTGCCTGTCCTGATCTTCTTACCTGATGGAGATCTGTTGCTAAGAGGAGGTTAACCTGGCCCACCCAGACCGGCTCTGTTACGGAGGAATGCCGAGGAAATAAAACCCTGACAGCACTGATATCTCACCTGGCTGAGAGTGTAGACCGGCTCCTCTACAGAGCATAGGAGTACTGATCGAATCAGGAGTACGGTAGCTGCCCCGCTGCATTGGAGTCCGGGGATTTCCCTTTCGCGAGGAGTGAGGCGGCAGTGCACCTGTCAGAAGGATAGGAAGCACTGGATGGCGAGGTCGCTGCTGCTGTGGGAAAAGAAGACCTCCCGTAGTTGGAACCGAGGGGGCAATTAGAGCTAAGTCTTATTAGAGTGAAACACCGGGTCCTACCCCTACTAGCAAAATCCTGGGTTGCAGAGACTACCGCAGAGTTAACTGATGGACATAGAGTCTATTTTTTCTGAAGGAGTACTGCGCAGGGCCTACAGTTACCTATACTTGGCCAAGCTACCACATCTAGACCTACTCTGAGCAAGGAGAAAAAAAATAATTCAAAATCTCCATCACGCAAGTACTTTTTTTTTCTTCACTGAAGCTTCTATTTTAAGGTCATAACACTCTGCTTGCAGATATACAAACGTTGCCTTAATCCTTGTGCCTATAAATTTCCCTGTAACAACCATTATATGATAACGAGACTCTTTAGACTACTCACAGTTGTTTTGTGGATGGCAACAAATTGTTTCTTTTTTTTCACAGATACAATAATAAGTGGGAATCAGGTTATTTTATATATATTGTGGCAATATAATCTGGAAATTGTTGCTTGTTTGCCATAGTCTATTTTGTAAATTTGAATCTGTATGTATGTTCTCCTGTTAGCGTTTGAAAATACTATGACAGATTGATTATACTGATATAAGTTATGAGCTTATACCCTGATGTAGATACTTAGAGAAGTCAGGAAATTTAGAATCATTGATAGACATCTGGCGCAGACTGTATCTATATAATTTACATGTTAAAATGCTAATAAGATAAAAAGACCACAGATAACATATGACTATAAAATATCTGTAGCAATAAGATAAATTGAGATAGCTAGACTAAGCTCTGGGCTATTTGAAGGAGTCTGTGGTAAAATACTCTAAAATATAGGCATTAGAATTAATGTTATAACCCTAGTATATTAGAAACATCTGTATATTGGATATAATATTGTCCTGCTTTAGATAAGGAAATATAAGAGGGAAGGTACTAAAATTGTTACTTCCTCAACCATCGCTTTATAGATCCTTAAACGGACAACATATGGAAATATCAGCCTAAGTAGGCTCTGTAGAAGGAAGCGAATGTAGGTGCTTAATACCTGGATCTCATGCTAAACTATTAAGGCCAATACAGGGTTATTTACTACATTGAAAGCTAAATAATGATTACTGAGTAAAAGACATTAAGAGGTTGATCGCAGCCAAAAGGATACCCCACTATAGGATTAATTTAAGGAAACTGGCTTAAACTGACATTACAACACAACTTAGCCTAAGCATTTAAGGTGGTATCAGGGGCTCTAAATTTAAGTAAAAATTATAAATAATTTTTACATCCTTTCTAGCAGAAGTAGGTTTCCATCTTACCCCTTATAGTCCAGTAGTAAGAGCAATAGAGTAAACTCTCTTAAAAATTCTTTTTTGAATTTAGGGTACGATGTACTAGGCAACAGTCATAGTCATGGTCATTTAAATCACTGTATTGACTGCACATTATCTGCACCCTTTTTTTTTTTATATATACTTTCACAAGTGGGGCATATCCCCCCTTAGGCACGTATAGTTTTTCCTAGTTTGGCCACGTCTATGTGGCTAATCCTATTCCCTCCCTCACAGACACAAGAAATATATGGAAAAATGTCTCATTCCTCACAATACACTCTCACCGACCATGCCCCCTAAAATAAAAGACAGAAAGACACGTACATCGGACGCTATGATGGAAAATACTAGTGAAGGAATAAATCTAAAAACAGACTTACAACCATTAATTACCCAGCTCAGTGATATTTTCATGCCCCAATTTGAATCACTTAAAAATCAAATATCTGGGTTATCATCAGAATTAAAAGTATTCGCCAATAGACTTGCAGAAGTAGAAGACAGAGTATCTACAGTAGAAGATATATCTAATAATCACTCCCAAAGAATATTAGACCTTGAAAAGAAAAATATAATATTTATGGCCAGGATAGATGATTTAAAAGACCGCTCTAGGCAGAACAATTTAAAAATAATAGGATTGCCTGAGACAGACCAATATAAAGACCTTCTACAATTTGCATCGACAACTCTCCCTCAGGCCTTAGGTATCATGCAGGTGCCACTACCTATAGAAAGGGCTCACAGATTGGGCCCCCCTAGAACTAGAGACAATGGGAAAACCACCTATAGGCCAATCCTGATAAAATTTCTGAACTTTCAGGATAAAATAAATATTCTTAGAACATATAGAAAAATTTAAAATTTCCATATCGGGGATAAAAAAATCTTAGTTTTCCAAGACTACTCCTCGGATACAGCTTTTAGGAGGAAAGAGATGGCACCCTTTTGCACAAAGTTGATACAAGAGGGCTTTTTAGCAAAATTATTGTATCCAGCAAAAATTTTTATAGAAGAGAAGGATGGTACAGTTAAACTAGATAACTTAGAAGAAGTTAAAGCGTACTTCAAAAAACACAAGATATCTCTCACATAAGATTTAAGGAAGATATTCTAGGTAATCTAATTTGTGTACACCTATGGTGGATGTCAAAATATCTGATGGAACTGAAAGTATATACTCTGTATTTATGCTGTATAGGCCTCTATTTAAGCTGATTTATATGCTAGAGGCACTGGCAAAATTTACCGTGCTTGGGCTGTGGATTTTTTGTTGTTGTTCACATGGTAGTATGAATGATGGTGTGGATGTTTCCCTTTCCCTTTTTTTTTTTTACCTCCTCTATTTTTTACCTCCTCTTTCTCTTTTTTTTTTTTTTTTTTTTTTTTGTTTCTCTCTCTCTTTTTTCTTTTGCCCTCTTTCTCCCCGTACAGATCAAGATGTATTATAAATAAAAGGGAACATTAGGTGTCTATCATGGAATGTGGGGGGTATCACCTCCCCAACCAAAAGGAAAACAATACTCAGGCAACTGGGCAAACACAATCCTGATATAGTTTTATTACAGGAAACTCATCTAAAAATGAAGGAAATTATGAAACTTAAAAGCAAATGGGTTGGGGAGGTGATAGCTACACCGTGTTCCAGAAGGAAAAGAGGAGTCGCCATCTTGATAAATAAAAAACTAGTTTATAGTATTTTGAATATAACTCTGGACCCCCAAGAGAGATGGGTAGTTTTGGAGATACAGGTGGATGGACTTCAATTGCTGATCTGTAATGTATATGGTCCTAATAATATAGAACCCAGCTTCTGGAATAATTTAGTTTTCATGCTAGCCAAATTTCACGGACAGAATATAATTCTAGCGGGGGACTTTAACCTAACCCCTACAGAAAAGCTGGACAAAAGCTCTTCTAAAAAGTCTGCCTTCTCCAAACAGAAGGCAAAATTTTTTAAACAAATATGTAAAAATCTAAAGTTACATGATATATGGCGATTGCAGCATCCGGATACAAGGTCCTTCACCTGTGATTCCAAAAGCCATGGTTCCTTTTCTCGGATAGATTTTTTTTGTTGTCCAGCTCTTTAATTAAATTAGAAATTAAGGCAGAAATATTGGACATATTGATCTCAGACCATGCAATTATCTCTTTAGATTTTTATTTATCGCCAACCCAGAATAGAGAAAGAAATAATTTCTTCTTTCCAAAATTTTTAGTAGATAATATAGAATTCAATAACTGGCTTAAAAATAAATGGAGAGAATACGACTCCTTAAACAGAGCGTATCAAGGGAAAATAGAAATATTTTGGGAAACCGCTAAGGCCTTTTTAAGAGGACATATTAAAGCTTATATGATCGCAAAAAAAAGGAAAGTGCAGGAAAGGGAAATTTTTTTAGCTAAACAAGTAAAGAATGCATATTGTAAATACATTAACAACCCCTCCAAGCAGTTTGGGGACAAATATAAAACAGCTAAAGCAGAAAGGGATATTTTTATCAAACAAAAAGTCGCCCGGGAAGAACTTAAAATAAACATTAAATATAAAGGTCAATTCGGGAAGTCGGCCAAATTTTTATCCAGGCTAGATAAGGCCAGGAAAAAATCTAATACAATAGAAGCAATCTATGAGGGGACAAATAGAGTTACTGACCAACTAAGAATTAAAAATGTTTTCTTAGAATATTACCAAAACTTATACACAGCAAAAGAAGTTAATATGGAGAACAAGAATAATTTTTGGCATAAGATTAGTTTGCCTAAAATATCTCAAGAAGCAGTTAGTGCCCTTAATAGACCTATTACGAAAGAAGAAGTTCTTGAAGCTATAAATACTGCTAAAGTCAACAAAGCCCCTGGTCCGGATCAGATACCTGTTGAAATGTATAAAATACTCAGATCAGAAATAGCAGATATTTTAGTTTTACTGTTTAATGGATACTATATAGATAGTATAAGTATGTCAAAATATTTCGCAGAGTCTATCATATCATTGATTTTGAAAAAAGGGAAAGACCCTCTAGATCCTAAGTCATATAGGCCTATCTCACTGCTCAACGTAGATTATAAGTTATTAACTCACATCGTTGCGAACCGATAAAATTTTTGTCTTGATCCCATCATTCATAGTGATCAAACGGGCTTTATGTACCAAAGATCCGCTACCAAGAACATCAGGAAAGTAGCTTTAGTATTAGAGCACTTCTGGAATAAAACATTTGAGAGAAGAACAGACAATCAGGACTTTGCTCTAATTACAATCAACGCCGAAAATGCGTTCGATTCTGTAGGCTGGGATCATCTATTTTCGACTTTAAATTTCTTTGGCTTCTCAGGTCATTTTGCACAATTTATTAAAATTTTATATGACCATCCTCGATCCAGCATTGTAATTAATGGTAGTTATACTTCAAATCTAACATTACACAGGGGAACGAGACAAGGATGCCCACTCTCCCCGCTATTATTCAATCTCGCTATAGAGCCCCTGGCTGTCATATTGCGACAAGAACTACAAGGTATTAGACTAGGACAGGAGAAATTAGTATTATCTTTATATGCAGATGACCTATTATTATACATCAGAAATACGGAGAGGAACATACCACAGGCCTTAAATATCATCGATAGGTTTAGTTCTATTTCAGGTTATAAAATTAATGCTAATAAGTCTGAAATCCTTTGGTTACATAAGACGAAAAAAAGTATACAAGACCACCCGTTCCAAGAGTCTTTAAGCATTAAGTACTTAGGACTAAACTTTCATGCTGATCCAAACCAATGGTACAAACTAAATTACTCTCCTTTTTTTTAAAAAGTTACAGAGAAATTACAGCGCTGGATCACGTTTCCTATTTCCCTCTAGGCTAAGGTAATGATCATAAAAACTATATTGTTCCCTCAATTAATGTATATTATGCAAAATCTGCCACTATTTATAAAGAGTCTAGATATAAAAAGGTTTAATAGAGAGTGTGCTAATTTTTTTTGGAATAATTAAAGACATATGCTATCTATAGCAAAATTAACACTCAGATTTGATGAAGGCGGCTTATCTTTTCCCGATATAAAAAAATATAACATAGCCACTCTAGCTCGTTTTGCATTTGACTGGGTAACAGAAGCTAACCATCTGACACATGTGTATCTGGAAGAACAACTTTGTGCCCCGTATACATTGAAAGCCCTGTTGCATTGCCCGACAGCACATCTCCCAAAGGATATTAAAAAGGTGTTATTAATTCGCAATACGATTGAAGCATGGCAGAAATTGAATAATTTACTTAATCTCAATTTTGAAATATCCCCCCTCCTGCCAATACGAGGTAACCCAAAATTCACGCCAGGCTTATCGTATGAAGTTTACAATGTATGGTCTCAAAAAGGCCTATTATATGTCTATCAATGTTTAAATAATTCTCGTCAGATTAGATCATTTGAGGACATTGCTAGAGAATTTGATCTTTCAAACAAAAACTTTTTTGCTTACCTGCAGATTAGACACTTTATAGCAGAAAATAAAATAGCATACCCAGAACCTGAAGGATGGAGGCAAATTGAAACATATTTAACATATTATAAATCAGGCAAACATAGTATTGCCTTATTATATCAAATTATGATCGCTAAACAGGGCCAAATAATAACTGAGGGTCTGTCCGAGAAATGGAATACTCATTTTGATAACATGACTATAGATATACTAAAATCAAGTTTTAAGTGGGTTAAAAGTGCTACTATCTCTACAGCTTGGAAAGAATCACACATAAAGCTAATTAACAATGCCTATCTGACACCAATGAAAATGACTAAATGGAACTTAAATTCCGTTCACAACTGTCCTAGGTGCAACAATCTAGGTGCAGATATAGTGCATTGTTTCTGGGAGTGCCCCAAAATTCTACAGTTTTGGACCAAAATAGAATTCTGGCTCAATAAGAGGTCAGATAGCAGAGTAAAGCTTACACCTAAACATATTTTTTTTCCCCTTCCACTATAGAGAACAATAGAGATAATACTAACCTCATTAATACAGTAATCCTACTGGGATGTAACTTAATATTAAAATACTGGAAAAGTAAAAAGGCTCCCCCTATGTCTTGCTTCATAAATTCAATATATGCACAACTAATTCTTGAACAATTGACTATTTCAATTACACAAAAAAGAAAAATTAAAGCCTTTTTTGCAAAATGGTTAAGAGTCATTTTATCCTACCCACGCGATATCCAGTTCTCTCTTATCTCTAATTTTAGAAGGACAGAATATTTTGAAACTCTGATTTTGACGGGGGTCTTCCCAACTGAATGGTATTGATTTGAGATAAACTTAGCCCGAGTGGGCGGTGCGGAAAGTATAGGTAATATGGGGAGAAGGGATGATTAAGAGGAGTGGGGTTACAGAGAGTATTTCCCCCCTTTTTTTTTCTCCCCCTATTGTCTGTGATATGAGTGGATGAATGGAGTCCCTCCACCCTCTCCCACTGTGGAAAGAAAGGTGGTAAGGTTAAAATTCTGTGAAAATCTCACTATGGGTATGAGAATTTATTTTGTTTGAACTCTGTTGATAGATTAAGATGGAGATATAATTATAAATTTTATTATATGACTGTAATATGATGTTTTCTTTGTCTTTAAACTGTACCCATTTTGTTTCAATAAAAAGTATATATATAAAAAAATAAAAAATGGTAAGAGTATAAAAGAGGTCGCATTCTTTTAGGTCTGACACTCTCTATTATATAGAATAATATGTACTTATTCTATTTATTTTAGTTATATCATTTTTTGCCCAATGGTAAATTATTATTTTCATGTACATTGCAGCTCTAGCCACTGTGGGAGTTCTGGCCGTCTGAGTGTACATTGGCTGTGATACGATCATGCCCATAACCTATTCTATAAGTAATGTATTCTAATATATTATACTTTTGCGGTTTAACATATAAGAATTAGGTGCCCGTTTGGCATTTTGTATTATGTGCATAATATCAATTAGGGACTATCATAATTTGTGCAAAGCCAATGTGTATGTTTCAACTGAAACTGTATTACGTGCCTTTTGGGCACGTAATAGACACTCTTGTCCAAACATTCAGTCTGAAGCCGTAGTAAACGTCCGAACTTAGTATTACTATCATTTTGGCCCGCCTCACCACGCCCATATCCATTCACACAACTTCCCTTATCCAATTACTAGCTTAAACGTCAGAGCATTGGGCTTACTTGACAATCTGTTAGCCGTAACGGGCTGTGAGAGTGTTTTCTTATTCTAACGTATATGCGATTAATATCTATACGCCCCTATGGGCTTGCAATAGACACTCTTGTCCAATTATTTAGTTTTGTGCCGTAGCAAATGCCAGAACGTAGTATTACTATCGCTCTGCCCCGCCTCTCCACGCCCACATTCATTCACACAACTTCCCTTATCCAATCACTAGTGTAAGCGTCAGAGCATTAGGCTCATTTGATTATCTGTTAGCCGTAACGGGCTCTGAGAGTGTTATTTTTTTATTATAATGTATATGCGATTAATATCCTTTTCTCTTCCTTATCAAAGTAATTTAAGTTTAGGATGAGTTCGCAGATCATTAAATAACTTTAATGCAACTTCAAATTCCCACTTAGAAACGCCACACATTAGGTGCCAAAGAAAAAAAAGATTTGTTTTGTTGATGTGTAGTGCAAAGACATGCGCACTTTATTACTCAACACGCCAACCAATTTGCTACTTTGTAACAGTTACATTGTTTCAACATCTCAAGTATGGAGGATATCTTGGAACTGAGAGAAAAAGGAATACACTTGGAAGCACTCCCAGGTCACTAATAAATAATATTGATGTAATGAGATCAATAATGAAATCCAAGAATTAAGGAGACACAAACTTAACTGGAGTTAAAATATAACTTTTATTGGGGTCAAAAATTAAAATAGGAAAAACTTTAAAAACACACTTAAGCACCGACTGTAGTCAGCTTGGCTTGGCGTGACAATATCACGTTATGCAGAGATATCGCCAACAGATACTCTTGTGTGCAATTGTCTTACAATTTATTTACCTGCTTACAGTCAGTGGGATAGAAAAATATATTCACACTGATAATTAATATTAGGTCTATGCAGGTGTAAGACACAGAGTATCTCTGATTGAAAGTCTCTAGTGTTGAGAAAGGTAATTCAAAGCTGTATATAGGGTGAATAATATTCAACAAACTTATTGGTGAGTATGGTACCCAGGTGCAATTGAGGGATCTGCCTCAAGATATCATCATGTATCACTTAGCATTATTAGATAACAGATGTAAATCGCTGCTGCACTGTGGTGAAGTTTTAATTCCAGATAATCTGGGCGTGTATATTGAGATAGTTAATAATAGTTGATACTATAGGTCACTGCTGAATTGCACTACTGCTGATGCTATAAAAGTCAACAGTTTGTACATATGTTTTTGATGACTTAGTTAAAGTTGTATTGTAGAAGTAATTACTAATATTTCCACATCTATCTCAAAGCAAGGACATAGACCCTTGTCAATGTATATGTTAAGGTTGTATTGATAGAGTAATTACTGATATTTCCACATCTATCTCTAAGCAAGGATTTTATACCTTTTTGATATATTTGTGTAATAACGTGACCACAGAAGAACTATATACTGTATACTTTAGTTATACATTAGATGGTCTCCATCGAGTATATAGGTATTCAATATGTTAGCTTTGGACAAGCTTTATAACAAATTTGACAAGTAAAGATTCCTTATATACTAAAGTTATACGCTGGACTATCTTCACCAAGTATATAGATATACACAATATTAGCTATTGTTAAGGTTCAAGGTTAACCCAATTGCAGGCTATATCAAGTAATGGTTCCTGATGTGTTAATCTTTAATTTGCAGTAGCGCCGTGCATACTGCCATATGTATGCTAACAGTTGGAAGTACCCAATCTATACATGAGATGTTTTGCAGCAGAAATTGGGTATCAATGTAACAATGGTTAATTGGTAAATATACAGGGAGTGCAGAATTATTAGGCAAATGAGTATTTTGACCACATCATCCTCTTTATGCATGTTGTCTTACTCCAAGCTGTATAGGCTCGAAAGCCTACTACCAATTAAGCATATTAGGTGATGTGCATCTCTGTAATGAGAAGGGGTGTGGTCTAATGACATCAACACCCTATATCAGGTGTGCATAATTATTAGGCAACTTCCTTTCCTTTGGCAAAATGGGTCAAAAGAAGGACTTGACAGGCTCAGAAAAGTCAAAAATAGTGAGATATCTTGCAGAGGGATGCAGCACTCTTAAAATTGCAAAGCTTCTGAAGCGTGATCATCGAACAATCAAGCGTTTCATTCAACATAGTCAACAGGGTCGCAAGAAGCATGTGGAAAAACCAAGGCGCAAAATAACTGCCCATGAACTGAGAAAAGTCAAGCGTGCAGCTGCCAAGATGCCACTTGCCACCAGTTTGGCCATATTTCAGAGCTGCAACATCACTGGAGTGCCCAAAAGCACAAGGTGTGCAATACTCAGAGACATGGCCAAGGTAAGAAAGGCTGAAAGACGACCACCACTGAATAAGACACACAAGCTGAAACGTCAAGACTGGGCCAAGAAATATCTCAAGACTGATTTTTCTAAGGTTTTATGGACTGATGAAATGAGAGTGAGTCTTGATGGGCCAGATGGATGGGCCCGTGGCTGGATTGGTAAAGGGCAGAGAGCTCCAGTCCGACTCAGACGCCAGCAAGGTGGAGGTGGAGTACTGGTTTGGGCTGGTATCATCAAAGATGAGCTTGTGGGGCCTTTTCGGGTTGAGGATGGAGTCAAGCTCAACTCCCAGTCCTACTGTCAGTTTCTGGAAGACACCTTCTTCAAGCAGTGGTACAGGAAGAAGTCTGCATCCTTCAAGAAAAACATGATTTTCATGCAGGACAATGCTCCATCACACGCGTCCAAGTACTCCACAGCGTGGCTGGCAAGAAAGGGTATAAAAGAAGAAAATCTAATGACATGGCCTCCTTGTTCACCTGATCTGAACCCCATTGAGAACCTTTGGTCCATCATCAAATGTGAGATTTACAAGGAGGGAAACAGTACACCTCTCTGAACAGTGTCTGGGAGGCTGTGGTTGCTGCTGCACGCAATGTCGA
The DNA here is from genome assembly GCF_027579735.1 of Bombina bombina. Classification (NCBI taxonomy): domain Eukaryota; kingdom Metazoa; phylum Chordata; class Amphibia; order Anura; family Bombinatoridae; genus Bombina; species Bombina bombina. The sequence continues at coordinate 1,036,833,646 of NC_069501.1, forward strand.
TGGTGAACAGATCAAAACACTGACAGAATCCATGGATGGCAGGCTTTTGAGTGTCCTTGCAAAGAAAGGTGGCTATATTGGTCACTGATTTGTTTTTGTTTTGTTTTTGAATGTCAGAAATGTATATTTGTGAATGTTGAGATGTTATATTGGTTTCACTGGTAAAAATAAATAATTGAAATGGGTATATATTTGTTTTTTGTTAAGTTGCCTAATAATTATGCACAGTGATAGTCACCTGCACACACAGATATCCCCCTAAAATAGCTATAACTAAAAACAAACTAAAAACTACTTCCAAAACTATTCAGCTTTGATATTAATGAGTTTTTTGGGTTCATTGAGAACATGGTTGTTGTTCAATAATAAAATTAATCCTCAAAAATACAACTTGCCTAATAATTCTGCACTCCCTGTATGCTCACGTTAGTGTAGTGTTACATACACATAAGTTAAACTCAATATCGTATCTATTATATATAAAATTAAATCCTTAGGTTTGGATAAAGAGAGATACAGCATGGTGTTTATAATATTAGTAGTGTATCTAAGGTAGAAAACAATTCAAACCTAATCAATGTGTAAAATTATTTAATCTTATAAAGTTCACAGGGACATCGAATGATATTAATAATTGAGGAGTTTCCATTTGCAACCCAAATAAAATGATGGTCCAATCTGACATTTATGCCCAATCCTTTGATGGTCAAGAAACAGTTAAATTTTATCAACGAAAATTTACTAATACCCACCCATCTGTGACAAATGATCATACCTGACATTGATAGGTCAGAAGGCAATGACACGCCTATTGGGGGTGTGATAACTAGTAGCCTTAAATAGCCGACTATAGTGCGGCGCGTTCACCTTTGAGAAAGCCACGTAACGTGGCGAAACATGTCAGGGACGTTAGGGCAATGGTGAGGAGTCCTAGGAGCTCCTTTGTTTTTAGCAAGCCTTAAGCTTCCGATTCAATTACTGTAGTCTTCCACTGTACCTATCCAGACTCTATTGATGGCTATTAATGTTTAAATAACAATATATGTCTGGCTAGTTAACTGCTATTGGCAATATCTTTTTTATCTAACTAACCTAGTGAGAATGCTTGAGAGCTCATCTCTCTTACAGGCAGTTACAGATCACAGCTGTTAGTACACCTAACTCCACGCAAAGCGGTTTGTTTAAATTGAGGAGTATAAGAGTATATCATATACAGAAAGTAGCGGATGTTGGCACACACTAATGCACTAACTGTCTTGTCAATTATTGCTACACAACAGTGCATTTGAGATAGTTTATCACTGCCAAACATTCAGACTATCGGCACGCATGTGTATGCGAATACAGACACCTTTAACCTCTTATACAATTGAGCAAGCAAATAAGTATCACACCCAGAATCTGCTTGGCAATTGAGCAAGTGAATCGACGGCATATATCTTTCTCATTAAGTTACGAGTATAACTAATAGATATATGAATCAAAAATTGTTATACAAGGGGACAATATTATTTATTGTTTATTATAATGAAGTATTTAGCCCCTCACTGAACTTATTGAGTTAGCGGTGTTTGCAACATTTAACGTATCCCAAGTATTTTATCTACTCATAACATTAAACTGAAACACAGAATCAGTATTCACCAGCTGTCCTACTTGTTCATACTTAAGTGGTCATACCAACAACGAAACTCAATTGAGAAGCCCGGTTACACTAATGGGCTATACTTAGCGGCTAATATATACACACAGTCGCTTGCCCGGCATTGCAGTTAACCGTTTATTCAACAATTTAGAATCTCCACTTTATTATACTCCCCACCCGATATACTACGACAACCTTTGTGGCAACATATAGTATATCTTAATATTTGGTGTGTATTAAACAGTATACCAATGATAAGTAGGAACATCTGGTGCTTCTTCGGATATTTAATGTTATAGGAACATAGACCATAGACAATATTGCCTCTGTGGATACCAAACAAGGTGGTACTACTGCATCAGAATAGTTATATAAGTTATTTACAATTAAATAAAGCTGTATACAGTCATATTCAACTAAAGGTGTAATTTGTGGTTCTATGATACACACGGACTAATTTTTTGCCTAGTTTACTATAGAAAGTGACTCGAATGTATCTAATAACTCTTTATCCAAACCTAATGATTTAATTTTATATATAATAGATACGATATTGAGTTTAACTTATGTGTATGTAACACTACACTAACGTGAGCATATATTTACCAATTAACCATTGTTACGTTGATACCCAATTTCTGCTGCAAAACATCTCATGTATCGATTGGGTACTTCCAACTGTTAGCATACATATGGCAGTATGCACGGCGCTATTGCAAATTAAAGATTAACACATCAGGAACCATTACTTGATATAGCCTGCAATTGGGTTAACCTTGAACCTTAACAATAGCTAATATTGTGTATATCTATATACTTGGTGAAGATAGTCCAGCGTATAACTTTAGTATATAAGGAATCTTTACTTGTCAAATTTGTTATAAAGCTTGTCCAAAGCTAACATATTGAATACCTATATACTCGATGGAGACCATCTAATGTATAACTAAAGTATACAGTATATAGTTCTTCTGTGGTCACGTTATTACACAAATATATCAAAAAGGTATAAAATCCTTGCTTAGAGATAGATGTGGAAATATCAGTAATTACTCTATCAATACAACCTTAACATATACATTGACAAGGGTCTATGTCCTTGCTTTGAGATAGATGTGGAAATATTAGTAATTACTTCTACAATACAACTTTAACTAAGTCATCAAAAACATATGTACAAACTGTTGACTTTTATAGCATCAGCAGTAGTGCAATTCAGCAGTGACCTATAGTATCAACTATTATTAACTATCTCAATATACACGCCCAGATTATCTGGAATTAAAACTTCACCACAGTGCAGCAGCGATTTACATCTGTTATCTAATAATGCTAAGTGATACATGATGATATCTTGAGGCAGATCCCTCAATTGCACCTGGGTACCATACTCACCAATAAGTTTGTTGAATATTATTCACCCTATATACAGCTTTGAATTACCTTTCAATTTCTCAACACTAGAGACTTTCAATCAGAGATACTCTGTGTCTTACACCTGCATAGACCTAATATTAATTATCAGTGTGAATATATTTTTCTATCCCACTGACTGTAAGCAGGTAAATAAATTGTAAGACAATTGCACACAAGAGTATCTGTTGGCGATATCTCTGCATAACGTGATATTGTCACGCCAAGCCAAGCTGACTACAGTCAGTGCTTAAGTGTGTTTTTAAAGTTTTTCCTATTTTAATTTTTGACCCCAATAAAAGTTATATTTTAACTCCAGTTAAGCTTGTGTCTCCTTAATTCTTGGATTTCATTATTGATCTCATTACATCAATATTATTTATTAGTGACCTGGGAGTGCTTCCAAGTGTATTCTTTTTTCTCTCAGTTCCAATAATCAATGATATACACATAGCACCATACTTAGCCATATAAGTTGGCTGATAATATACAAGGCCTTACTAGGTGGCCAGATATATAATAAGCCAGGTCCTTTACATACTCGTAGTGCCATTGGTAATTTCTCCTAATAAGGGAGGATATCTTAATGGTAACTAAATGGGATAGCATTTAAAGAACCTACAAAGGTTTGTGAATCTGTTTTAGTTTTTATTAAACAAACATTGCGGGTGTTATACTGATTAGAACGCTCATGCTTGGGTTGGTAACTTATGAAATGTGATGGATCACCATTTGTGCTATAGAAATTGTATATATGTTTTGTTTATTCCCAATGACATGAATTTGATCTAGATTGATTTATGCAAATCCTGATATATTGATATTTAGTGGAATACATGTATTTTTATATACTCACTATTTAGTGAATTTTTTTAGATGCTTTATGTGGATTTTTCATAAACAATCTGTTGATGAATTGTATGCTAATTTTTAATGTATTAATTGAATTCTAACATATGACAGAATAGTCACTTTGTTTATGGCAATATGATTGGCCCACTCTGGACCAATGGTATCCTATGCCCCTCCTATTACCATGTGATATTGATTAAGATTATTAAGATGTAGGGTATATATATAGCAAGTGTTCCTCAATGTTGTATGAAGCCTGATGAAACAGCTTGTTGCTGAGAAACGCGTCGCTCTGTTTTTATTATTTTAATAAAACAATTTTTATATTTGAACACTTGCTATTACTTTTTGCTATCTGCTTATCCCTCTGGCTGAGAGGTAATTATTTTTGGATATTCCTGACTACTGCTGTATCCTGGTTCTGTCCTGATTACCAGTCTTCCTGGAGTTCCATCTGTGTCCAGCTGGCCTGTGATTAAGTCTGGTGGGTGACTACATTGATCCCATCCTGCCTCTATAGCATCAAGGGAGATACTACAACTATTGTGAGTACCACTCCTCTTTCTTGCAATTGTATTATCCGTGTAAAAGCAATACTAGGCCATATAGGCACCTGTGTTTCCTTTTATCTTTCTGATACAGACATCATATCATTGCCGGCTGTTGGTCTTCTGGGTGACTGTTATAGATCCCAGACTGCTTCCTTAGCACTGATTGAGGTGCTTCCACAAATGTGAGTTCAATCCCTCATATATCAAGTTGATTTTGGACCAAACAATATTGGGCCATGTGGCGCATCTGTCTTTTCTTGTCTCTAACATCCACCAGCTCTGTGATGTTGTCATGGAGGAGTAGAAGAGGACTCCAGTGCCAACTTGTGAAGCTTTGGTGAACTCCATGCCCAAGTGGGTTAAGACAGTGCTGGAAAATAATGGTGGCCCCACAAAATATTGACACTTTGGGCCCAAAGTGACATTAATGACTGTGTGTTCAGTTATTTTGAGGGAACAGCACATTTACACTGTTATACAGGCTGTACACTCCCTTCTTTACATTGAAGTGTTATTTCTTCAGTGTTGTCACATAAAAAAGATATAATAAAATATTTACAAAAATGTGAGGGGTGTACTCACTTTTGTGAGATAATAAATATATATATATATATATATATATATATATATATATATATATATATATATATATATATATATATATATATACATACAGAAAGAAAAGCACTCTCTCAGGAACGAACAGCGGCTGAGTAGCTTATTATACCACCTGTGAGCAGCCTCTTTTAGACAAATTTATATATATGATACTGTTCATACCTAAACCTTTATATCTATAGGAATAGATATATAGGTATATATATATATATATATATATATATATATGAATAAAAAGGGCATATTCTGCTATGTCAAGAACACTGGAATGTGAAATATTAATATTTTATGTTGAGTTTAGTGCTCTTGAATATAAGCAGTCAGGTTAGCTCGCAAGTATGGATGTCAGTTTTTTTTTAAGTTTTCAAATACCTGTGTGACCTAACTGTAACAAAGCCTACACTACACTAACACTACATGTAACCTGTACTTCAGAGATTGAAATATATTGCACTACGGGCGATGTATCGTAATCAAAATTCAGGTTACTCCCCTGTAACGCCCAGCTAGCTCCCACAGAACACCTATATCTATGCCATGTCTTCACTATACATGACAAACACAAAAAAAAAAAAAATGCCCCCTATTATAACTATAGGAGCTATACAGATACATTTAAATACAATGTTTAAATGATATGCATTTTCATGTATAATTATTATAATCATTGTATAGAAATTAAACTGCTTTTTTGCATGTTCTTTTTATGATTTAAAACAATGATATATTTGTTTTAAATTATAAAAGAACACACAAAAAAAGACTTTCATTTCAATACAATGATTTACATATGCATTATACATGAAATTGCATATTATTTAAATATTGTATAGAAATGTAATGCTATTGTAAGCTATTATCCCCTTACACGCCCTCAGCCCCAGCGCAACCTACACTATTAAGCGCTAATTTGCCATAACCTAAAGACCTAATCACCCCCTAACCCCCACATTATTCCCCCTACACTACTTTATCCCTTTACCACCAATAGCCCACTGCAATAAACGCTACACTACTTAACCCCTAAACTGAAACAACCCCCCAAAGCAAACTACCCCTACACTATTTAACTACCTAACAGCTAACCCCCTGACACCTAAGCTAACACCCCTTAAATTACAAAAAATAACAATCGCTAGAATTACAAAAAATATAAAAAAAAAGGAAACAATACCAAAAATAAACAAAAACCTTAGTTATCCCTATACTAAAGCTAACGTCCCCTTAAAAAATAGCTTACCCCAAAATAAAAAAAACCTCTGTACTAACACTAAAACCTACTCTATCAATTACCCTTAGAAAGGCATTTGGTAGGGCATTGCCCTAAAGCGAGTACAGCTCAATTAGATTTAAAAAAAAAATTACCAGCTAACTTAAAAAACTTATTTTAAAAATTCTAATAAAAACCTACCCTAAAAAAATCCCTCTCCTACAAAAAAGTTGCGCTAATAAGAGCATTTGTTAGGGCACTGCCCTAAAGTGATTACAGCTCTTTTGCCCCCAAAAAACCATTGTCTATATTTAACTTAAAATTATACATGAACAACAAGAAATACAATCCCATTCTTCTGGTCACTGCTCTAACTACAGTGCTAATCAAGGTAGCGGGCTGGAAGTTTCACCACTCTTCCACTTAACGTAATTTTACATGAACTGTCCTCTGATACAGAAGAAGGTGATTGAGAGTCTGCTGGAGCACAGAAATATCCCTGCTGTGGTCTTGCTGAGGGGAAGTCACTCCTCTTAAAACAGGGGATCCCACCGGCTGTGGCTCTGAGGCATCCAGTCCCAAACTCTCAGGTACTGGCTGAAGATGTCTTCTGTTTCGACATTTGACTGTCCCTCCTTCAGTAAGTACTACATAAGACCTTGGTTCTGGAGAGTGTCCTATTATGGTAGCAGGCGTCTTCCATTTCTTCTCATCATCCAGTTTAACTCTGACATTTTGGCCCCCTGCAAGGACCTCACAGAGTGTTTTCTGTCAAAGAAGAATTGGTATCCCCTTTTCGCCTCTTCATCCCTCCTAAGGACCTCGTCCCGAGGAACAGATGGGGCTGGCTCGAAGACAACCACAGAGGGTAGAGTAGTGCGGATCTGACGTCCTAGCATCAACTGTGCCAGGCTAAAATCTGTGGCTTGGATGGGAGTCACCCTATAGGCCAAGAGAGCTAGGTACGGCTCAGATTGCTTCAACATTAACTTGGTTGTTTGAACTGCCCATTCAGCCATTCCATTGGCCTGCGGGTAATGCGGACTTCGCGTAGAATGGATGAAATTCTATTCACTGCTGAAAGAACTGAACTCCATGGAAGCAAACTGCATTCCGTTATCACTCACTAACTCCATCGGTAAGCCCCACCGGGCGAACAAGCTTTTGAGACGAGTGATAGCGGCCAGACTGGTGGTCACATTCAGGGGTGCAATCTCCAAATACCTGGAAGAGGAGTCGATCACAACCAGGTACTTTATCCCATGAAGTTTGCACAAATCTGCGGCTATCTTCTGCCATGGGACAGCAGGCAGCGGGGTAGAAATTAAGGGCTCTTGTCTCTGAGTAGGCCGGTGTTACCGGCAAAAGGCACATTTTGATACGTGGCTTGCAATGTCGGTACTGATCCCAGGCCACTGTACCGCCGTAGCTGCCCTTTCTCTGCACTTTGTAATTCCCAAGTGGCCATCATGAATCCTGCTTAAAGGGACAGTATACACTCATTTTCATATAACTGCATGTAATAGACACTACTATAAAGAATAAGATGCACAGATACTGATATAAAAATCCAGTATAAAACTGTTTAAAAACTTACTTAGAAGCTGTCAGTTTGGCTCTGTTGAAAAGGTAGCTGGAAAGCCCACTGCGAGTGGCAAATAAGACCCTCCCCCCCTCCCCCTTCTTTTGCATATGAAAAGACCCTTTACACAAACAGCAGCAAGCTGGAGAAGGTAGCTGACACTATTTACATAAAACTTTGGGGCTTGGTTAGGAGTCTGAAAATCAGAGCAATGTTATTTAAAAATAAGCAAAACTATACATTTATTTTAAAATAAAACTTTATGGGCTTTATAAATAGATCATCTACAAAACATTTATGCAAAGAAAAAATGAGTGTATAATGTCCCTTTAACATCTCCTGCAGCATGCAAACAGGAATAACAATGCAGTCTTGGAACAGCACTAAACAGTCCAGCTCCGTTAGCTGTGAACTCTCTGACTGGTAAGAGCTCAAAGATACTTACAAAAAATTAGAAAAGTGCTGAAAAAAGATACTCCACAAAGAGAAAACAGAGAGAATAATAAAATCCCCTAGATCCTGGTTTCTCAACAGCCGGGCCGTGGCCCAGTACCGGGCCGTGATAGCCCTGCTGGTGGGCCCTGACCTGTCATGCCCCCACTGCACACTCTTACCCCACTGCACACCAGGGGCAGACTGAGACCAATCAAGGCCCCAGGAAAACTGTCTCACACTGACCCAAATGTATTCAATTTTATGCAAATAAACATGGTAGTCTCCCTGCCCTGCCCCCAACAGGCCCCTCAACCTCCAGAGCCAGGACCCCCAACATTAAGGGCCAGAGAAAGGGCCTCCAACCTTCAGGGCCAGACCCCACACTCCATGGCACTCACAGCGACAGACCCCCGGCAGGACCCCCCACACTCCAGGGCCCTCACTAAACCCACACTTAACTGCTTAGTTACTGATAGGGCAACTGAAAACTCCAGCTTAAAGGGACACTGAACCCAATGTTTTTCTTTTGTGATTCAGATAGAGCATGAAATTTTAAGCAACTTTCAAATTTACTCCTATTATCAATGTTCTTCATTCTCTTGTCATCTTTATTTAAAAATCAAGAATGTAAGTTTAAATTCCAGCCCATTTTTGGTGAACAACCTGGGTTGTTCTTGCTGATTGGTGGATAAATTCACCCACCAATAAACAAGTGCTGTCCAGGGTCCTAAACCAAAAAATAGCTTAGATGCCTTCTTTTTCAAATAAAGATAGCAAGAGAACAAAGACAAGTTGATAATAGGGGTAAATTAGAAAGTTGCTTAAAATTGCATGTTCTATCTGAATCACAAAAGAAAAAAAATTGGGTTCAGTGTCCCTTTAAGGAATGCACCAGGATCCGTGGAGATGCCATTTGTGGGCCCCCCTACTTGCTGGTCCCTCGGCCCAGGTCCTATTTGCCTGGCCGATCAGCCTGCTTCTGCTGCTGCTTACTATATATATATATATATATATATATAAAACTACCGGGCCCTGGACATGTCCAGCTCAAATTAACCGGGCCTTGAGGTCACTTTGGTTGAGAACCACTGCGGATATTATTAAAAAGAATTAGAAAATAGCATGATCTTTCTGCGCTAGGAGTCAGGTTAACTGACACCAAAGCTAAATCAATAAGGGCAAATCTCTTTCTTCAGGCTAAGAGGCCGAATTATCAAATGTCTGTCGGACCTGATCCGACAGTGCGGATCAGGTCTGACAGACATCGCTGAATGCGGAGAGCAATACGCATTCAGCATTGCACCAGCAGCTCACAAGAGCTGCTGGTGCAACGCCGCCCCCTGCAGAGACTCGCGGCCAATGGGCCGCCAGCAGGGAGGTGTCAATCAACCCGATCGTACTCGATCAGGTTGATTTGTGGCGATTCCTGTCTGCCTCATCAGAGCAGGCGGACAGGGTTATGGAGCAGCGGTCTTTAGACCGCTGCTTCATAACTGGTGATTCTGGCGAGTCTGAAGACTCACCAGAAACACGGGCCCTCAAGCTCCATTCGGAGCTTTATAAACGGGCCACTATGTCTACATATAACAAATAAGTATCATAAAAAGATTGAATTTTAATAGTTAATATATAACACACATCATAGAAATATACTAAAAAATGTGATTAATGTAATAAAAATACTGATAAAAGTGATAAAATTATATACGTTCAGGTGCTAATCATGGGTTAGTATACACAGTGAGTTAGTATACACAATTAGTTTATAAGCGCAACAGCACATAAGTGTGCCAAAAAAACACACAAGTGGTGTGGATAATATTCACAATACAATAAAAAACTGTTTATAGCGTAATAAACTAAAAGCAAGACAATTAGTATGGTCAGGCAAAAGCAGGTACAATAAGTATACAAAAGCTAGACAGGTTGGATAGTATGTGCTGTGCTCTATGATATCCGTTCAAAAGCACCTAATAGTGCAAGTTGTGTTAGTGTATGGAATTGAGGCAGTCTCTCAAAGGCAATTTTTTCTTTTCATATGAACATCAAAAAAAGGGGTATGCAATAATGCATGTGAGGGAAATAGCTCTCATCCAGCAAGTTGAAACCACATCAATTCCACATATAAGTGTGGTCAAATCTCTGCAAATATAGACAGAGAACTTTTCTCAACAGTATGATGATAGCTGTTTACATAAAAAAAATCAAAGTTTGGTATGAAAAGCTCCGCTCCAATGGAACGCTAAGTCAGATCTAGAAAGCCCGTCAGATATGTCGCCAAAAAACGTGTTGATGGGGATGATCTGATTCTACAGACTACGGTGGCCTAACTGGGCCAAAAAGAAGCAATGCGTTTTGGATAGTCCTTTTTCAAGCTTCTCAAAGGTATCCAGGCTGCTCGGGTCAACCTTTCTTTATGTAGGTCTAGAATACAAGAGATAGAGGGCGCCACGTAGTGCAGATCAGACAAATAGGCATAGGATATAAATGTAGCCAAATTCCTACTCACGTGATTGGATGCACAATTGTGCAATTCAGGCAGACCGGATCTAATAAGTCGCCTGGCAGACACCTAGGCACACCTGGAACTGGAGATATCCTCATCCCACCAGAGGGAGTCCAGGGATAAAGAGTAGTTATCCACTATTATTACAGTTGGATATTCACTTTTTCTGATTTTATTTTAGTTTTTATCACTTGTTTATTGATTATTATGCAATATATGTATCATGCATTTTATTATTATTTTTTTGCATACTTTGATTACATTTGAGATATAATCCCTTTTTAATTTTTATTGTTATACTGGTTATTGTACCTTGACCATTATTTATCTTGGTCCATTAGACCTTTCATTAGACAGGCCTCATACCTGCTAAAGGTATATTACACTATCTACTGAATATCTGTTAAAAGTATAGCATTTAATCTATTACTGTATATCTGTTAAAGGTATATTACCATATTTATCATCCATTTTTTAACATACCTAGTATACTTTTTTGGCACCTCTTATAAATACCGGTCAGGCACCCTGGGTTTGCCTGTCGTGTATCTGTCTATATTCCTTTCTTTATGTGCTTGCTAACTTCTTGAAGATCTGTATCTAAACTTGCCTCCCTTATTATTTGCTCTATCTTTCTTGACGAGATGGATTTAGATGCCAGAGCTGAATCCACGTACACTTTCACATCTGATTCCATTGAAGACCCTTCAGCAGCAGCCAGCGGGAGCCTGGAAAGTGTATCTGCCACTACCAGTTGTTTCCCCGGCACATGCACTGCCTGAACGTTGAACCTGAGCAGCCTCATCAGAAGTATCTGGCATCTTAGGGGTGTCTTGTCAATATCATAGTGGTTTATGGTCAGTTTCAAGACTAAATTTCTCTAATCCCACTAGGTAACGCTGGAAGCACTCACAGGTCCAAACTGCAGCCAAGCACTCTTTCTCAATTTGGGCGTATTTCGATTTTGCAGCCGTCAGTGTATGAGAACAGAAGGCAATGGGCTGTAGTTTGTTCTCATTCAGCTGCAGAAGGGTAGCCCCTAGCCCATAACTGCTTGTATCAGCACTAACCTCTGTCTTTTTAGAAGGGTCGTAGATATATATATACATACAGAAGGGTCGTAGATATATATATACATACAGAAGGGTCGTAGATATATATATATACATACAGAAAGAAAAGCACTCTCTCAGGAACGAACAGCGGCTGAGTAGCTTATTATACCACCTGTGAGCAGCCTCTTTTAGACAAATTTATATATATGATACTGTTCATACCTAAACCTTTATATCTATAGGAATAGATATATAGGTATATATATATATATATATATATATATATATATATATATATATATATATATATATATATATATAAGAATAAAAAGGGCATATTCTGCTATGTCAAAAACACTGGAATGTGAAATATTAATATTTTATGTTGAGTTTAGTGCTCTTGAATATAAGCAGTCAGGTTAGCTCGCAAGTATGGATGTCAGTTTTTTTTTTAAGTTTTCAAATACCTGTGTGACCTAACTGTAACAAAGCCTACACTACACTAACACTACATGTAACCTGTACTTCAGAGATTGAAATATATTGCACTACGGGCGATGTATCGTAATCAAAATTCAGGTTACTCCCCTGTAACGCCCAGCTAGCTCCCACAGAACACCTATATCTATGCCATGTCTTCACTATACATGACAAACACAAAAAAAAAAAAATGCCCCCTATTATAACTATAGGAGCTATACAGATACATTTAAATACAATGTTTAAATGATATGCATTTTCATGTATAATTATTATAATCATTGTATAGAAATTAAACTGCTTTTTTGCATGTTCTTTTTATGATTTAAAACAATGATATATTTGTTTTAAATTATAAAAGAACACACAAAAAAAGACTTTCATTTCAATACAATGATTTACATATGCATTATACATGAAAATGCATATTATTTAAATATTGTATAGAAATGTAATGCTATTGTAAGCTATTATCCCCTTACACGCCCTCAGCCCCAGCGCAACCTACACTATTAAGCGCTAATTTGCCATAACCTAAAGACCTAATCACCCCCTAACCCCTACATTATTCCCCCTACACTACTTTATCCCTTTACCACCAATAGCCCACTGCAATAAACGCTACACTACTTAACCCCTAAACTGAAACAACCCCCCAAAGCAAACTACCCCTACACTATTTAACTACCTAACAGCTAACCCCCCGACACCTAAGCTAACACCCCTTAAATTACAAAAAATAACAATCGCTAGAATTACAAAAAATATTAAAAAAAAGAAAGCACTACCAAAAATAAACAAAAACCTTAGTTATCCCTATACTAAAGCTAACGTCCCCTTAAAAAATAGCTTACCCCAAAATAAAAAAACCCTCTGTACTAACACTAAAACCTACTCTATCAATTACCCTTAGAAAGGCATTTGGTAGGGCATTGCCCTAAAGCGAGTACAGCTCAATTAGATTTAAAAAAAAAATTACCAGCTAACTTAAAAAACTTATTTTAAAAATTCTAATAAAAACCTACCCTAAAAAAATCCCTCTCCTACAAAAAAGTTGCGCTAATAAGAGCATTTGTTAGGGCACTGCCCTAAAGTGATTACAGCTCTTTTGCCCCCAAAAAACCATTGTCTATATTTAACTTAAAATTATACATGAACAACAAGAAATACAATCCCATTCTTCTGGTCACTGCTCTAACTACAGTGCTAATCAAGGTAGCGGGCTGGAAGTTTCACCACTCTTCCACTTAACGTAATTTTACATGAACTGTCCTCTGATACAGAAGAAGGTGATTGAGAGTCTGCTGGAGCACAGAAATATCCCTGCTGTGGTCTTGCTGAGGGGAAGTCACTCCTCTTAAAACAGGGGATCCCACCGGCTGTGGCTCTGAGGCATCCAGTCCCAAACTCTCAGGTACTGGCTGAAGATGTCTTCTGTTTCGACATTTGACTGTCCCTCCTTCAGTAAGTACTACATAAGACCTTGGTTCTGGAGAGTGTCCTATTATGGTAGCAGGCGTCTTCCATTTCTTCTCATCATCCAGTTTAACTCTGACATTTTGGCCCCCTGCAAGGACCTCACAGAGTGTTTTCTGTCAAAGAAGAATTGGTATCCCCTTTTCGCCTCTTCATCCCTCCTAAGGACCTCGTCCCGAGGAACAGATGGGGCTGGCTCGAAGACAACCACAGAGGGTAGAGTAGTGCGGATCTGACGTCCTAGCATCAACTGTGCCAGGCTAAAATCTGTGGCTTGGATGGGAGTCACCCTATAGGCCAAGAGAGCTAGGTACGGCTCAGATTGCTTCAACATTAACTTGGTTGTTTGAACTGCCCATTCAGCCATTCCATTGGCCTGCGGGTAATGCGGACTTCGCGTAGAATGGATGAAATTCTATTCACTGCTGAAAGAACTGAACTCCATGGAAGCAAACTGCATTCCGTTATCACTCACTAACTCCATCGGTAAGCCCCACCGGGCGAACAAGCTTTTGAGACGAGTGATAGTGGCCAGACTGGTGGTCACATTCAGGGGTGCAATCTCCAAATACCTGGAAGAGGAGTCGATCACAACCAGGTACTTTATCCCATGAAGTTTGCACAAATCTGCGGCTATCTTCTGCCATGGGACAGCAGGCAGCGGGGTAGAAATTAAGGGCTCTTGTCTCTGAGTAGGCCGGTGTTACTTTGGGGCTTGGTTAGGAGTCTGAAAATCAGAGCAATGTTATTTAAAAATAAGCAAAACTGTACATTTATTTTAAAATAAAACTTTATGGGCTTTATAAATAGATCATCTACAAAACATTTATGCAAAGAAAAAATGAGTGTATAATGTCCCTTTAACATCTCCTGCAGCATGCAAACAGGAATAACAATGCAGTCTTGGAACAGCACTAAACAGTCCAGCTCCGTTAGCTGTGAACTCTCTGACTGGTAAGAGCTCAAAGATACTTACAAAAAATTAGAAAAGTGCTGAAAAAAGATACTCCACAAAGAGAAAACAGAGAGAATAATAAAATCCCCTAGATCCTGGTTTCTCAACAGCCGGGCCGTGGCCCAGTACCGGGCCGTGATAGCCCTGCTGGTGGGCCCTGACCTGTCATGCCCCCACTGCACACTCTTACCCCACTGCACACCAGGGGCAGACTGAGACCAATCAAGGCCCCAGGAAAACTGTCTCACACTGACCCAAATGTATTCAATTTTATGCAAATAAACATGGTAGTCTCCCTGCCCTGCCCCCAACAGGCCCCTCAACCTCCAGAGCCAGGACCCCCAACATTAAGGGCCAGAGAAAGGGCCTCCAACCTTCAGGGCCAGACCCCACACTCCATGGCACTCACAGCGACAGACCCCCGGCAGGACCCCCCACACTCCAGGGCCCTCACTAAACCCACACTTAACTGCTTAGTTACTGATAGGGCAACTGAAAACTCCAGCTTAAAGGGACACTGAACCCAATGTTTTTCTTTTGTGATTCAGATAGAACATGAAATTTTAAGCAACTTTCAAATTTACTCCTATTATCAATGTTCTTCATTCTCTTGTCATCTTTATTTAAAAATCAAGAATGTAAGTTTAAATTCCGGCCCATTTTTGGTGAACAACCTGGGTTGTTCTTGCTGATTGGTGGATAAATTCACCCACCAATAAACAAGTGCTGTCCAGGGTCCTAAACCAAAAAATAGCTTAGATGCCTTCTTTTTCAAATAAAGATAGCAAGAGAACAAAGACAAGTTGATAATAGGGGTAAATTAGAAAGTTGCTTAAAATTGCATGTTCTATCTGAATCACAAAAGAAAAAAAATTGGGTTCAGTGTCCCTTTAAGGAATGCACCAGGATCGGTGGAGATGCCATTTGTGGGCCCCCCTACTTGCTGGTCCCTCGGCCCAGGTCCTATTTGCCTGGCCGATCAGCCTGCTTCTGCTGCTGCTTACTATATATATATATATATATATATATATATATATATATAAAACTCCCGGGCCCTGGACATGTCCAGCTCAAATTAACCTGGCCTTGAGGTCACTTTGGCTTTGGTTGAGAACCACTGCCCTAGATATTATTAAAAAGAATTAGAAAATAGCATGATCTTTCTGCGCTAGGAGTCAGGTTAACTGACACCAAAGCTAAATCAATAAGGGCAAATCTCTTTCTTCAGGCTAAGAGGCCGAATTATCAAATGTCTGTCGGACCTGATCCGACAGTGCGGATCAGGTCTGACAGACATCGCTGAATGCGGAGAGCAATACGCATTCAGCATTGCACCAGCAGCTCACAAGAGCTGCTGGTGCAACGCCGCCCCCTGCAGAGACTCGCGGCCAATGGGCCGCCAGCAGGGAGGTGTCAATCAACCCGATCGTACTCGATCAGGTTGATTTGTGGCGATGCCTGTCTGCCTCATCAGAGCAGGCGGACAGGGTTATGGAGCAGCGGTCTTTAGACCGCTGCTTCATAACTGGTGATTCTGGCGAGTCTGAAGACTCACCAGAAACACGGGCCCTCAAGCTCCATTCGGAGCTTTATAAACGGGCCACTATGTCTACATATAACAAATAAGTATCATAAAAAGATTGAATTTTAATAGTTAATATATAACACACATCATAGAAATATACTAAAAAATGTGATTAATGTAATAAAAATACTGATAAAAGTGATAAAATTATATACGTTCAGGTGCTAATCATGGGTTAGTATACACAGTGAGTTAGTATACACAATTAGTTTATAAGCGCAACAGCACATAAGTGTGCCAAAAAAACACACAAGTGGTGTGGATAATATTCACAATACAATAAAAAACTGTTTATAGCGTAATAAACTAAAAGCAAGACAATTAGTATGGTCAGGTAAAAGCAGGTACAATAAGTATACAAAAGCTAGACAGGTTGGATAGTATGTGCTGTGCTCTATGATATCCGTTCAAAAGCACCTAATAGTGCAAGTTGTGTTAGTGTATGGAATTGAGGCAGTCTCTCAAAGGCAATTTTTTCTTTTCATATGAACATCAAAAAAAGGGGTATGCAATAATGCATGTGAGGGAAATAGCTCTCATCCAGCAAGTTGAAACCACATCAATTCCACATATAAGTGTGGTCAAATCTCTGCAAATATAGACAGAGAACTTTTCTCAACAGTATGATGATAGCTGTTTACATAAAAAAAATCAAAGTTTGGTATGAAAAGCTCCGCTCCAATGGAACGCTAAGTCAGATCTAGAAAGCCCGTCAGATATGTCGCCAAAAAACGTGTTGATGGGGATGATCTGATTCTACAGACTACGGTGGCCTAACTGGGCCAAAAAGAAGCAATGCGTTTTGGATAGTCCTTTTTCAAGCTTCTCAAAGGTATCCAGGCTGCTCGGGTCAACCTTTCTTTATGTAGGTCTAGAATACAAGAGATAGAGGGCGCCACATAGTGCAGATCAGACAAATAGGCATAGGATATAAATGTAGCCAAATTCCTACTCACGTGATTGGATGCACAATTGTGCAATTCAGGCAGACCGGATCTAATAAGTCGCCTGGCAGACACCTAGGCACACCTGGAACTGGAGATATCCTCATCCCACCAGAGGGAGTCCAGGGATAAAGAGTAGTTATCCACTATTATTACAGTTGGATATTCACTTTTTCTGATTTTATTTTATTTTAGTTTTTATCACTTGTTTATTGATTATTATGCAATATATGTATCATGCATTTTATTATTATTTTTTTGCATACTTTGATTACATTTGAGATATAATCCCTTTTTAATTTTTATTGTTATACTGGTTATTGTACCTTGACCATTATTTATCTTGGTCCATTAGACCTTTCATTAGACAGGCCTCATACCTGCTAAAGGTATATTACACTATCTACTGAATATCTGTTAAAAGTATAGCATTTAATCTATTACTGTATATCTGTTAAAGGTATATTACCATATCTATCATCCATTTTTTAACATACCTAGTATACTTTTTTGGCACCTCTTATAAATACCGGTCAGGCACCCTGGGTTTGCCTGTCGTGTATCTGTCTATATTCCTTTCTTTATGTGCTTGCTAACTTCTTGAAGATCTGTATCTAAACTTGCCTCCCTTATTATTTGCTCTATCTTTCTTGACGAGATGGATTTAGATGCCAGAGCTGAATCCACGTACACTTTCACATCTGATTCCATTGAAGACCCTTCAGCAGCAGCCAGCGGGAGCCTGGAAAGTGTATCTGCCACTACCAGTTGTTTCCCCGGCACATGCACTGCCTGAACGTTGAACCTGAGCAGCCTCATCAGAAGTATCTGGCATCTTAGGGGTGTCTTGTCAATATCATAGTGGTTTATGGTCAGTTTCAAGACTAAATTTCTCTAATCCCACTAGGTAACGCTGGAAGCACTCACAGGTCCAAACTGCAGCCAAGCACTCTTTCTCAATTTGGGCGTATTTCGATTTTGCAGCCGTCAGTGTATGAGAACAGAAGGCAATGGGCTGTAGTTTGTTCTCATTCAGCTGCAGAAGGGTAGCCCTAGCCCATAACTGCTTGTATCAGCACTAACCTCTGTCTTTTTAGAAGGGTCGTAGAACCCCAACACTGAGGCAGAGCCCAGCAGAGACTTGCACATTTAGAAGAACGCTCCTGTTTGTCCTGTCTATTAGACCTATGCAGGGTTGTTTTTGCAGCATATAAATATCCTGATACATCGTTACATACACGCTCGTCACATTATGTCACTGTTTACCACTCTAAATATCATAGGTCGAGAGGCTACACACCCTCTCCACTAGTTCGTTTCTATTGGTCTATAATAACTTAGGTTTAAATATATTCTTATTTTTTGTTAATTTGCACATTGTAAACTTGTTGTTTACACCTAGACGCCGCATTACATGTTTTGTGATTAATTTATTTCATAGAGTGACCCAAATAATTTTATTCATATAGGAAGATGGCCATTTTGTATGAGTTCATATTGGATATCAGCTTAAAATTTATATGTTCTTAATTTGTTAAATGAGTTTGCCAACTGAAGCAAGCTCATTATATATCACCTGTACTAGGAGGAGGTCCCGAGCTCTTTGATAGGTTGCAATTAGGTTTATATAGAAGACTCTTGTTAGTTAGCAGTATTATTAGCCTGAGGAAACGGCGTGGTTAACGCCGAGAAACGCATAGTGAGTAATACTGGATTGCTTTTATACATTTTTAAACGATATATTGTCATATTATTTGTACCTTATAAAGTTTTTATATACATAATATCAGCTTGAGTCTCCTATTTTCATACGGCTATTCAAGGACACATTGCGATCTTTTAGATCTTCCGCTGTGAGCAATATGTGCACTGAGTCACTGTAATATACCCAGTAGGTGATACTTGCACTTTCGTTTGCGCATCAAATTGTGAGTACCTGTATACCTGGGTTTCAGATAAGGGGGACATCTACCTTACTGATCTGCACTAGGAGTAGCCCTTCTTATTTCCACTTTTTTTGACCTGTATAAAAGCTTCTTCCTGTGGAGGTCCCCAGATCCAGGCAACATATTTCTTCAACAACTCAGTGATAGGGTGGAGTACTGTGGATAAATCTGGTAGGAACCTGCCCACATAATTCACAAGGCCCAATATTTGTCTCAGCTCGTGTACATCAGAAGGACTTCTCAGCTGTTCAATAGCAATAATTTTACCAGAGTCCGGCTTGATGCCATCTCCATTGATGATATGCCCAAAATAACATAACTCAGATTTTCCAAAATGGCATTTCTCTTTATTTAATTTCAGCCCAGACTCTCTGATGGTCTGCAGCACACAGCTCAATCGCTGATCGTGTTTTTCCAGTGTAGACCCAGACACTAAAATGTCATCCATGACGACTGCCGTGCCCTCATGGTTCCTTAAGAGGGAACTCATCTCT